>NC_034594.1:121952360-121977760 GCF_900095145.1 Mus pahari
TCATGGGCTGTAGCCAATGGATTGGCTGGATGGTCAGGGACTTGGAATAATAATTGGATAATTGGTGAGAAAGACATCTGGGGAAGAAATATGTGGATAGATCTCTCCAAATGGGCAAAGGATGTGAAGATATTTGTATCCCATGTTGCTCAAATTTCTCTTTAAGCTGACTGATTCTAACTGGCTTCTCTCAGCTCCTCATTGATTTGTTCTGCTTGGCCTCAACTGACTCAGGCATGCAGCATAAATATCTATTAATAAATAAATCCTTGTGGCAGATTTGATACTTGCCCCGATTGTATGCATTCTAGAATGAAAAACATAAACACACAGCCATTGTATTTTAATATGCCTTTATAAGCACAATAGCTGGGCCATTGCCTAACCTCCATACAGTTAATCCTGAGTTATTATTAATTCTATGTTCTATATTGGCTGCACTGGACCAAGTTGGGCATCCCTCTGGGCCACATTCAACTGGCTCCTTCACATGGCAGCTATGCCTCTCTTTCATGCACTCTTCTCAGGCATGGCATCTCTTCTCTCCTCCACATTGTCCTGGCATGGTGGGTCTCCCTTCTTCTTCCTCCTCCTTCCAGTTCCCATCCCAGGAATCCTAAAAGCCCTCATCTCAGGCTTCTTGAGCTGCTATTTACCAATTGGAAGCAATGGTGGCATGTTCCCAGAAGTTAAATGCAGACAGTCCCCTAAAAACAACTTTTGGGGGTACATAATTAGCATTACAATAGAAGCAGCTACACTGGCAATTAGTTCTAATTTTCTGGCACCTTGTCATTCTCTGGATTCAACTCATTCTGCTCACCTGTCCTGCATTTCATGAACTACACTGAATGAACTCAACTGAACTCAAGTGCTGTGACTGAACTCAATTGAACTGCACCCATTATTCTCTCTCTCTCTCTCTCTCTCTCTCTCTCTCTCTCTCTCTCTCTCTCTCTCCCTCCCCACTGCTCTCGTAATTCACCTCCTTTTCTGTGCCAGTCTCTTACATAACCTCTCTTTTCTGTGAAGTTCTCTTGAGAGTTGACCATGTTCTATTTCTGATTAATTTTACCAAATCTTTCTCTTATCCATCACTTTGTGTGCCTATCAAATTAGACTGCACCTTCAAGCATGGTCGTTTCTGTAACTAAAGGTGTGCACTAAAGCAGCATCTGTATTCCAGCTGGTTCACACAGACCTAGAAGGTCTTTGCTGCTGATCCCTTGCTAGAGCAACCATGTTATATTGATGAATTAAAATTCTGGCATATACCATCACATTTACAAGTTCAAAATAAAATTTATGAAAATCTGAGATCACTCTCCTTTTAAAATATAAATAAATAAATAAACGTTAGACTATTTAGAATAAAAATAATAATTTTCTATAATGTAGCAATATATTATAGAATAATTTAGAACATTCTGTAATACAGAATATAGGAATATTTGGAAAAAATTTAAAGAAAGAAATATGTAGTGAAAAAAAGAGCAGAGTTCTTGGTTGAGAGAGTTATTGAAAGTTTTTAATTATTCCTTCTTCAGAGATGACCACTATTGTAGAATATCTAACCCCACATCTATTGACTGTGCCCATGTCTTTGAGGCTCTTCCCCATTTTCTCCTCTATAAGTTTCATTGTCTCTGATTTTNTGTGGAGTTCCTTGATCCACTTATACTTGAGCTTTGTACAAAGAGATAAGAATGGTTCAATTTCCATTCTTCTACAGTACAACTGCCATTTGAGGCAGCACCTTTTGTTGAAAATGCTGTCTTATTTTCCACTGGATGGTTTTAGCTCCTTTCATAGACCAAGTGACCATAGGTGTGTGGGTTCATTTCTGGGTCTTCAATTCTATTCCACTGGTCTATCTGTATGTCACTGTACCAGTAACATGCAGTTTTTTTTTTTTTTTTTAAATCACAATTTCTCTGTAGTACAGCTTGAGGTCAGGGATGGTGATTCCACCTGAGGTTCTTTTATTGTTGAAAATACTTTTTAATCATCAAGGAAAGGGAATCCAAAACAACCCTGAGATTCACTTCACACCAGTCAAAATGGCTAGGATAAAAATCTCAGGTGACAGCAGATGCTGACTAGGAAGTGGAAAAAGAGGAACACTCCTCCATTGCTGGTGGGATTTGCAAAGTGGTCACTCTGGAAATCAGTTTGGCAGTTCCTCAGAAAATTGAACATAGTACTACAGGAAGATACAGCAATACCACTCCTGGGCATATACCCAGAAGATGTTCTAACTTGTAATAAAGACACATGCTCTACTATGTTCACAGCAGCCTGATTTATAATAGCCAGAAGCTGGAAAGAATACAGGTGTCCCTCAACAGAGGAATGGATACAAAAAATGTGGTACATTTACTATGGAGTACTATGCAGCTGTTAAAATCAATGATTTTATGAAATTCATAGACAAATGGATAGATCTGGAAGATATTATCCTAAGTGAAGTAACCCAGTCACAAAAGAACATACATGATATGCACTCACTGATAAGTGGATATTAGTCCAGAAAATTAGAATATCCAAGATACAATTTGCTAAACACATGAAACTCAAGAAGAAGGAAGATGAAAGTGTGGTTACTTCCTTCCTTCTTAGAATGGGGAACAAAATACCCATGGAAGGAGTTACAGAGACAAAGTTTGGAGCAGAGTCTGAAGGAATGACCATCCAGAAACTGCTCCACCTGGGGATCCATCCCATAAACAACCACCAAACCCTGACACTGTTGAGGATGCCAACAAGAGCTAGTTCACAGGAGCCTGATAAAGCTGTCTTCTGAGAGGCTCTGCCAGTGTCTGACAAATACGGAAGTGTATGCTCACAGCCATCTATTGGACGAAGCACAAGGTCCCCAATGAAGGAACTAGGTAAAGTACCAAGGAGATGTAGGGGTTTGCAGCCCCATAGGAGGAACAATGATATGAACAAACCAATACCCCCAGAGCTACCTGGGACTAAATCACCAAACAAATAAAACACATGGTGGAACTCATGGCTCTAGCTGCATATGTAGCAGAGGATGGCCTAGTCAGTTATCAATGGGAGGAGAGGCCCTTGGGCCTGCAAAGGTTCTGTGCCCCAGTATAGGGGAATGCCAGGTCCAGGAAGCGGGAGAGAGTGGGTTGGGGAGCAGGGGGAAGGGGACAGGATAGGGGATTTTCATACGGGAAACTAGGAAAGGTGATAAGATTTGAAATATAAATAAAGAAAATATCTAATAAAAAAGAAAATATATTAGAAACAGAGAACTATTCTCTCAATACTTTTGTCTACACACACACACACACACACACACACACATACACAAACACACACACGCTCTCTCTCTGTGTCTCTCTCAGAGACAGAGAGAGAGAGAGAGAGAGAGAGAGAGAGAGAGAGAGAGAGAGAGAGATTTGCACATGGTATTTTGTCTCAAGTACTGAAACACTTTTATGACCATAAAGTAAGTTTTGGTGAAATATCTCCATGATACTGCTAAAATATTTTATGTAGATTGGATTTTCAATGAACTCATAAGTCAAAATTCTTTCAGATCCTACATATGCTAATAAGCAGCCCTCGGATTTTCTGCTTAACGTGTTATATATATGGACCACATAATGACTGTTTTCAGCAGAGATGCTACAAAGTTTACCAGGAAAGCATTTAAGTTATTTCCAAGTGTTTAAGATGGTCATAGCAGGACAGTCACTCTTCTTCTTTTCCTTGTACAATTTCTACCGAAGAAATTATTTAAATCTTTCCCATTCAGATATAACAGGAGAGCTTGTGAGGATAAACAAAGACAGTGAAGCTGAAAAGTCTAATAGTCAGAGAATTAGTGAGGTGATAGTTCTAGACGATTACAAATTCTTCTATTCAAGAGGGGGGCACAGAAAGATATCTAGTACAGACATAAATATTGCTTTTATAAGAAACAAGTAAGTCTGGATATTTGCTCAAAGGCTCTTCTTCTAACAAATTATATTACAGTGTGTGTGTGTGTGTGTGTGTGTGTGATGTGTTGTATGTAGCTTTAGTGCCACATCAGTGTGAATGTGAAGGTCAGACAACAATCTCTATGTGACTGACTCTTCCTTCTTTTTAGTATATGGCATCTTTATTGCTCAGCTTACCATGCTCAATAGCAAGTACCTTTAACTGCTGTGTCATCTCGCTGGCCCTCTACTGATTTTTCTTATATTCATTGATTTTAGTTAATTAATTTTTTTTTACCTGTACCCTGAATAGAAAATGCTTAGAAACTCAGAGAACAGTGTTGTGGTACAAATTTAAATTTATCCCTGTTTAGCTTACAAATGAATGAGACTTACATTATGGCTATTTTATTTGACTTTGACATTTACAGGGGAGTAACCTGTAATCTGCTTTTCTAACTGCTGGGCTGCCTACTTCCCTTGCAGTATACCTCTCAAAACTTGTTGTTTCTCCTAGCCATGTGCTCATGGTCCATCTCCTGTCATGGCTGCTTCCTCCTCTCTCCTCCATCCTACTCCTCCATCTCATCTCTGCAATGCCCAACTAGGAAACTCAAAACTCGTGTTCCTCTTAAACCCTCCATTAATTTCCTGTACCATTTTCATTTAGCCAGTAGTTTTAAATTAAGGAACAAGGTTTCCACAGGGGTGAAAAAAAAGCAAACATATGACCAGTAAAAACAAAAAGTCAAGTCACTGTTAGTACCCAAGCATAAAGTGGTAGGGTAATAGAGTAAATGGTGTAACCAACTAAATTATAACTTATGAAAGCATTTTAAGTAACCCAAACCAGAACATCTCTGTTACTCAGTAAGTTCAAACAACAGACTTATCTTTATCATATGCAACTATCCAAAGCAATCTGATTGTCATGTAAGACAAATAAAAAATAAATAGGTTGAATCTGACATTTACTACCAGAAAGACAAATGTTTATATATGAAGCATTACAGGAGATTATCAGGTAACTTTGTACAAATCAATACTTTATTCTTTATATGAATACCCTTTGATTGTATATATTCAATAAAGGCAAAGAAAACAATACAATTGCATAGGAGTCATTGGACACATGTAAGTGAAGCAAAAAACAAACCTTAGCTTCAAAGACAATAATTCATTAAAAATGTGATCCTTCACCACAGTAGGATTAATTTAGCAAAATCACCAAAAGGTGAAATAGGTATCTCCAATTTTCTCCATGACAATCAATGAAATGTGAAAGCATCTGAGAGCCAAGTAATAAATGTCAATGAGCCAGGCAGTGGTGGCGCATGCCTGTAATCCCAGTACTTGGAAGGCAGAGGCAGGTGGATTTCTGAGTTCGAGGCCATCCTGGTCTACAGAGTGAGTTCCAGGACAGCCAGGACTGCACAGAGAAACCCTGTCTCAAAAATAAATAAATAAATAAATAAATAAATAAATAAATAAATAAATAAATAAATGTCAATTATATATATTCTATAATTTTTGAATTTAATTAATATGTAACCTAAGCTGGGCATGGTGGTGCAAGCCTTTAATCATAGCACTCGGAAGGCAGAGGCAGGCATATTACTGAGTTTGAGGCCATTCTGGTCTACAAAGTGAGTTTCAGGACAGTCAGGGCTATACAGAGAAACCCTGTTTCGAAAAAAATCAAATAAAACAAACAAAACAAAACAAAACAAAAAACAAAGAACAAAACAAAAATATATGTAACCTATTCACCTTAAGCTTTCATATCTTTACATTCAAACACATCTATAAGTGCATAGAATCTAAATAAAAAACTTGAAGATATTTTACATTTTCTTTTTATTATTCTTTCTCTCTTTCTATCTCTCCATCTGTGACACACACACAAACACACACACATACACCACACCTGTACATACACCCATCATTCTACCCAAGCTTAGAAATGCATCCAACTCTATAGGCACCTAAATTCACATGTACATACTCTACGTACACACAAACACATACAAAATACACAGAATTAAGACTAAAATACACATAAAAGTACTGGAATACTGGAATATTATTCACCTATTTGCTGAAGATATGTGTTAGTGTTGGGACACATTATTTTGGCAGAAAATCAGATTCAGTTCCCAGGATCTACATGGTGGCTAACAACTGCTTCTAGCCTAGATTCAAGCTGATCTATTGCTCTTTATGACCTCTGTGGACAATTCCATGCAAGTAGTGCATATGGACTCATACAAAATCATATAAATATACAGAAAAAGAAAAAAAATGGTTAGTATCAGAAGAATTTTAGTGCAATAATCAGTTCTAGAAAAAATATACAGATAGTTCTCTCTTATAGGTAGTAACTACAATTTTGATCTTACAAAAAATAAAGAATTGTTGGAGTAGCTCAGAGAGACAGGGAGGAGGCACGAATGCAGACATGAGTGGTAACAGAATCAGGGTTACAACCGAAAAGGGAGAAGAACTTCTAATATTCCCAAGCATGGAAAGGGAAATATGAAGTACAATAAATATATTTTCCAAAAGAGCAAGTGAGGAAATTTTTAATATGTTGAACACATTAACTATCCTGATATCATAACATATTGTGTACATGATTGGAATATCACTTTATTGCACAAAAAGATTTGAAGTGAAATGCCAGTCAGAATTACCACACACTTGATTAGGTGGGAAATTCCATTCTCTATTTCACTGGGTCAGTTACTGGGAAAATACACTACTTAATGGTATTGCATTCATACAGTGACAGAATACTGATGCAGTGAAATAGAGGATGTAATCCCCCACCTAATTTAGTTTTTACAATGCTGTGATGAGAGTATAGAAATTTTAGTATAATTCAACTGATAAATCTACATATTAATGGCAGAGCAATATTACTACCTTGAGGTCAGTAATGACTTTATAAACATGGTCTAAAAGAATCAGTGCCCAAAGAAGAACTGATAAATTATACTTCATTAAAGTTAATTGAATTTCATTCACCAAAATGCATTATTGAAAAGACTATAATAAGTGTAATTTCATTATTTAGTTATCAAATTTATTGCATGTGTTCTGCATCTTCAATTTGATTTGTGAAATACATTGTAAGGGTAATAAAGAATTATGATACAATTCTGACATATTTCTGTTATATTGGTATGGGTGTAAACTCTTGACAGCTTGAAAGGGAAATTAATTATCTTAGAAGTATATGTTGAGGGACACAGAAGAAACCTCTGCACTATATTAGCTGAGATAATCCAGGCAAAGTAAGGAAGACCAGTGTTACCTTTTCTCCTTTGTGTGTGAAACTTGAGTTAACCCAAATGAAAATTGTTTATGACAGGTTGTGTTGGATTTAAACAGAATTGTCTGTATGCAGATGTGTGTACATCTGAAGGAACTTCATTTAGATGTACGCTTAATACTTAATATTATAGAAATATTTGGGAGAGGTTCCGTGGGAAGATGGAGACAAAATCTAAAGGGAAATTGTTTTGTGGAATTTCCCCTTAATTAATTGATTGGATAATAAAGACGACAAGAAGCTAGGCAAGGAAGAGGTGGGACTTCCAAGTCCAAGAGAGGAAGAGGAAGGAACAACCTTTTTGGACAGCAAGGCAGAGCGAAAGGAAGCAAAATGTAGGCCAGGGACTGTTAGAGCTGGTGGCTGATTCTGCCACCAAAAATTTATAACAAAAATAGTTGATGGTTTAGGATGATAGATTCTGCACCTAGCAGTTGCATCATCTGTCAATTCTTTTATTTTTGAGGGTGGGGGTGGGAGTGAGGGATATTTTCTTTATTTACATTTTGAATATTATCTCCTTTCCCATTCCCCCCCCCCAACACCCTATCCCACCTCCCCTCTCCCAGCTTCTATAAGGGTATTCCCCCTCCCACCCACCTCCCTGCCCAGGCATTACCTACACCAAGGCACTGAGCCTTCACGGGATCAAGGGCCTCTCCTTTCATTGGTGCCTGACAAGGCCATCCTCTGCAACATATGCGGCTAGAGCGATAGGTCTTTCCATGTGTACTCTTTGGTTTAGTCCCTGGGAGCTCATTCTGTTTGGTTAATATTGTTGTTATTTCTATGGGGTTACAAACCCCTTCAGCCTCTTCAGTCCTTTCTCTAACTCCTGTACCATCTGTTGATTCTAAACTTTGGATCAGGAAGAGAGCAGATTGGCAGTAGCAGAAGTTGTTGGGAGAGGTTTTGACTAGGAGAAACACAGGTCTTAGTCTGAAGCTTTGTACCAGGCTGGGAACAGACTGAGACTGCCAGTGAGTAGCCAGCAATAGTATGAATTGTTTTGTAATAATTACACTCTACAAAACTGAGCCACTAGAAGTACAAATTGGAAGAAATAGGTTGAGAAAATAGCAACGACAAAGAACCATCTGCGTTCTCCAACTCTATATTAAACTTTTAAGAAAAAAATTCTTATTATTTGTGCGAGATTTTAATAAAATACGTTAAATGTTTCTAACATTGTACAATCATAATTCTCAATAGTACCTGGTTTCCAGAGTACTGTATAGGTTCCCTGCTACCTATACAGTAGTAGAGTATATAGCACTAGGATCTCAGACTATAGATTTCAGAAGGGCTCCATCAGAGAGCAGAGAATCCAGAGTAAGTAGATAAAAAGTAATGGATAGCCCATTTCTTAACTAATACAACAACATATCCAAGTTTAGCTGTTATCTTCCTCTTCTGACCTATTTAGAGCAAATATGACTACAAATATCACCAGAACTATTTCTTAAAAAATAAAATCATTGCAAAATATTTTAAAAGTAACTACCCTTAAGAACACCAAGTTCGGACTCTATTTTAAAGAGTCTGATATAAGGTTAAATTTAAATAAACTAACAGGCTGATATCTAGCATCAGTTTCCAAGTTACACCCCTCCGCCTTCAGCAAATATTGCACCTAGCACCAGTTTCTAGGCTAACCCCAACAATACCTGCCTTTCCAGATTAATCTTCCCCAGAAAACCTGAGAGTAGCACCCGTCTCCAGGTGGTTATTTCCCCCAATAAATTTACACCTCCAGGTTACAAGCACCCCTACCCAACAACCCCCAACAGGGAGAGACAGGGAAGCTGAAGTTAAGTTTATGGCTTGACTTCAAGGAGCCATGCTAAAGGACACAGCAGCACACCATTTAGATGCTTGCTAGGCTAGAAGCACATACTCTTGCTTGGCATTTTCTACAAAACTTTGCTCATCCTGCAGGTCGGGGGTCAGCTGAGCTCAAGTGGAAGCTTGTGAATGAAGACCCTTATGCATGTGCATCGGATCAGCTTCTGACTAATCTTGCAGGTTTCAGTACTTCCTTGGTGTTACACTCTATAGACTTGTTATTTTACCTTGGCTTGATTAATTAATTATTTCTCATGGAATATAGATTAATAAATATTACTAAAAGTAAAACAGAACTAAATCTTTAACGATACATACAATTTGTTTTCCTAATAGAGCCATAGCAGCCAAAGGACTTCAAAATAATTCAAATTAAAAACAGAGAAAGAAGGAACAACTCTCTGTGTGTCTCTGGCTCTGGCTCTGGCTTTCTCTTCCCACAATCTATTTGTATGTGTGTGTGTGTGTGTGTGTGTGTGTGTGTGTAAAAGTATGTGTGTGTTTGTGTGTGTTAAATTGGTCTTAATGGAATGTCTCTTAAATGCGCATGGGTAGATATAATAATCCAAAGGATAAGCTCAACCAGGTTTTCCCAGTGCTGTTCAAACCTTGCAGTATTCAAATTAAAATACAATTAAATACACATGTCTTACACTGGAAGTACAGATCACTCTGCTGACACCAAGTGATACTATTTCAGGATTTCTATATGAGGTTTCACTTTCATAAGAACCCTCACTTTTGTCAAAGTACATTTTAGCAATTTTAATCATAGATGATTCAAGGACCACATTATAATCTCATGTCTAGATGCTGATAGATCCCTAAATCTATTAAGAGAAGGTGGTATGTTAAGAAATATATATAATGTGTACATTATAAGGTATAAGAAATCTCAATATTAAGATAACCTTTTATAGTTTAATTTACATATTTTGTAGTGATAAACAGTGGACTCAATATTGATTCTTGTACTGGGAGTGTGATGCAGGGGTAAGATTCAGTCCCCCATTGGGACAGGAAAGTCATGCAGATGTAGACTCAGAAGTGCCTAGATGAATAAAAAGATGTTTTAGTCGGAGAAGAGCTGTCTTTGTTAACAGAACAGGCTATAAAACAAAGTTAGAAACAGAAAAAGAGCAAGTAGAGACTGTCACCACTGTTACTACTATCACAAGGAAAGAATTGGGTGAAGATTCCTTCCTACTGTCTCTGGCCTGCATGATTTGGACTTTCAGCACAATAATCTCTAAAAGTAACTTTTATTCACCTGATGTAATTGTGATCTTAGAGGCTTACTGTTGAATAAGCCTGCCCTTTCTAGTTCTTTCTGAACTCTGGCTGACTTGTTCAATTCATCTGTTCAGGATCAAACTCCTCTCCAGACTGACTGATCCAATCTAGCTTGTCTCAGCTTCTTACTAAACGTCTCTGCCTGGTCTTAAACTAACTCTGGCAATTTGTTCTAATCTTCTGGCTCCTTGTTATGCCATGGTTTCAACTGCCTCTGCTGACCCACACTGAACTGCATGAACTCATGAGCAAACTCAGCTCCAATCCACTGCACACACTGTATTGACTTCCAACTAACACAACTGACTAAACTGAACTCGAGCCAGTCAACTGACCTGACTTAACTCTCTCTCATTGCACTGGTCTTAAGTACACTGTCTTTCCCGTATATTCTCATGAGAGTTGGGTGTCTTTCCCGTATATTCTCATGAGAGTTGGGTGTCTTTCCTGTATATTCTCATGAGAGTTGGGTGTGTCCAGTCTCTGACGAATTCTGTCAAATCTTTCTCTGTTCCTCAATTAGACACCACTTTCAAACATGGCTGCTTTCTTCTATAAATTTTAATTTAAAGGTGTGTAATAAGGGTGTGTCTGTGTTCCAGGCAGATCACTCAGGCCTAGGTCTTTGGATGTTATTACTGGACAGAGCAGCCAAGTTGCTGACTTAAAAATTCCTCTACAATAATCAAAAGAGTGAACATGTGAACTTTATTATGACAGTGAGTAAGACAGATAGCATAAACTGAAAGTTCTGAATGTCTCAAAGTATGCAGCAGCAAATTTCAGAAATAGTCATTAAAAAATAAAATAAAATGCTGAGTAAATACAATTATTAAGAGATAATCTAAAATTATAATAAGATTTTTAGTTGTCTACCCTCTTAGAGTTACATCTGTCTATGCATTTATTTACATGCCTTTTTACACAGCTAAAACAATCAGAAATTTTCAGCCATAGTTTCCTTAGTATTGCCTCAGACATTTTAGAAGTATATTTATTTTATAAATAAAAGTGCTATTCAGAAAAGAATTCTCTAAAATTTATTTTATTTGTATTGCTTAGCTTTTGTCATATTATTCTAATACTTAAAAAACGCTTTTTGAGAAAAAACATTTAGCTACTAAATCATGTATCTATATATTATTTATCTACCTGTTCTCTATCTATCTATCTATCTATCTATCTATCTATCTATCTATCTGTATCATCTATCCATAATCTGTCATTTTTCTATCTACTCTTCACCTATTTATCTCAGTGTACTTTTAAAATATCAAGAGCCATCTCTGTAGTTTAGTGGTAAATTATATAAATGTTCTATTAACACTGAATTTCTTCCAAAATCCATGTTCCATAGAGAGCCTTCAGAAACTGGCATAAAAACAAGAGTCAACAAATGAAGCACTTACCTATATTATTTTTGTATTCTGAAGTTACTTGAATAGTATTCAAATAATGGGAGAGATGTTGGTATATAAATATCCACTGAAGTCTTATGCTTTAGCAAAACCAAAGATAATCCTCAAATAAATGCATCAACTGATGAAAACATATTATTTGAAGTTTATAAATCTATATACGGAGAAAAGTCAGAATGTCTTTTTCAAAGACTGAATCAAAATTGGCACAGGAGAAAGTCTACAAGCCAACTGTGAAAATAAGCCTTATCTACAGGTGAGTAAGTAACCAAGACTTAAAAAGCCTCATAGAACAAGAGAGCACAGAACAGCAATCACAAAAATGTCTCACAGGGACCAAAGAAGCCAGTCCTTTCTATAGCTCTACAGGGAATTGCTTATGTCTGCTTTGAGCACACCCAGCCAGATGGGATTTCTCCATAGCCTCTCTTACTCAGGTGAGACAGTTGTGTGATTACTCTGACCAATATATGTTTTTCTTTAGTTACTTTAGTAAATACTGTACTATATCCTCTTTAAACAGAAAAATCCTACATATTAATAAAATTAATTTAAAGAGTCTTTGGAGACACACAGTTGTACTTAAAGGAAAAAGTCAAATTTTAGAAAGGGACAAAATGTATCTGGGAAGGAACAAACAGACCACTTATTTTCTTCATTATTAAACCTCCTATCTTAATATTATATGATTTTATTGTCTTGTAAATAAGCATAATAAATTCATACACACACATATATCACATAATACCCAGAAATAATAATTGTCAGGTAACAGTTTCACAATATTTGTAATATTTCTCAGTAGTTACAGAATAGGTTCTTAGCAAAATGGCAGTAACATTCTAAATTATCCCTGTTGGAATGTATGAAAGAAAAAATGCAGCAAGAAACAAAACAAAATAAAATATTTTCTTACCATTACAGGATTTAACATGATAAAGGATCTGAAAACTCAGGGATTGTTCTATATGCCACTGATTAAATATATCTATGCATAATGGATACTGTACTTATGTAATGACTATTATTCAAGATATCTTTATCAATATTTCTTTGAAAATTATAAACGAATATAGAGACTGAAAAATATCTAAGTGTGCAAAGCACTTGCCATATAAGTATGTGGAATGGAATTCAGTTCCATATAATTCATAGGAAGGTAAGAAAGTGAATTGGCATTTTACAATGTCAACATTCTAGAGTCAGAGACAGGGGAATTCTCAGGGCAAGGAGGCTGGCTATAGTAAGCACAATGTAAGGGTTCAGTAGGTGACCATGCATCAACAAGTAATACTGAATAAATAAAATGGCCAACAACTTAAGCAGATGCTCATCATCAACTTTTGGGCCCTGTGCTCGCTCGCTCTCTCTCTCTCTCTCTCTCTCTCTCTCTCTCTCTCTCTCTCTCTCTCACACACACACACACACACACACACACACACACATGCATGCATGTATACTCATAGCCAGGCATAGAATGAATTTAGTACATCAGAGAATCTAAGAGCTGTAAAGATCTTTATGTCTACATATGTGTGTATTTTTCTATCTTCTGCAAATTTATCTCTCCCTTTCTGTCCTCAGAGACCCTCAATCTCTCTGCCCTCATGGCTTGCTTGCCTGCCTCTCCCTTCCCTCAGTAAACCCCTTTGTATCAGCTCTGTTACATGAAATAATTACTCAGGGGCACCCCTTGGCATGGCTGCACTATTTTGCCCCCTCACCAGATTATATTTTAAAACAGGTTTATTACTGAACCTGGAGATCATTGATTGGTCTAGATTAGCTGAACCAACAAGCCTCGGATTTTCTACGATCTGTTTCTACCTTCTTAGTGTTGGAAATTTATGGGCATACCCTCCACACCTGGTATTATCATGGAAGCTGGAACTAAAGTTAGGTCCTCATGCTTGTGACACAAATACTTCACATACTGGGCCATATCTCCAGCAACATTAAAATATTTTCTAAAGAGTTATCTAAAAAAACAGCAATGACAATATTTTCCAAACATAATCGAGCATAGGACTGTGTGTGTGTGTGTGTGTGTGTGTGTGGTGGTTGTAATTGTGGATGTTTACATTATACACTGTGGTTTTGTGAGCTAGTGTTTCTCAAGTCATGCGTTAGAAAAATAATTCTGCAATTATCAATTATATTTTGATTTTATTGTCATTTCTAGATATTTTACCTTAATGTCACAATATATTTTGCAGCATCAGGGTTGACTACAACACAAGTTCACATAATCCTTTTATACATCAAATTTTCATGTGTAAATAGAAAATTTCACCAGGGACACAATGGAGACTATGCATCATTTAGATAAAATATTTCATTTTTTGATAATTTTTAATTCAGCACTTATTTAAGTTGGGAAATTGTAAATATTAGTACTACAGCTGTCTCACCTTAGTGATCTAAACTCATTGTCAAAAATATTTGCCCAATAATTTCTTTTGCAGAATTTACATAATTTCTTCCTCAAAAACATGTTGAAAGAAATACATATTTATTTTTATATTTATTTACTTTTATATTTAAAAATATATTTGCCAACTTCATATTTTATTTCAATGTCATTCAGTTCTTAATTATATGAGATTCCAAAGACAAAATAAAATGATGTCAATTTGGATACATATTTTGTATATAACTTATTAAATTTTATTTTCAATTTAAAATGTTATTTCAAGATCTTTATTTTTTTATTTTTCCTTTTTTATACTGCCACTGAATCCCAATTCTTCATTGTTAAGTCATAGCCCATCCCATTAAAGAAGCTGTTCAGTGCAAGTGGCTAGATCATACATCCTTAAATATCAGACTTTCACTTTGGCTGTTCTCTGTATCTGGAACCGAGAGCTAAAAGGTCATGTTGTGCTTGAGATTCATAGCACCTAATTTGTGGTCCTACAAGTATAATGACTACTGTATCCTCCTTAGGCTATAGGCAATCCCAGGCTAGACCTTATGATGAGAACTTCCTCCAGATCTATAAGCCAAAATTTGCTTTTGTTGGGAGATTTTTCTGAAGATTCTATTCTGAGCTTCTGCCATCTTAATGGCCATGAAGGTTCTCTCTGTCTTGTTTTAAGCTTTTTCTTTTAATGAAGTTCTACTCCTTTAGGAAGGAAACCCAAATTTGGCATTAAGGCTCTGTCATCTAATCTCTATTATGGCATTCTGTCCTTCTATATGTTTTCTCACTTCAAGCCTGATTAAGGATCTCATGGTTGCATATACTATCTCTAGACTTTTTTGAGTTCTCAGAATAAATCTGTGATCCGCTGGACCCTTCATTCAAGTGAAATAGGTTCCTTGGCAAATTTTTGAGATTGATGGTCATGGGATCATGAGATCATTTTTCTCTTCTTTTCTTTCTTTTTTTTTTTTAATTGGATATTTACTTTATTTACATTTCAAATGTTACCGCTTTTCCTGGTCCCCGCCACACAAAACCCCCTCTTCCATTCCTCCTCCCCCTTCTTCTAGGAGGGTGTTCCAACATCCACCCACCCACTCCTGCCTCCCTGCCCTGAAATTCCCCAACACTGGGGCATCAAGCCTTCACAGAACCAAAGGACTCTTCTCTCATTGAAGCCCTACAAGGCCATCCTCTGCTACATATGCAAATGGAGCCATGGCTCCCACCATGTGTCCACTTTGGTTGGTGACTTAGTCCCTGGGAGCTCCGGGTGGGAGTGGTCTGGTTGGATGATATTGTTGTTCTTCGTATGAGTTGTAAACCCCTTCAGTGCCTTCAGTCCTTTCTCTAATTCATCAATTTGGAACTCTGTGCTCAGTCCAATATTTGGCTGTGAGCATTATCCACTCTATTGAGCCTCTCAGGAGACAGTTATATCAGGTTGATATTTATGTCAGCAAACACTTCTTGGCATCCACAGTAATATCTCGGTTTGGGATGTATCTGTATATGGGATGTATCTCCAGGTGGGGCAGGCTCTGGATGGTTTTTCCTTCAGTCTCTGCTCCACAGTTTGTCTCCATATTTCCTCCTGTACTTTGTACCCCTTTCTGAGAACCATCCACACTTTGGTCTTCCTTCTTCTTGAGCTTCATATGGCCTGTGAATTGTATCTTGGGTACTCTGAAATTTGGGGCCAGTAAGATATGCTGAAGGAGGCATTTTTCAATGAGGGGATTAATGAATGTTAAGCATGGCAAATCAGTACATTCCTCCTAAAGCGAAAATTATCAGAAATAAATATAGCATTTGTCTTAGTCAAGGTTTCTATTACTGCACAATCATCATGACTAAGAAGCAAGTTGGGGAGGAAAGGGTTTATTCAGTTTACACTTCCATGTTGCTTTTCACCACCAAAGGAAGTCAGGACTAGAACTCAAGCAGGTCAGGAAGCAGGAGCTGAAGCAGAGGCCATGGAGGGATGTTACTTACTGATTTGCTTCCCCTGGCTTGCTCAGCTTGCTTTCTTATATAACCCAAGACTACCAGCCCAGAGATGGTACCACCCACAATGGGTTCTTCTCCCCCTAGATCACTAATTGAGAAAATGCCTTACAGCTGGATCTCATGGAAGCATTTCCTCAACTTAATCTCCTTTCTCTGTGATAATTCTAATTTGTCTCAAATTGACACAAAACCAGTCAGCACAACATTTCTATGTCTATATGACAAATATTGCATCTTTAAATCTGAACCATATAATACATATGCAGAGGACATAATACAGACCAGTGCAGGTCCTGTGCTTGTGGCCTCAGTCTCTGAGAATTCATAGGAGCAGTTGATTTAAAAGGCCTGTAATCCTGATGCACTCAATCCTCTCTGGTTCTTATACATTCTCTGCCTTCTCTTTTGTGATGTTCATGAGCTCTACAGGGAAGGATTTAATGGAGACAGCCCATTTAAGGCAGAGTGTTCCAAACTCTCTCTCATTAGGTAATGTCTTTCTATGGTCTCTGTATTTCTTTTTATCTGCATCAGGATGAAGCTTCTCTGATAATTGCTGAAAAAGGCAGTGACATATGAGTATAGCAGAGTATCATTAGGAATCATTTTATTGATATCGTATTTTAAAGAATATTATTTGGTTTTACTCTATGACTCTGAACTATTTAGTCTCTGATTCCTGATCACCAAAGAAGGGTCAGGTATGGATTCCATTCATGTGGAATGAGCCTTTTATCAAATCAGATATTGGTTGGTTACTTCCCCAAATGTTGCACCTCCTATATCTCCCTTCATATACTTGACTAAATTTCTACAGCACTATATAAAATATCACCCTACTATATTTTACCAGCAGTACAGATTATAAACCATAGAATTTGAAGCTAGATTTGTATTTATATTTCTCTATTAGTAACCTAAGAGTACTTTCCTTCACCAAAGACAACAAGATAGGAGTGAAGGTTCTATGTAGGCAGTAGTTATACTACCAAGTTCAGTGAGTTGAGTGGATGTTCTCTTCATCAATGGGTCCTTCCTACCCATTTGAGGAGAAAAAGTATTTACTTGGTAATTGCTTGGGTGATTTGGGAATTTCTATGAGAATGCTTGACCAACAACTCAATTGGGTGTAATACAAACTCAGTAAGGAAAGCTTCTTTTGGTACCCAGAAATGGGTAGTTGGAACTCTTGCCTTCCTTATTGCTTGGTGACTTCATTAGGATCATCTTCATATATTTGACTAAATTTCCACTAGGTTTCCATATCTTCCCTGAAATGTGCTACCCCTAATTCTAGCTTTCTCTCCCTAAATTCCCTTTTTCAACCCCATTTCCCTTATCAATAATGATCCTCCTGTTCCTCTCCTCCCTTCTTCACCAGTCCACCCACAAATCTTTTATATTTTTCCCTCCAAGAATGATCCATGTGTGCTCCCCATTCCTTCTTCTGTACCTTATCTCTAGGGTATGACAGATTGTAGCTTGGTTACTATTTATTTAATGGCTAATAGACACATATAAACAAACACATAAGATATTTCTATTTCTAGGTCCTGTGTACTAGGATAATTTTCTTCCTAGTTTCATTCATTTACCTGACAGTTTAATAGTTTCCGTTTTAAAATAGCTCAATAATGATCCATTATGTATACATACTATATTTTCTTTATTTTTTATTCTGTTGAGAGATATCTAGGTGCTATCCCGTTTCTGATTACTATGAATTGAGCAGGAATAAATATGGTTGAGCAAGTTTCCTTGTGGTAGGATGAAGCATACTTTAGATATATGCCCAAGAGTGATAAAACTGGATCCTGAGAAAGATTAATTCCCCTCTTCCTGAAGAACCACCACACTGATTTGCATAGTGAGTATGCAAGATTGCATTCCCATGAGCAATGGATGAGTGTTTTCTTATTGCACATGCTTGCCAGCATTCCTTTATGCACAAATATTCAATATTCACATATAGAATCCAAGAATGCATCAAAAAGATCATCCACCATGATCAAGTAGGCTTCATCCTAGAGATGACATGAGGGTTCAATACATTAAAATAGTTAATACAATTTATTATATAATCAAATTAAAAAAAATAAGCACATAAGTTCAGTAGAGAAGGCCTTTGACAAAATAAAAAAAATTGCTTTATGATAAAAGTCCTGGAGAGTTTAGGGGTACCAGGGACCAATCTAAGCATAATAAAAGGCAGTTTGCAGCAAGTAGATAGCCAACAACAAATTAAAAAGAAAGAAACTCAAAGCAATTTCACTAAAATCAGAAAGTACACAAGACTACAACTCTCTCCTTATCTATTCAATTCAGTACTTAAAGTTTTAGCTACAGCAATAATAAAATGAAATCAAGGGAATATAAATTGGTAAGAAGTCAAAACAACTTTATTTGCAGATGATATAATAAGATACATAAGTAACCCTAAAAGTTCCATCAGAGAACCCCTACATCTGATAAAAACCTTCAGTAAAGTAACTGGATACAAAATTAACTTACCAAAATCAGTTTCTCACTAGATAAGAACAAAAAAATTAAAAAATAGAGAACCCACCTTTCACAATAAACTCAAGTAGTATAAAATATTTGGAGTAACTCTAACAAAGAATGTGAAAGACTTATTTGATTTTTAAAAAAGTCCTTGATGAAAGAAATTGAAGAATATATCAGAAGATAAAGCAATCTCCCATACTCATGTACAAGTAAGATTAACATAGTAAAAATAGTCATCCTAACATAACAGTCATCAACAGACTCAGTGCAATTCCCACCAAAATTCCAAAACAGATTTTCAGAGACATTGAAGGGACAGTTTTCAGGTTTATATAGGAAAACAAAACACCAAGGATAACTACAACAGTACTGAACAATAAAAAAACTGCAGGAAGGATCACCATTTTTATACTACAATACTATAGTAATACTATAGTAATAAAACAGCATGGTAATGGCATAAAAACAGACAAATTAATCAATAGAGTCTAGTTGAAAACATAAATCCATACATCTATGGATACCTGAGGGTTTCTGAGGTAAATAAAAGCCAGAAATAAACACTGAACCAAAGAAAACAAAAACCAACCAACCAACCTAACAAACAATAGTGCTGGTCAGAATGGATATTTTCATGTAAAAGAATGTAAATAGAACCACAAGAGTCATCCAGCACACACACACACACACACACACACACACACACACACACACACACACACATCTCAAAATGTATTTTCAATAAAAAAAACTGGAATACTTACTAATTATATTTTAATCACTAAATTTACTGACCATACTTGGAAATGGGCCTCAATGACAGAGTAAATTTGTTTATCATGGATAAGGTAATTCTTTTTTTTTTTTCTCGAGACAGGGCTTTTTTGTATAGTCCTGGCTGTCTTGGAACTCACTTTGTAGACCAGGCTGGCCTCGAACTCAGAAATCCACCTGCCCCTGCCTCCTGAGTACTGGGATTAAAGGCGTGTGCTACCACTCCTGGTGGATGAGGTAATTCTGTTCCAATTATTCAGCTCACACCACTCCTGGTGGATGAGGTAATTCTGTTCCAATTATTCAGCTCAATATTAACAAACTGCTTTTGTAATTTATGTTACTCTTCTTTAAAATACATTTCAAATTTAAGTAAGTTAAATAAAAAAAAGTTTCTAGATAGGAAAGTTTCCAGTTTAAGGTAATCTCAGCATGATGGACTTTGATTCTTCATTTTAATAAATAAGATACAATTTTAATAGGTGCTTCATACCAGATAGTAAGTAGGTAATAATAACAAAGTTAAAATGATGATCTGAATTAGGAAACATTTTCTTCTTAAACATTTTTTAAGTAGAAAACATATTTATCCTCCATATTCACTCTTATTTTAATTTAAAAGAAAAATGAAAAGAAGCTTGAATGTTTGACATATCTTAAATTCTAATTCTTCCTTTATGTGAATTATTTAAGACACTTTATTGTTTCAGTTATAGTAAAGTTTCATAATTTTACAAATTTGGCAACAATGGCATAATATTTAAGACAACTGCACCATAGTCTGTGCATTGTTTTCAGTGATGACAAAGTTTACTTCATGCGAACACCTTGATTTTTGATGAGGTGTGATCTGGAACTTTATGAATATTATTTAAAACTCTTATAGCAAGTTTGTATATTTAGTGTAAGATTTATTTTCTACTGCTTTGTTGATTAATTTATCCCTGAAGCAAATGCTCTCTTGGATTAGCTAGTTGAGGATGAATAGGTCAAGCTAAGGAGGGAAGCCAGAACAATGAAATTCCTTATCATCTGTCACACAGAAGGCCACAAATCCCTCTAAAAAAAGAAGTGCTTAAAGAGCATTTAGCATTGCCTTGAAATAAATGTTTTCTAGTGCATGGCACACAGTGAAATTCAAGTGTGTTATACTACAGTGTGTGGCTCTTACACTAAATTATTCAGCTAACTTCAATTTCAATAATTCCTGTAGGAAAACAAGAAAAGGAATGAAATAGGATTTCATCTCCTGACTTTCTCAAGAATTACAAAAAGAAGCAATTGTACAAAGAGAATTTGATGTGGTTGGAAAACAAATTTCTAAGTGAGAATATAATCAATATTGAGTTTACTCTGATAATTACCATTAAATACATCATTAAACATTTCACTCTTCTTAATTTAATTTTTTAAAAAATTAATCAATTTTAGCATTTTTAAGCCTAAGCATATATGTACTTTAAATACACCCATATATGTGTTTTAAATAAATATTGAGAGTGATAATGTTAAACTTGTTAAATGCATCATTTCAATGAGCACCTAGTAATAGTGTAATGTTAAATATCAAGGAAGTTACGGCATGTCAACAAATTAACTTGAAGTGTGTTCATGTGCCTGCTCAACTCAGTCTACAAATCATTTATTAACAATTTCATGTTACCTGCTTATATTTTAAGACAGTATCTTTTGATAAAATGAGTACCTATGTCTATGCATGCTACTCATCTGAGTTTTATAATCTTTTTAAGTTTAGCATCAATTTTTTGAAATATATTCCACATCAATTATAATGAAAACAGTGCAGCAAATGATGGAATTTGCTTTTAATCTTAGCATTCAGATGGTGGAAGAGGTTGATGCTAAATTATTCCAGCTTGGAAAACATAGTAAGCACAGTATACAAAACAAGTAAACCAAATACAAAGAAAAAATCCATATCCTTCATTTATATCAATAGATACCATGAGGTGTGTTTAAGCAATCAATACCCTTTAGTCTCTACCCTTAAGCTAAAAACAAAAAAATTCAAAACAAACAAACAAACAAAAAACTCTAAGGGACAGAGGAAAAAGTGGTTCTTGAGAAATAACTAGACTGACAACACACAAGTTGCTCCTGGACCTGGTCTCCTCCAGGATGGAGGTAATGGAAAACACTGGGGCATTTTTCACATTCAAATCTTTAACGAAGGAGCAGAACAGATATTTTCTGAAAGGTTTTAGTTCTAAAATGTTATGTTATGTGAAGTGAAGAGGTACATTTTAAGGTGTGACTTCATATGAGCCTTTCTGGTTCTATATGATTTGAACCTGTCATGAGATTCAAAATAGTGTTTCTCATGAGCATGGATAGAGTATAAGAACACATACAAGAAATGGGAAGGAGAAAGGCCTCCCCGCTCTGGAAACAGTTCACACAATCTCTGTGATGACTAACAGTGACTGAGAGAAGAATATAATGAAAAGCCTTGGTGTTTCTGACACAGGCAACATGGGGCCACAGTGCTGTCTGAAACTTGAATCGGACATACAAATATTTTCCTAGATTTTGTAATTTAGGATGAACTTGGAAATGGAGAGCACAGGAAATGTCAGTTCACAGGAGTGTACAAGACCACCAGGTAACCTTTGAGTTTTCCTCCAGCACTCTCTAAAACAGGAGGGTTAGCTTTTATTCTGCTTTGCCATCTGTTGTATTACTGGTGTATTTTTTTTATTATTTTTTTCAAGAAACTCTCCTCACAAAATTAATGGTGATTTCTCTAATTCTCAATTAAAAAATAATTATCATCTAGTTTGCTCATCATAATTATGCATCATATTAGTCCCAACAAGGCATACACCAAAGTCCTCCATCCATGTAACCAAACACATAAACATATATATATATATATATATATATATATATATATATATATATATATATATCTTTTAATTGAATTTTTCTAAAGACTGTTCTTTAAAGAAATTGGAATTATGCTTGAATCCAAGGAGCTTTTCTGAAGAAATAGGTGTCTGCAATCTTGTGAAGATTAGCAAATGAGTTTTCAAAAAACCCACTGGCAGTGAACTTAAGCTTATATTTAAATGTATTAAGATACTACGTCTCCTCAGGATGTATTTAAGTTTATATAAACATCTAAAGATTTTAACAATACAAAGGATATCATAGAAATGGTGTTGCAGATAAACATTGGGGAGAACAAAGAATCTCATGAACACAAAATTGATGTCATAGGAGAGTATCTTTGGTTCAAAAGCTTTTATTTGGCAAGGCACTGAGGTTAAAAAATATGTGTGGCCACCTACCTATCCTGAGGAAATATTATCAAGACTGAGCTGTAACGTGAAGACACAAAGTCCATCAATCAGAATTTAAAGTGTCAATAATGAGAGAATTATTTATCCATGTAAACAGTAAGAAACCTTGCTTCTTTGAGGAACGTCACATAATGAATGGCAGGGATAAACAGGATGCTAAAAGAGGTACCAACATCTGGCAGAGATAAATTCCATCTCTGTGACATATTTGACTACTGATTATACTGAATGAAGAAAAGCAGCCTCAACTTCTGGGGAACTAGCCTATTGCACTCAGCACTTGATGATGTTACAAGCTCTCCTGGCACAAATGAGTCTTGCTTTCCTTCTGTTAAATATCAATATTCCCTCCAAAAACTAACAACAGCCTAGTGTAGTCTGTGATTGTCATGAATCAAGACAGAAACAAGGCCACTTTGTCATGATCCAAATTCAATTCACACAAAGAAAACATAGCTCAAACATAGAAAAGAGACAAGCATGGTCCTCCTGTGGCTTATATAAATGACAGATACCTTTAAAAATAGCCTCATATTTCCCATCTTATCTTCTCATGAAGAATTGATAAAGAGAAGCAAAGATGGAATCAACATCTATTTCCTGGCAATATCCAGTTCAGAGCAAGGCCCTTATTTCTTTTACCTTCTTCAATATCCCCCAATAAAGGAATTAATCTTAGGTATTTTTCTAATGTGTTTTTGCTGACCATTTCTCTGTTCTTCATATGTAGCCGTCCTTGTGAAAGTAAATAACCCATCAATTACATATGTTGCTTGCAATCTGGTTAGAGCACTGAAAAACATGCAATCATTTTCTAATAGAACATTCACCTAGAGTATGGGATGTTTATGTTCAGTGTGGAACTGTCTTAAGAAGTCAGCTTATTTTCTTGTACTCTTGTGGAAATATTTATAGAAAGAGCTTGAAAGATGATCAGGATACAGGACATTAAGTACCAAAATGTTGCTGTATAAAGACAGTCACAAAAGACCATAGAGGAATATAAACATAGAGGAATATAAACATAGGTGTTAGAGCGAAAACACAGTACTGAAATTTGGCTGAATATGTTTATGCTTATAGATCTTGGTTAGACAATATACAGTACAGAAGCTAGTCTTGTTAGATCTAAAACATAATGATGCCACATAGCCTAAACTTATTTATGTTCCCCTCTGAATGAAACCTATACACCATCAGACTGTTCTTGTTTGGTCTCCAAGAAATATTAAATTATTTAGGGAAAGGAGTTATGTCACTGTAAAGTCTATTGCTGTTTTGGTCTGTTTTCTTTATCCTAAACTTAATTTTGACAACAATAATGGTGTTCAAACATGGAAACAATTAGCTACTGACCCACAATTAGCAACTGTCTTTTGTATGTATGTGTGTATGTGTGTGTGCATGCATGCACATATGTGCATATATATATATATATATATATATATATATATATATGTATCTGTGTGTGTGTGAGTCTGTGTTTGAATGAATGTGTGTGTGTGAGAGAGAGAGTGTGTACGTGTGTGAGTATATGTGTGTGTGTGCATATGTGTGTGTACCAAATAAAATGGAAGATCTTAAAAGACCATCATTCACTACATGATTTGAGTCACTATCAAATGATGTAAGAATTTTGAAAATAGCAATGCGAGTACTCTATATTTGACAACAAAAAAGTGACCATTTTTGCTACTGAAGACTATACTGACAGCTTCCCTGTGAAGGACAATGCCAAATACTCTTGACTAATGGAGTTAAGCTAATTTTAAAAGTATTGAAAAACAAAAATAAGTGGAATACCAATCAGGAAAACTCTACATTCCTGTAGATGGCATCTCAATCTGCACTAGTGATGACAGTCTTCTCCCACCATTGTATGAAGAATTAAATATCCTAATATCCATAAAAATTAGTTATAACATTTCATCATATGAAATTATTTAAACACTATTTCACTTAAATCCATTCAAAGGTCATGTCAAATTCAAAGGCTGATATCATATTCTTATTCTATATAAGTTGTCATTATGTGCCTAATTAATCCTTTGTCACTCAATTTTATCAGTTAATAGTAAGATCAAGTAAATGCAAAAAGAAAACATTGTTAAATGCAAGATATATATTTTCACACTAACATATAAAAATAATTGACTTTAAATATTAAATATCATGTAAGTAGCAATAAAAGAATACTGTCTTTCAGAAGTAATCTCTCAGACAGAGACATGGTTAATGGCTAAGAGTAATCTCATATTTCCAGGTTATCAAAGTTCACAATACAGCATCCATGTCAGGTGGCTCACCTTGTGATCCAATACCACTGGCCACTGTGTGGTTCTCTTGACACACATCCGCAAACCCACACATACACATAAATTAAATTAAATAAAACAAAAAAAAATCTTTAAAAATTATTTTCTCTCTAAAACAATGATAAAACTGGACAAAAATGAGAATCAGTTCATTCACAATTATGAAAATTAAATTACACACACACATACACACACACATACATACACACACATA
>NC_034594.1:121979210-121987070 GCF_900095145.1 Mus pahari
TCTCTCTCTCTCTCTCTCTCTCTCTCTCTCTCTCTCTCTCTTTCCCTCCTTCTCTCCTTCTCCCTCCGTTTCTTCCTTTCTTTCTATAATAGAAGAGTTGATCTGAGTAAGTCACATCAGTCATAAGCAGGTTACTCAGTGAATGATTAAAAAGAAATTGCTAAAATTCTCATCTGCATATTGTGTATAGTACTAAAATAAAACAATAAAGTTTAAAAGAACATCTTTTACGTGAAGTTTTTTTTTTTATTCATTAATTGAAAAGTTATTGAACCCTACAAGCAACCTATTCTGTAATGGAAAGTAGGAAGTAAAGGAAATCAGAACACTGATCTCCATTGATCTCCCCGTACACACTTGAGGTGGCTTGCAGCTTAGTGGGGAACAAGAGTCCAGAATGGCATCGTGCACTGGAGAGAACACTTCTCAGTGCAAATGGTACTTTTCCATTCAAATTGTGTTATATCACTAGAGAGACGAGTCGATTAATTTTTGTGTGTTTGCCCCTTTCCTGGTATTCCTGAGGCAATAGCCATGTAAATGAGATCATGACTCAGTTGCTGGCTAGAGCATAGGTTGATGTCTTTCATTTTTCCTTGTCTTGAAAGGGTTGAATCATCCATGTTCTTCCTCTCTGTATACCTTATGCCTTGCTCTCGGCTCTTTCATTTGCCTGCTCTTACATTTAAAAGTTTTACTGAAAACAAAATTATTCTTTCCAACTTCTGTTAGTGTTTGTATGCTTGCCCTTGTAACTTTTATTATTTGAATGATTCTATTTATCTATATGAATATACAAGAGTCACACATAAAACATAATAAACATCAAGAGTATTATCATTATATATGGTAGAAATAAAAGATTATGAGCTGGGTACACCTTTTACATCTTTAGCTTGCTTTAAATTTCAAAGACTGAACACTGTGGGTGAACCTCTCCAGAGCCACTGATACATTTCAAGAAGTCAAAGTCCAGCTACAAAAATTTGCCAAAAGGTCTTTTATAAACTTTCTATTTTTGGTAGCTTGAAATCATTAAAGGAAATGAATAAAATGTTACTTCAGTCTATTTCCTCCTCAAAGGAAAGAAAACCTAATGACTTCTCCAATAAATTCTTTTAAAGAGCAACTCAAAAATTTTTGAAAAATGTTCTGGGAAATGTTCTCAGAACTTTTCAACAGAATATTATATTTAATAATCTACAGAGGATATTATAGTTATATAGGAAATGAAACAAACATTTGATTAAGAAAGAAAGCTCCACTTTTCTTTCTGATGGTTATAGACAGCTAATCAAAATACTAATATGAAATTTTATTTTGTAAATATTTTATGCCCTACAGAAACCTGATATAAATATATGATAATTTTCTTTCAGATGAAAAAGTATGCTTTGAAATTTATGATAAAACTTCATAAAAAGGTATTTTTCTTGTAATTTTTATTTCTTCATTTTATATTTAAGAACTGTATTTTCTATAAATTATAAAAATGGAAATGATTTTATTAGAAAAATAATTTTACAAATACTTTGAGGAATTTATGTATTTAGGTATTTGATGAATTTGATGAATTTTGCACTGGTGAACTCAGAGTGAAGATAATTATATAAGGGGCTAGGGACTCAGGTTTTACAAGAAGAATGAAACTTCCTTATGATAAAATATAATAGTAGATTATCTCATAAAGTCTATTGCCCTTCAACTAAATATACCCACATCAAAAGCTAAATTCATCTTTAATTAGAAGGTTGTTGAAATGAA
Organism: Mus pahari; assembly: GCF_900095145.1. Lineage (NCBI taxonomy): Eukaryota > Metazoa > Chordata > Mammalia > Rodentia > Muridae > Mus > Mus pahari. The sequence continues at coordinate 121,980,975 of NC_034594.1, forward strand.
TGGTAATGCAGAAAAATAAAAGGAACTTGAGGCTGTAGATTTCAACATGAAAGTTGTTTTTTTTTTTTTTTTTTTTTTTTTTTTTTGGTCAAAAAGAGAGTTGCACATATGAGCTTTCACTAGTTGTAACATCGTGTGCCAAAACTATGTAAGATAAAGATAGACAAAAATTCCTAAGAGTTTGGCATGAATTCTCACTAGCACTTAGTGTTTCACGGGTACTAAGAAAGGAGTTTTTCTTAACAGTGTAGATTCAGGAGAGTATTTCCACAGACACAATGATGGCCTCAAGTCCAGGAGTATTCGGGCAAATGAAACAGATTGAAAAGTTATTTAATGAAAAAGGAGAGGCGGGAATTAAGACATGGACCAGGTAACTGGGAATAAATCTGAACTGAATTAGGGAGAGTACAAGTGTGGTGGAATGCATTGTATAGAATTACCAAGTAATAAAATATGCTTGGACAGTGAACAGAATATTAAAATACATCTGCAAAAGTGTGAGAGATTTGATATTTGTAATTTGTATTAGACTTGATATTTTTCACAGGTGGAATTAAAACACATTTGACAATTAATAGGCAATAACATGCTTAAAATAAGTCTGTTTCATTAAGAGCATCTCAAAATTTATAAATAATTTAGAAGATTTTTAAATCATCTCCATCATTTCATTTGCAACACATTAGTACACTGGCATTTAAAATGCCTTAAATACTGTATCCAGCAGTGGCTACATATGCAGGTATTTACCACTTTCACCTAACGAGTGAGATCCAAAAGAATTATATTTATGTAAAATTTATTTCTCTCCACTTTATCTTCTCTGTTTCTACAACACCAACATTTGAATAACTCTGCACAGATTTTTTTGTGAGGTTGTATTTTTAATAAGTAATTAAGAATCACACAGCTGGGTTTCTTTTCATCTGTAGTCTCTGGAAACCTTTCTGGTTAGCTGTGTTCCTGACTACAAAATTAGGACAATTATAGGCATTACACAAAGTTGTTCTGAACATTGTGTAAATAATTAACACTAATAAATTGTGAAAAAAAAATGTGACCTAATGCATAAGTACTGAAAAGTAGGATTTAGATAAATTGTAATAAACAAACAAACAAGGGGAAAGTTGGCTACATTCTATCATATTATTCTATAAGATTTTGTTTTTAAAATCATAGTGACCATTTATTTTATAGTCTACAATGAGCACATGAGAGGAAGGAAACATAGTTACACATTCAAAAGCTAATACTGTCTGTCAGTTTTGTCAAACCTGCAGTCCAAGAGTTCCTGGCATCTACATGTAGCCAAGGAGGTTTATGAAGGAAGCCCAATATAAAATTGTAACATAATTAAATATTGAAAACTTTAAGATTGATTTTTTTTAAATGATTCATCACAAGGTTCTCACATGTGAAATTCTCAAAGGGCAATGTTGAATCACAATGTCAAAAGGTCTGTCACCCCTCTAAGTGATGAATTTTCAGGAAGAGAAGAAAATAGACTTTTACTTCTAAAAATATTGTTTTCTTACAAGGTGGCAGTCAAGAGTTTGGAAAGTTACCCAGCAACCGACTCAAAAACAATAAATAAACAACTCATGGTCAGATAAAGCAGAAATTCTGATGTTCTATGATTATTAAGAAATAATTCTTAAGCTGAGACTTAGGGGATAAACAAAAGCCAAGCACTGCAAGTGGCAAATTATCATAGCTTCACTCTCTCAGTCACTACACCATTTCTCTCTATTCCTGTGAGTGCTGCAAGTTGTTGCTAGACAAATACACAAGTGTACTATCTCTGGATAGTAAAATGGTCATATTCTAGGGTTCTCATTAATTTTGTCCAACTTTATTGACCCTTCTTTTATACCCTTCTTGGTTGTTTGGTTGTGGGCTATAGAAAGAAGAAATAATTCTATGTTTTTTTCTGTTCATTTACCATAAACTCTTGTAATTAATGGGGCTATTGTTCATTAAAAAATTTTAAGACCGTTTAAGGTCATCATATACACACACACAAACATATATTATTTTCTAATCTATTTAAACCATCATTTTATTGAATCACAAATTGATTTATTTAAATCCAAAATAACCTCTTCAAGTGGACTTGTAATGTTTGATTTCATAAAGTGTTTCATTTTTATGTCCTTTTAATTTTTATTGATTTGATTTTGTACTGCTTCTGATTGAATGTAGAGCTTCGCACAGGCTGGACAGGTGCTCTGGCACTAAGCTCTATCTCTAGTGTTTTGAAATTGGTACAAAGATGTTCTAGGCTTCTCTTATACAATCCCTAGTTCGGACATAAGCTAGTTTGTTTGTTTGTTTGTTTATATTTTGTTTTGTTTTAAACATGTTTTCCATTAGAAACAAATACCTAAAAGCCTTAATGTGCATAATAGGAAATTTCATTATCTTTGCATCCAACTGACTTTTGGAAAGAGCTGCAAAATACACATTCTACTTTTTAAAATAAAAGATTTCATGTATTATTCATGCTTATACTTAAGTTCGTCAGGTATACAGTATGTTGTTGCTTCATCTCTTCCACTGCATCTGTTGCTCTACTTATGCCCACTGAGAGTTTTACTTCTCAAAGTCTCAAGAGACAATGGAATGTCTCATGGTAATTAATTTGTATGATACTACTTCAAAAACACACTGGTCTCACAATAACAGTTCATCATTAGAAAAATATATTTAATTACTAAATATGTTCTTTCTATTCTCCCTGTAAATTTTAGAATTGTATTTTATCACATTGTGCTTGTACTTACTTCTATACTTAACTGTGTATTTTACGGTTAACACTTTTCTTATTGCCAGTGTCTTCATGGACACTGTATTATATAAATATCATTATCTAGTGAAGATATTTTGCTTATTAATTTTGTAAGCTGAAAGCATCTTTGTGGTCTTTGAACTTGAATGTCCTTAACTTGCAAGATACATTCTGAACTGTATCAGCATCAGCATGCTAAGTTACTTAATGCAAAATTTAAGAATTGTTATTGAAAATCTGATATTAAAATCACAACTTTTCTTCCAAAAACCTAGATCTTTCAAAATATAAAGTCAGTAACTTTAGTAAAATATATCCTAACATTATTTATTAAGGATCAAGAACCTCATTTATACAATGTGTTCCCCAACAGTAGTCTCAAAATTTTTACTGATTTTAGAAAGAAATTTAATTAAGCCAGAGTGAGTTTTTTCTCCTAGTTGGTGGTTCTTATCTGCAACCTATATTGTCCATTTTCTAAATTTTATTAGCCGTTGAAATGTTTACTAAAATGCCTTTAACATTTTTAAAAGTTTTTGATTATTTTTTAACTTAAATTCATGTGATTATTTTAACATATTTAAATGCTCATTTATCCTGTAATTACTAAACATGATATTGCTATTTTACTTCTTACAATTATAATTATTTTCCTTTGTGTGCTTCTGTCTCTTTTATCAGTCATTTTCTTTTTATGCATTCATCCTATTGTTTCATTTTTAATGTATCAAAATCATCGTTATAAAGTAGTAGCCTGTAATCTCCTGTTGGGTGTGCATGATGTCTGGGGAGCTAGCCTTATTTGACCAGATTTATTTTTTAATAATAAATTTGTGACAATAATGATGTTATACTTTATTTCTTTCTTGTGAGTTTTTTCATTGGAAATAAATTTGTCTCTTATATATCCTAACCACAGTTTCCCCTCCCTCCCCTCCTCCTAACACCCTCCAGCCTTCCCTCTTCCCCATAGCAATCCTCCTCCATTTCCTCTTCAGAAAATAGCACGCCTCCAAGAGATGACAGTCTTATTGGACAAAACAAGATGTAGTAGGACTAGTTGAAAGCACTCATATCCAGCCTGGAGAAGGCAATCCAATGGGGGGGGGGGAATGGAAGAGTCCAAGGAACAGGCAAGAGTCAGAGAAACATCTGGTCCCACTTTTAGGAGTCACTCAAATACACCAAGCTAACAGCCATAACATATTACACAGACAACATGGTGCAGGTCCAGGCAGGCTCCAGGCATGCCACTCCCATCTTTGTGAGCCTTGCCTAGTTAACTTAGTGGGCTATATTCTCCTGGTGTTTGCCATCTCCACTGATTCCTAAAGTCTTTCCTTCCATCTTCCATGAGGTTCTCTGATCTCTAAAGCGAGGGACATGATGGTGACTTTTCATTTAGAGTGTCTCTTCACTTAGTTTGTGGATGTGGGTATCTGAACTTGTTCCCATCTGCTGCAGGAGGAAGCCTGTCTAATGCAAGGCACAGATGTATGCATATAACAGAATAAAATTAAGAATCATTGCGTTGATTTTTTCCACTTGTCTTTATTTGTACCCTAGGTCTCTGGGCTATCCATTTCCTGGCCCTTCAGGCAATGTAGGGCATGGGCTTCGTGGTGGTTTTAATGCGTTTGGTGCAGGTAGTGACACTATTTGTAGGGATGGAGAGTAGGTGTAGCCTTGTTGGAGGAAGTGTTTGACTGTGGGGGTGGGCTTCAAGGCCTTCCTCCTAGCTTCCTGAGGATGCCAGTCTTTTCCTTGCTTCCTTCAGGACAAGATGTAGAACCTTCATCTCCTCCAGCACCATGTCCGGATATTGCCATGCTCCCACCTAGATGATAATGTACTGAACCCCTGAACCTATAAGCCAGCCCCCCAAAATGTTATTCTTTGTAAGAACTGCCTTGGTCATGCACAGTGTCTCTTCACAGCAATAGAAACCCTAAAACAAGCTTCCTTTCCTAGGATGGGCCTCAAGTAAATCCAAACATTGGTGACCACTCCCACATTTTCAGCACAGCAGACAAGACAGAGTGTATGTAGAGGGTTTGTTACTGGGGTGGTGTCCAGGTTTCTCTCTCAGTAACCTATGGGGTACCTTCCCACTCCAAAGAAATTAGAATGTAGAGGTGAATGATTCAAGCTTACAGTAGCTATGCCTCTCTACATTCAATGAGCTGAGTGGAAGATGTACTCTACAGTGGGCCTTTCTGCCTGCTTTCAGAGGGTGCCCTTCTGTCCTGTTATAAACCTGGGCTGTTGTTTCTATAGGACTTCCTCAACCAACAACTCAATTTAATGTAAATTAGTCTCATCACTGGAAACTTTAACTGGCTATAAAAAGATGGCCAGTTCAGACTTACCACTAGGAGTCCTCACTAGGCTCACCCTCATAAACTCTAGAAAATTTCCACTGCACTAGGTTTCCACAGCATCCCCCATATGCTTCCCAATGCCAGCTGTCTCTCTCCACACTCTCCATACCCTCTACCTTCATCCCTTCACCGGATTCTTCTAACTCTGCTAACACCCCCTACCTCAAGTCAACCCTCTGATTGTATCTAATTTCCCTTTCACAGAGAGAGTCAGGTATCCTCTCTATAGCCTTCCTCTTTACCTAACATCTCTGTTTCTGAGGATTGCAGCTTGATTACCATTTCCTTGGTGGATTATATCCATTTTAAATGAATACATACCATATTTGTCTTTTTGGGTCCAGGTTACTTCATCTATGATGTTTTTTTCTTCCTTTTAATTGATTAGTTAGTTCATTACTTTACATTTTAATGGTAGTTTCCCCTCCCTCCTCTCCTTCTATTCAACTTTCCCATTTACTCCTACTCAATTTGTCTTCAAAAAAGGAAAGACCAGCCATGGATATCAATCATCCTTGGAATATTAAGTTGCAGTAAGAATAGACACATCTACTACAGCTACATGAAGCAGCCCAGTAGAAGAAATGGGTCCCTAATTCCCTCTTAAATTCATGGCAATTTCTACTTTAATTATATGTTTGTGGGCATAGCCATATTAATAAAAATAGCCTCCTCAGACCACTTACTGTTTTTAAATTCTCAAAAGATTTAACTTTCAAAAATTAGATTGTCTTATTTTTTAATTATTTTATTAGATATTTTCTTCATTTACATTTTAAATGCTGTCCCGATTGTCCCCTATAGCCCCACCCACCCACCCTGCTCCTCTGCCAACTCACTCCCACTTCTTGGCCCTGGCATTCCCCTCTATGGGGCATATAAAGTTTGCAAGACCAAGGGGCCTCTCTTCCCAATGATGGCTGA
>NC_034594.1:121987081-121992251 GCF_900095145.1 Mus pahari
GAAAAGTAATTGCTTCCTGTTATTTTTGTTGTTAAAGTTGGGATTCTGTTCTTGCATGTCTTCTTTTAGGTTTGTTGAAGGATTACTTTCTTGGTTTTTCTANGATGNAGTTTCCATCCTTGTGTTGATGCTTTCCCTTTATTATCCTTTGAAGGGCAGGATTTGTGGATAGATATTGTGTTAATTTGGTTTTATCATGGAATACTTTATTTTCTCCATCTATGTTAATTGAGAGTTTTGCTTGCTATAGTAGCCTGGGCTGGCATTTGTGTTCTCTTAGGGTCTGCATAACATCTGCCCCAGATCTTCTGGCTTTCTTAATCTCTGGTGAGAAGTCTGGTGTAATTCTAATAGGCTTGCCTTTATATGTTACTTGACCCTTTTCCCTGGCNGCTTTTAATATTCTATCTTTATTTAGTGCATTTGTTGTTCTGATCATTATGTGTCGGGAGAAATTTCTTTTCTGGTCCGTAGGTTTGGTCTTCTCATTGTGTCCTGGATTTCCTGGATTTTTTGAGTTAAGATCTTTTTGCATTTTGCATTTTCTTTGATTGTTGTGCCCATGTTCTCTATGGAATCTTCTGCAGCTGAGATTCTCTCTTCTCTTGTATATCTTGTATATCTCTTGTATTCTGTTTCTGATGCTCACATCTATGTTTCCTGATTTCTTTCCTAGAGTTTCTGTCTCCAGATTTGCCTCATTTTCGGTTTTCTTTATTGCTTCTACTTCCCTTTTTAGATCTCGGATGTTTTTGTTCAATTGCATCACCTGTTTGGTTGTGTTCTCCTGTGTTTCTTTAAGGACTTCTACCTCTTTAGCAATGTTCTCCTGTATTTCTTTAAGGACTTGTTCCTCTTTAGCAGCATTCTCCTGTATTCCTTTAAGTGAGTTATTAATGACTTGACTTGAGTCTTAAAGTCTTCTACCAGCATCATGAGATATGCTTTTAAATCCGAGTCTTGCTTTTCGGGTGTGTTGGGGTATCCAGGACTGGCTGAGATGAGAGTGCTGGGTTCTGATGAAGGTGAGTGGTCTTGGTTTCTGTTAGTAAGATTCCTACATTTGCCTTTCGCCATCTGGTAATATCTGGAGTTAGTTTTTATAGTTGTCTCTGGTTGGAGCTTATTTGTCCTGTGATTCTGTTAGCCTCTGTCAGCAGTCCTGGGAGTCCAGCTCTCTCCTGAGTCTCAGTGGTCAGAGTACTCTCTGCAGGCAAGCACTCCTCTTAAAGGGAAGGTGCACGGAGGCCTGGTGTTCAGATATGCCTCCTTGTTGAAGATGTAGGCCTAAAATGGGGCCTGTCCCAGAAGATGTGTTGCCTCTGCAGTTTGGACACTCACCTGCACAGGCTAGACTCTGAGGGACCCTGGACACAATATGTCTCTCTCACCTGCTCTTGCAGACAGAACCATTCAGGGTGGCCACCTTTCCTCTGGGGGGAAGGTGCCCAGATGTCTGGAGCCTGAAACAGGGTCTGTCCCAGAAGCTAGATTGCTCTGTCTGTCCCAAAGCTGTGTAGTTTCTGTAGTCCTCACTCTCACCAGTGCAGACTGGAGCCTGGGTGAACTGGAGCAAAGATGGCTCCCTTACCAGCTCAGGCAGTGAGAGTGCTCCAGGGCAGACACCTCTCCTCTGGCAGGGATGGTGCCTGGATGTCCGAAGCCAGAAATGGGGTCTGTCCTAGAAGCTGTGTGGCTTCTGCTGTCCTCCCTCCTCCCTGGCAATGACTGGGACCTGGGCATACTGGAGCAAAGATGGCTCCCTTAGCAGCTCAGGCAGTGAGAGTGCTCCCAGGCAGACACCTCTCCTCTCCGATTGTCTTATTTTATAATAGTTGTGGTGTATGTATGTTTCTTTAAATTTTGTACAGAATTTAGAATAGCACATTATTTTTCAGATATGTTCTTAAGAAAGCCTTGTGTTAAGGAAGGAACAAATAACTTGTAAAGATACTGTACAATGATTGTTATGTGTTTAATGAGTAGCAGTATGAGGTTGTTCATGACACATCAAGATGCATTTATTATGCCAAGCTTAACAGCATGAATATTGAACGAAAAATGGTTAGTAATAACAAATAATTTGAAATATTTTGATTTTCCATCAATGAGATAATTCATAAATAAAGAAAACATGTTGGATTAACATAGTGACAATTGTTAAAAGCCATAAAATGAGTGCATGAACAGTGAATACACCAAAAATTATAGTAAACATACAGAAAAAAGTGCAATTAGAAAACTAAAATTATAGACACATAAAAAGAAATCTGATAGCTAAACACACACGCATACCCACAACCATACCCGCCCCCCACACACCTGCACCCACATGCACACAGAGAATGTAATGTCATGGCTCAAGGAAACTTCAAATGTCAAATTACAAAATCAACTGTCAATATCTTCAAGGAGAGAACAGGCTTCACACTAATTTCAGAAAGTAAAAATGTGGGTTCCCTCATCCACATTTCAGGGAGTTACATCGGCTTGCCAACCTCTACACATAGTAAGCTTTCTTCCAGAAATGTGAAGTCAATTGAAAAATAAATTCTGACATAACTATATCAGTTTTAAGATTACCAGTTGTCAGTTCCTGAACTTGCTTAGTTCAAGGATGCTTCAGTATTTTATTTAAAAAAAAGTTGTCTCAGTCTGTTCTGTAACCAAATTCTGTATCAACAGCTGTTTGAATTTTGAACATTACAGTTGTTGCTACAAGTTGACCTTCAGTGAATCATATTATCTGATTTAAGATGATTATAAAGCTTTGAATAAATGATGCTACTTTTCAGCGTGAACAATTTACATCCATAAGTGTCATATATTTTGTCCGATCATATACTATGTATCACTAGATTTCCCTATATAGCTGTTTTTATATTACCTAATTAAACTATATTATTTTGGTAGACATTATAATAATTGTAATATATATTAATGATAGTTAACATTATTTGATATAAAATACTTAATATGATATTTATGAATTTTCTTTATGCTTCTCTAACTCCAAATTTTACAAAATTATAGGATTTTTTCCTTCAAATTCAAACCTAACAAGTCTAGTTAAACAGAAATTAATATTCTGGAGCTTTCAATCTTTAACTGATCTCTAATCATATCTAAGTCTAGCTTCTACACTTAAGCATTGCTAAAAATGTCATAAAGTTTATAAATTATATTTAGAGATATTATCTAAAATCCAAATTAGACTCACAATGAAAAGCAAGACATGATTTATTATATTAAATTCAATTTATTTATTTTCTAATTCATTTATGCAGTAAATTTCTAGTTAATTTGTCAGATCCTTCAAGAGTTGTTGCATTAAATTTCCTTTTTGTGTTTGTGTTTGTTGACATAGGAATATTTTATTATACATGAATCAGAAACCCCAAAGAGGAATTTTTCTTAAAAGATGAACTCTGAGTAAAGGTGAAATCATGGTTGAAGAAGCCAGCAATAAATACTACCTAATCATACAAAACCAGTAATCAAGATTGCACTCAAGCTTTTTGTCAGTCTTGCTGTTGAACAACATGAGTACAAAGCTGTAAAGTTAATTTTGTCAATGCTAACATGTCTTAATGTGAGGAGCTGGTTTGGCCGCGGCCCCAAGATGGCACCTGGGACTGCCGCCAAGGCTAACAGCTAACAACTGACTTCCTCATATCCCTCAAGATAGCCACATCCGTTAAACTGCACTGCACAGATGCACCATGATGAAAGATCAGATGATGTGACGAATGTAGTCCTGTGCCAATGAACTATGCCTACGTGGAATACGGTGATGGGGAGTGGACTAGAGGGTATAAAAGGGGATGGCCAAGAGAGGTCGGGGGGGATCTTTTTAGTGCACATAGTTATGTTCCTGAATAAACTGCTTGAGAAGGACATTGGTTTCATTGCTTCTTTTCTGCTGGTCATATTCGGTAGCGATAAATGATGGTCTGTATGGGGAAGTGACAAGTCCAGAACTCTCAGCAGTCAGGGTAGCCGGCTGGAAAGCTCCCAGGTAAGTGGGACAATTCAAGTTCTCGGTTAGAGACTATTAAGTTCTCGGTTAGAGAAGATTCAAGTTCTCGGTTAGAGACAATTCAAGTTCTCAGAGACAATTAAGTTCTTGGATTAGGGACTATTGAGGTTCTCAGAGTGAGACAATTAAAGTTATACCAAGCACTATGGGAAACACAACATCAGGACATTCTGCTTATCAGGCCTTGAAAGACCTCCTAAAAGTGAAAGGAATTGGGCTGAAAAGGGAAACCCTAGAAAATTTTCTGAAAGCGGTAGATCAGGTGGCCCCATGGTTCCCAGTCTCTGATCACCTTACCAGATCGAGCTGGCAGAAGTTAGGAAAAGATTTGAAGTTTGCAGAGGAACAGGGGATCCTCGAAAAAAGGGTTCTATCGGTATGGAAGTTAGTTTGCAACTGTATAGAGGACAAGGAAAGATGTGGAGCTGAGCTGCAGAAGAGGAATGAGGCTTTGAACCAAGTAAGAGAGGAGAGATCATAGAAGTCCAATGCCGAAAGCAGTTCTAGCGAAGGGGACATGTCCGAAGATGACTTGGAACACCACAGCTGATGCCTTATGCTCCCGAAGGTGCTACAGGGCAGGTGTAGTTTGCATCCAGAAGTATGGCGAGAGCAAAGTGCTTGCTGCTTCCCAGTTTTCCAGGATGCTCCAGGAGCTCGATTCTATGAGCAACTAGATTGGAAGGTAATTCAAAGACTGGCAGAAAGGGGTACAAGCCTGCGGGGTCAGTGCCGCTTTCATTATAGCTCAACTTAAATCTCTGCATCGCTATTGTCTAACTCCCAGCGATTGGCAGAATCTGGCACGAGCCTGTCTTTCCCCTGTATAGTATCTTGACTGGAAAACATTCTTTATAGAATATTCAGAATGCGAGTGCAGGACAAGTGGCCTGGGATCAGGATATGTTATTAGATCAAGGAAGATTCACCGATGCACAGATTAACTACCCTATACAAGTTTATGAACAAATTAATAAAATAGGAACTAGGGCTTGGAAGTCCCTCCCTAACAGGGGAGAGGTTAATGGTAATTTAACAAAAATCCTTCAAGGACCCATGGAGCCATTTTCAGACTTTGTGACCAGGATGATAGAAGTGGCAGGGAGGGTATTTGGAGATCCTGATACGGCA
>NC_034594.1:121996161-122003336 GCF_900095145.1 Mus pahari
TTCTCCATTTTTTGTCCAACACATTCAAGCTCATACAGGTTTGCCTGGCCCTTTAGCAGAGGGCAATGATTTGGTTGATAAAGCTGCCAGAGCTGCTTCTCCCTTTTTGATTCAAACACCTGTAGAACTGGCTCGTGAATTTCATTCACAGTTTCATGTGAATTCCAAAACACTTTCTTCTCGATTTCATATTACTAGAGCAGTGGCAAGGGATACTGTTACGACTTGCAAAGCCTGTGCACCTATATTGCCTCAGGTGAGTGTGGGAGTAAACCCTCGCTGCCTGCTTCCCCTCCACATTTGGCAAATGGATGTGACTCAGTTTTCAGAATTTGGTAAACGGCAATTTGTTCATGTTTCTGTAGATACAGCCTCTGGGGTGTTGTTTGCCTCCCTGCATACATGAGAAAAGGCACACCATGTCATTGCCCATTGCTTTGAGGCATGGGGTGCATGGGGTCAGCCCAGAGAGCTTAAGACTGATAATGTACCTGCTTATACTTCAGCTTCTTTTGTTTCCTTTTGTAAAATGATGGGTGTCTGCTTGGTGCATGGTATACCCTACAATCCACAGGGCCAGGGCATCACTGAAAGAGCCCATTGCACACCGAAAGAGTGTCTAATAAAACAGAAAGGGAGAATAACCTCTGGCGCTACTCCTAGGAAGAGATTAGCCACTGCTTTCTTTACCTTGAATTTGTTGAATAAAGATAAAAATGATTTGACTGCTGAAGAACAGTTTGCCAATCCCAAGGATCCTATAAAGGCACAGTCATGTGGAAGGATGTTCTGAGTGGACAATGGCATGGGCCCAATCCTGTGTTGATCTGGGTGAGAGGTCTGTTTTTGTGTTTCCACAGGATCATCGCCAGCCACTGTGGGTTCCAGAGCGATTGACGAGGGTAGTTCAAGATGGACGAAGGTGCCCTGATGAAGCTGCTTCTGGGGGTGATGATGCTGCCTGCAGTGATGACTAAAGATCTACGATGGGGAGTCATGTCAGCGTTTCCCAAACCACTGCCGTTGACCCATTCAGCTGAAGTTTTTCCTCACCTTTTTACTTCTACTGCATCTTTGCAGTTACCCTTTTTGCCTGGAGATGAAGATATAGTGGGGGGTTAAGGAACCTTTAAAGTTAGACCTGAGAGGATTATTGTGTTTTCAAGTAATATATAATATTTCTCAAGATAGTGCTTGTGTGCAAATGTATAAATGGGAGTTATACAGATCTTTCTCCTTTGAGTATGTTGATGGGTGGGGCGTGGGGAAATGTTAGCTTTCATTGGAATGGATTTGTATTATTTGAGCTTTCTGTTATTCAATTTGCTTGTGGGAAGAATGTATCCTTTAAAGCCACGCCTGTATGCATTTCGCCTCCTTTTGTATTTTTAGTTTATAATGATAGTTATGTTGATGATGTTGTAGAATGTAAGGAGGATAGTTGTTTTTATAGTAATGCTTCTATGTTTTCACTGGCTATTGTGACCAGAATGCCTAGATTTGTACCATGGCCTGGGCAGGCCCTTTCTGTTATGACCTTGTTTAGACCCAAAAGGTCAATTCCACTTGGGTGGATATTTCCATAGCTGAAGGACTTGCAAATTGGATTGCCACCACTATGTCACACCTAAAGGAATGGGCGAGTATTGGTGGATTGGCACTGTACTGCGTGCTTATCAGTGTCCTGGCCTTTTTGTGCATCTGCTGCATGCAATATACTTGCAATATAAATATATATGTATGTATACATATATAGGTATATATATATACCCACACATACACATTTACACATTTGCACATATATATCATATATATTATATAATACATCATATTATATATATGAGTATTTCCACATAAATTTAAATTATACATAAATATGTTTAAAGAAAATAAGTCTGATCAAGTGTTTAATATGTATCACTAATTTTTTCATAAATGAACCATCTAAATATTAATACATTAAAATATCTAATGTCTAGAAAACTCTTTGGAAGTTTTTTCTAGAGTCAAAGTTTTCCTGACATTGCTGCTTTTTTTCCCATTGTTGCAAGGCAGAGGAAGATCTTCAAGGAATTAAGCTACAAAATGTATTTGTCTCTATTACTGTTTAGTTAGCCCCGTGAGCCATATCCAGTTTGTGAAGTTGGGAAGTTGGATCCTATTTCTCCTGATTATCCACAAATTTCTCTATTTTCTCAACTACCATTTTTTTCCAAGTTAGAACTATCATTAGAGGAACAGAAAATAACAGTTGGAAATTTTAAAATGCTTACTTACAAAGAAAAATAAAAACAAAACAAAAAAAGAAGAGTAGAGAGGAAAAGAGAGAATAACAGAAGAGAGAAGGGGAGGGGTAGAGGGAATGAAGAAGTGGGGCTGGGGAGGGAAAGAAAAAGTTTATGTCTTGTCGTTATACTTTAAATTCAATTACCTTTAGTTTGAGTCAGATATTTTGCATATGACCCATTGTACATATATATGTACATTGTACATATATACCTTGAGTGAGATATGCATTAAAGAAAATCTCTAATCAGAAACATATATCTACTAGCTATAGGTTTGTGGTTTTTATTTTGTGGTTCTGCTTTGTTTTCCAGAGCAGCAGTTCTTTATTCAATTGAGAGTGCTTCAATACAACTATATTTGATAGCTATGACCTTAAAATAATATGATAATATAACTATCGCTTACGTAGTACTTACTATAGTCTATTTTCTTATCACTGGCCATACTATAGTTTGTTATTTTACCTCAGGGGAAACATTGCACTTAATATGAAAAATGAGTGAATACTTTTATTTAAAAATCTAACCTGTATTCAAGTGAAAGAGATTCTGCTGTGCTGAATAAGCAAAAGGAAAATTGGTGCCCATAATCTGTATTAGAGCTTTGGCTAAGTTCCAATGGATATTCCACTAGACTTCAAGTTCAATAACTTATTTTAAGTCAACTGATATTTTTGACAGTTATTCTTCATAAAATCTGAGACTTTACCAATGAGATTTGCAAAGGCATGGAGCATAAAAATTGAAAAAAGACATTCATTTTTATGGTTCAAATACATTACAAAAACCTCAACCTACAGGTCTCAAAAGTACAAACGAATTCACAGTATTAGAGTTGATTGTCCAGGCTAGAATCCTTCATTTAATACCAGACTAAGGCTTCCTCTAAGAGGGGAGAAGGGATGAAAAGAAAAAAGGTGGCTATTGTAATGATAGGGTTAAAAAGTTAGATTATTGAATCTACTGTTAGGTTAAATCTGAGTATTAACAAGTCATGTATTTTACATTTGATATGAAATTCTGTGTATTAATACAATATAGTTATTTTTGCTATAATATATTGCATATATGCTTCACATTTTGCTTATTATATCTATACAACTCAATTAAAATGCAATGTGAAGTTCTAGTCCTTTTATAAGCTACTATTACAAACTCTTTATGGTAATTGAGAAATTCACGTTAATAGTCAATCAAACTTGCTGTCATGTTAAGTACTAGTTTAATTACAGAAGAAGGCTTTATTTATCCTCCTGTAGACATTTTCAAAGTTGAACAAATAGTTAATAGCTAGAATAAGCAACATTTGCTTATTCAGATTTACGAGATATATATATATATATATATATATATATATATATATATATATAGAGAGAGAGAGAGAGAGAGAGAGAGAAGTAGATGATAGATTGATAATCTTCAAAACCTCAGAGATCTATATAATGTAACATTTAAGATATTTTATTAATAAAAGGCCTGTTTTTTCCTCTCTTTCTTTTTTTTTTTTTTTCTTTCCTGTGAGACAACTCAGTTCCTGGAATCACTTCCATTCTACTTCAAAGAAGATGATGGGCATCAAAGAATCTCTTTATGGAATTTGCTTCAAATGTGGTCATCTACCTACTGGGCAATAAATTGACCTTGCCTCAAATACAGACGGAATGCTGTCTAAGCTGTGGACAAGCAGGACATAGAAAGAAATCAACTGCTGGACTTTGCAAGGAGAAGATAACGAAATCCTTCATAATTTCTGCTTCACGGAGAAATATGTCATAATCTGGGCTAGAAGGCCAAACATGGGTGACCCAGTGTTGCAGAGAAAGCTTAGATGACTGTCCAGGCAACTGGTTGTCTCTGTCATTTCTATAGATTTGGAAGGTAAATGCTCTACACTTCCTGTTTACTCCTGTAATATTTATCCTGCTCAGGTCTCTGATGGGTTGAAGAATAGATAGACAGTTTTAATGTCACAATTAAGTTTAAATTGTTTAGGATTTAAAAACACATTTTAAGATCTACAAAGATATTTTACAGTTTAATAAATGTGAGTTGTGATAGTACACAACTTGGAACTCACCAAGATACAATAGATAGCAGAGTACTTATCCATGTTGCCAAATACAAATAGGCTGGACATTGTAGGTGTAATTTTACTTAATAGTTTTCATAATTGTTTCTATTATATATAATTTATTAATGTAAAAGAAAGAGCCTTTTATTGAACTAAAAGTAGAAGATGTTGATAGATAGTTTCATGCACTGGGTATTTGAATGCCAGGAAGTTTTGTTTTAGTGTGGACTTTTGTATTGTCATTAATATGAAGCATTAATTACTCAGTATTTTGTAAAACATTTTTCTCTGTCATCTTCTATATATGGGTAGAAGATGAAATGATGAGACTTTCTCCACAGAGTCAGGGAGAAAGTCTCAGGTGAGATGTGGAAATTTGCCACTGGGACACAAATGAAGAAGGAGGTCAAGTTGAGAGCAAGAGAACTGGTAATGTGCAGCTGAGAAATAGGCCAGGCCAGCATAGTTGGGTAGCTCAAGCTTACTAAAAATGAAATGGTATAGAAAAGCAGCATATTTTTACAATCAGTAAACACACACACACACACACACACACACACACACACACAAGACAGATTTTTTTTTAAGTATTTAAATTATTTTAAATACTGAGATTTTTGGTTTGATGTATAAAAATAAATAACCAATTTTAGAACATGTTTGTATGATGGTTTAAAAATAAAGTTGGGGAAATAGGAATTAAAATCACTTTAAAAAGTGGGAAGGGCAATGAAAAGAAAAGTACTGAGCAGTGGGCCTCATCTATCATTTCAGAGTTATGGAAGCTAAGGCTAGAAAATATTAAGTACATATGAAGACCTGGTCACAGATAGTCAAGACAGGGCAGCAGCAGCAATGAACGTCAAATATTTATGTTGTGAAAACTATTCAAATATTTTTTTAATTTAAAAGATTATTATTAGATAAAATTAAATAAAATGTAGACTTCAGCCACTTTCTGTTTTTCTTTAAGGTAATTTCAACCATTAGCTTTAACATAAATATGCAATGGTGTCAATGGACTAAGAAGGCAAACCAGCATGAAGCCTCTTTCTTACCACATGAAAAGGAGTGTGATAAATTGTAGTTGTGTAATCAGCTCACATGTAGCATAAATCAGTTATAGGTATCTAAATGCTTGAATGACATCCAACATGCTTGGTCTTTCACTTCTTTTAACATGGAAGATAGGTGTATTTAAGTCATATAAATCAATTGACATTGTTGAGATTATCATCAAACGTAAATGATTTCCTTGGACTAAGAAGAAACTCTTTAAGAATCATCTCTTTTTCTTGCTGTTTGATATGATAGCTGAAATTGTGGACTGAATGTTTGTTTCTCCTCTAAACCTATACTCTAAATCTAAATCATAAGTAGAAAGATTAGAAAAAGGTTATATGTAAAGTTGTGTCTCTACTTCTCAACAGGCTGAAAGTAAATTCAGATAAATGTGACACACATATAAATATAAAACTATGGGTTTCCTAATTGGAAAATAATTAGTATAGAGAAAATTGGATTATATAGATAATTGCCTGAAAAGGAAACACTGCAGTGAAATCTAGACCTATGGAGACAACTCAGATTTCCTAGAAATTATCTCCAATTGAGTTAGAAAATAAAATATAGCTGCCTTTCCAGAAAGTGCTCTTAGGGGAGGATGACTTAAAATTTCACTTTAAGAATACTAGGTTTTGCCAGTTATTAAATAAGGTGCTAGTTTTGAGCTCATTCTACTACATATTGAGTATATGATCAGGAATTTATGACTGTGCAATGGACTTTTCCTTTGGAAACTCCTTTCCTCGTATACAGAAACAGTGTATGTACTGGGAAGGTGAAAAGCCTGGGAAGATTGAGAACTTCTCATTGACTCCTTTTTTGATTTCACTTGCTCACAACATC
This sequence comes from Mus pahari, assembly GCF_900095145.1. Classification (NCBI taxonomy): domain Eukaryota; kingdom Metazoa; phylum Chordata; class Mammalia; order Rodentia; family Muridae; genus Mus; species Mus pahari. The sequence continues at coordinate 122,002,429 of NC_034594.1, forward strand.
ATCTTGAAATTCATACTTTAGTTTAGAGGAATTTTAATCCAGCAACAAAGCTGCTTTGGCAAAAAAATCACATCCAAAGACCTGACTGGAATGTAAGCATGCCACAAACCTCTAATCCCCCCAAGCTGGAACACTTACATGCCTGTAGTACAAACCTTTTAGGTCAAATTTAGTTTGTAGAAGGAAGCAGAAGTCTTTGAAAGCAATTGAGGAGAAAGGAAAATGATGAATCAGGAAAAGTTTTGACAGAATGGGTCAGAGATGGGCTATGTCCAAATCTCACAAGAACAGCACAGGAAAGAGAAGCTATTTAAGAGCAGTCTGGGAAGAGAGACCTGGTCAGTTGGGATTCTATGTATTGAGTGCAGGGCAGTAGAGTTGAGTTCATTTCTGAGTTCCTGCAGATCAGCAGAGGGAGTTGAAGCCAGAGGAGGAACAACAATGTGAACTAACCAGTACCCCAGAGCTCATGTCTCTAGCTGCATATGTAGCAAAAGATGGCCTAGTCAGCCATCATTGGAAGGAGAGGCCCTTGGTCTTGTGAAGATCATATGCCCCAGTACAGGGGAATACCAGGGCCAGGAAGTGGGAGTGGGTGGGTTGGGGAGCAGGGCGGGGGAGGGTATAGGGATAGCATTTGAAATGTAAATGAAAAAATTACCTAATAAATAAAAAAAAGAATGTCTGAAAAAAGAAGAAGAAGAAGCCATAATAATAGAACAAATTTTATCACTATTGCTCTGTAGTAAAGCTTGAGGTCAGGGATGGTGATTCCCCCAGCTGCTCTTTTATTGTTAAGAATTGTTTTCTCTAGACTGTTTTCCTTTCCTTTCCTTTCCTTTCCTTTCCTTTCCTTTCCTTTCCTTTCCTTTCCTTTCCTTTCCTTTCCTTTCCTTTCCTTTCCTTTC
>NC_034594.1:122003341-122010835 GCF_900095145.1 Mus pahari
TGCCCTGCCCTGCCCTGCCCTGCCCTTCTCTTTTCTTTCTTTTCTTTTCTTTTCTTTTCTTGGGAGTTGGATGGGGACTGCATTGAATCAATAGATAGCTTTTGGTAGGATGGCCATTTTTATTTGTTAATTCTACCAATCTATGAGCATGGGAGATCTCTCCATTTTCTGAGATCTTCTTCGATTTCTTTCTTGTGAGACTTGAAGTAATTGTCATACATGTCTTTCACTTGTTTGGCTAGAGGTACTCCAAGGTATTTTATACTATTTGTGGCTATTGTGAAGGGAATTGTTTCCCGAATTTCTCCTCAGCTTGTTTATCCTTTGTATAGAGGAAGGCTACTGATTTATTTGAGTTAATTATATATCCAGCCATTTTGATGAAGTTGTTTATTAGCTGCAGAATTCTCTGGTTAAATTTTGGGTGTCACTTATGTATACTATCAGATCATCTGCAAATAGTGTAGGATGTGATGGTGGATGGGGAGGGGCAGGGAATGGAATATGGAGTGTAAAAAAAATTACAAATATAATTAAAATAAAAAAAAGAATAGAACAAATTGCTAAGTTAGGAGACTAAACAGAGCAATTCAGCGAGAAGCTAAAATAAGCCAGATTGAATCAGTCAGCATGGAGGAGAGTTTGAGACACAATAGCTGAGTTGAAGCCCCAAAATTCAGAAAGAACTCGAAATGGTGAGCTCATTCAGCAATAAGCATCCAAGATGATACAAATGTAACTTTCTAGAATGCTGGGACTTGTAGCTCTTGGAAAATAACAAAACCTCATTTGAAAATATGATAGCCTATATGTTTAACATTATAAACCCCAGAAAACACTTTTTACAACAGCAACAATTATCAGTTCCACAAATGTAACAAACTTAACAGTCTGAATATTCTCATGAAGATCTCTTGATTTGGTGATTCTCCCTCCCCCTTTTTTCTTTCCTTTTTTTTTTTTTTTTTTACGTGAATATTTTCTTATTTTAAAAATTAGTTATTTTCTTTATTTACATTTCAAATGTTATCCCCTTTCCTGGTTTCCCCTCTGAAAACCTCCTGTCCCCCTGCTTACCAACCCACCCATTCCTGGTTCCCTGTCCTGGCATTCCCCTACATTGGGTTATAGGTATCAAGCCTTCACAGGACCAAGGGTCTCTTCTCCCATTGATGTCCAACAAGGCTGTCCTCTACTACATATATGACTAGAGCCATGGATTCCTCCATGTGTACTCCTTGGTTTAGTTCCTGGGAGCTCTGGGGGTACTGTTGTTTCCTCCTATGGGGCCACCCTGATCATCTGTTACATAGCAAATGTCCATTTTCTGGTAAATCAGCCTGATGAATGGACAGCCCTTTCTCAGTCACTTTGTTGATCTTATCCTATGCAGGGAAGGCCAGCTTTCTGCGTCATCTGCATTGCTGTTTTTCTTTCTGTGTAACTCCCTTCCTTAACTTGTGCTGATTCATAAGTCCCAAAAGACCACCAAGGAACCAATTCAGATGTAATGGCAATAGGGTTTCTTTTATTCAAGCTCCAGCTTGGGGGGCTCACTCACCACCTACCCTCACACAGGACATCAGATGAAGCCCTGAGCCCTCAGAGGGACAAGGTTTTATAGGAAATGGTGAGCAAATGAGGGTTTTTCCAGCCTGGCAAACATCTAATTGAATGACTATTGTAAGATGACAGGTGGGTGCCATGAAACAAAACCATAAACAATAAGAATAATCTTGATTGGCTGTTTCTAGAAAATAGTTAGGGAATAACTCTAGGGTATGAGCCAGGATAGGTCATGTGGTCCTTCCTAATATATGGGAGCAGCTTGGGTTCAGCTGCAGGTCAAATTCTCAGGCTCTTTTAGTTTTAAGATAGAGGCATGTCCCAAGATAGAGTAGGTTTGGCCTCTCAGAGTTGTATCTTTCACATGGAAGCTTCTGATATTCAGATTGGACCTTTGTAAATTTTGATGGAATCCACAGTCTTTCTTTCATCACCTATGGAATAGACAAAACTTCTTCCTGAATATAACATATTCCCTAACTTCCATTCTGATGCTAAAACATCTTAAACTATACAGATTAATCTAATTCAGCAGGTTTTTTTTTTCTAAAAATCCATGGTCTTTCAACATAATCTCATTCTATTTTTCTCTTTATCAACTTGCAAATATATGAATTCACGCATAAAATTGACATTTATGCACTCCCATTCCATGCCCAGTGTCATGCCAGTAAGCTGGGCTTCTCACCCACTTAAACACAAAAACAATCAAGTCATATTACATAAGATTTCAAAATACAGTGGGTCCAATACCTACTTTAGATTTGTCTATTTGCTCCTTGGATTGATGACAAGATATGCTGCTCTTGAATTGTTTGTTCCAGGGTACTTGCTAACCTCCTTAGGGACTTTCCCATATTTACAGGATTATCTCACAGGGAAGTCTCCTATCAGTCAGGGATTACCTTGTATATCTCTTGCTGGTCTACGTTCATTAGACCAGTGCCTACACTTACCACATCTACACATCTCAGAAAGCTGAGATTTTCTAGAGAAGTGCTAGGAAAACCTTGTCTACAATCTCTTTTCGAATGACCTCCTCTCCTTCAGTCAACACAACATACATTTTGATATCTAAGATTACTGGCTAAGATGGTTTGTCTGATTACATAGTCATTAGCTTCACTATCAGCACAAATTCTATTCTGTCCATTCACAGGTGCTGATAGAACTTTGAAAGGTGTAAGAACTATTTTATACTCTGCATTTATATTTTTGAAAAGCTATGTTTCCATTAGTACTTGTATCCTACCTCTAATAACATTGCCCTGTTTAGTCCAGGTGCCAATCTATGTAAGAAGTGAGTAAAAAGCCAGGCATGGTGGCTCACGCCTTTAATCCCAGCACTTGGGAGGCAGAGACATGTGGATTTCTGAGTTCAAGGCTAGCCTGGTCTACAAAGTGAGTTCCAGGACAGCCAGGGCTATACAGAGAAACCCTGTCTCGAAAAACAAAACAAAACAAAACAAAACAAAACAAAACAAAACAAAACAGAAGTGAGTAAAAGTCTCTCAGGAGTTTTGCATAATCTTTGTGAATGATATAGACCCATTTTCATTGTTTTTCCATCTTACATCAAGCTCTTAAAGCTATCAAAGAACATTTTGTAATAATAGAGTCATCAAATTGCATTTGCTGCCTTACATCAGCAGATTGACCTTCACCTAACAATTGGTCTTTCATGATATTAACACCATTAGCCTATTATGATTTTCCATAATTGCAGCTTCTTTCTTACCACCATGTCATCCATGGGAGTACTTGAATATCCTTGAGAGGAGGAAATAGATTAGACTTTGGGAATGGATGAAGAGAGACAACTGGATTTGGTTTGTAGGGATGGGAACAGGAGTGATGAGTTGTGGGGACCTGATAGAGATGCAACTGAATTGGGGTAGCATTGATGGGATAATAATAGAAATTTATGAAAATGGAAAGTTCCAGATATATATGAGGATGACCCTAGCAATGGGTGTATACAGAGTCTGAAAGGACCATCTTCTGTAACCAAGCAAGACTTCCAATGGAGGGTTAGAACACTGATAAGACCACAAACTTTTAGACCACCATTTTTACTGCCTATAAGATGTGCAGGAGTAAAAGATGGAACAGCATTTGAGGAAAGGTGCATCAATGACTGGCTTGCTTGAGGCCCATTGCATATCCCTGACACTATTAATGATATTCTGAAATACTTGCAGACAGGAGCCTAGAATAACTGTCATTGGAGAGGTTTCACTCAGTAACTGATGGAAACTGATGTAGAGACCCACAAGCAAGCATTATCTGGAGCTTATGGAATCTTGTGGAAGAGTGGGAAGAAGGATTGATGAAGACACAGGGATCAAGGATACCATAAGGAAACCTACAGTATCCACTAACCTGGATGCATATGAGCAGAGAGAGTGAACTGTCAACATGACAGCCTGCATGAAAGAGACCTAGGCCATCTGCACATATGTAATAGTTGTGCAGCTCTGTCTCCTTCTAAAGCAGAAGAAAGAACTGTCTCTAACAACACTGCCTACCTTTGTATCCATTCCCTCTAACTGGGCTACCTTATTTAGGATAAGTGAAAGAAGATAGATCTAGTATTGCTGCAACTTGATCTGTGCCATCTAACCATGCCAAGGGTGGTTGATAGTCACCAGATGCCTCCCCTTTTCTGAGAAGAGGTGGAAGTGTAGATGGGGGGAGGGGTATGAAAGAGAAACTGGGAGGAGAGGAGTTAGTGATATCTGAGATTGAGATGTAAGGTAAATAAATAACTTAATAAAAAAAAAAATTGGAAGACATGATTAGCCTACCACTAAGATATCCCTCAGCAATCTAAGTTCCATTCTTTTTTCATACTTTGATTCTTTGAGTCTTTTCTTTCTTTCTTTCTTTCTTTCTTTCTTTCTTTCTTTCTTTCTTTCTTTCTTTCTTTCTTTCTTTCTTTCTTTCTTTCTCTCTCCCTTTCTTCCTTCTTTTCTTTCTTTTCTTTTTATCTCTCAAAGCTCATTCAGTTTGTTTTAAACAAAATCCCCAGCCCTTTCAGAGAATAAAGCCCCAAATTGTAATTATAATGCTATAGTGTTTTATAAAGCAAGGTAAAAAAAAAATTCTTCTCCTTTTATGTTTACTGGAACATATGAGAAAAATCCCGAAGAACATTAAGGTATACTATTTTTGCTTACTTTTTCAAAAGTATTTGAAATCTAATTATCCTTAGCAACTACAAAGGACACTATTCTCAAAGTTATATTATTGCTACTGACATATGACTGCTCATTTCTCTTTTCTAGCAAGCCACTTTTCATATTTCACTGTCGCATAAGGATATTAAATAAATAGATTCCATCTATCCCAGGGGCAATCTAGGCAGAATAAGAAAGTAGGCTATTTTTCCATCTCTGTGCTGACTTTGACCTGCTTGCTACTAGAACCAAAGTCCTTCTGTGGCCCCTGTATTCTTCCCACTAGTATTTCAAAAGGAAAATGACTATGATATTTGAAAGCCTTTCCATCTCCATTCATTCTTTTGCTCAATTAAATGTGCTTAACCTATGTTTCTCTCTCTAGGGGCTCTTTTTGACAGCTAATTATCTAATTGAAACTGATATGACACTGGGTTGTTAAACCTCCCAAGTCATTTACTTTGATTTAACAAAGAATTTTCTCAAGGCCATGTTGTAACTCAAAGGAATTTTAACAGAGAATTACCAGGAAGTAGTCAAATACTTGGGTTTTTGAGTTAATAAGCAGAAAAATGTTGTGTTCAAAATCTCTAACACATTAAAAAATAAACCAACAAAACAAACCATGTTTTACATGTCTGACATGGCCCCCAATGTTTATCTTCAGTGTCATTGACCCAGTAACCAGAATTTGGTTGAAACATTAGATCCATTTTTTAATCCTAAGCCCCATTATGCTGTTCTTATTTTTTATCATTAGTGGGTTGAATACATAACCAAAATCANTCTCTCTCTCTCTCTCTCTCTCTCTCTCTCTCTCTCTCTCTCTCTCTCTCTCTCTCTGTTTGTTTTGTCATGATGGTAATGCTTAGCTACCTTAGTTTGTATAAAGACACTCTTTGCCATTAAAACAATCATCTACCAATATATTGTTCAGAGAGCACACTATTTATTGCATTGTTGGGCTTATAATGATTCTCTAGAGTTTAAAGAACAGTTCAGTAGTAGGAAATAAAAATGTAACCCATATTACTTTACATTCTTTCTTACTTAATACTAAATGTTTGCTAAAGTTATGTCTCTATAAGATGCTAACTGAAAGTTTTTATAGAGAAAACAATATATGATTATTTGCTATCTGGTTGCAGTTTGCTAAAATGATTGACCATCAATTTAACACCAATTTTCTTTATTTCAAAGAAATACATAGACAGGATTAATGTTGGAGAAAACATCAAGAAGCAAAGAAATAAACAAGAATCAGTTTTTGTTTTGTTTTGTTTTGTTTTGTTTTGGAAACAGAAATTTAATATGTAAAAACATGAGCTGCTTACTTCTACTTTGCACCTGTCCTCCCTTTAGCCCTAGAAACTTTCTCCTTTCCTTCCTCTTCTATAGCTTCTTCCCTTTCCTTTTGTCTCTGTTTTCTTTCATTTCTTCCTCTGGATTGCCTTTTGTGTCATAACAGTAGGCTTAAATCCTGCTCTGAAAGAAAAGTCTTGTACTATGATCATTAGTAACACAAACCATAAAGAAAAATAAGAGGATCAAGCTACACATTTTATCTAATTAACAGTCTGTTAGATTCTTGCATTGGATATTGTCCCAATCTTCACTATATCAGGATTTAGGCTCTACACAATTTTCTTAACTGGATTTAAGTGAGAGTAGATACTTGTACATTACAGGATCATTTCAGCCTGAATTCCTCCTTAAACTTACTTTGTTCAATCTGCATCTATCACAGCAGGGACCTATGCTTTAATAATTTTACAGTGAGAACCAGTTAAATCTGAATGCCATTTTAAATACCAAGGGAATAAGGTTTACAGCATCAATGTTCTTGTAAATCACAGCTATAAGGAATATAGATTTTAGGGAAACAGAATTTTATGAATTTGTTCCACAAGATCTGGGGTGCTTGATCAATTGGGGATGGAGACAAGCCAGGATTTTAGAGACCTTTTTGAAAGCCACTCTGAAATCTTTTCATTAAATGTATAATGCTGATATCAACCAAGTGTTTAGACTGGCCAACCTCTGAAGGATGGTAAACTTGTTACTTTCACTCTTTTTTTACTGTCAGTTGTTTGTATTGTTCCTCTCTCTCTCACTGCTAGAAAGAAAAGGAGCTAAAAATGGTGAATCAGCTCAGGCCATATGTCCAGATCTTTAGCTTTGCTGAATGTTTTAGCAAGCAGACAGATCAAAGTTATTGGTTGAGGATTTTTTATGACTCTCATTATCAATATTCCCCTATGAATAAGAGTTAGTTATAATTGTGTAAAAAAAAAATCTGTTAGCCTCTTTCTGTTTGTTTGTTTGGACTTCCATAATACTCCTTTCTGGATACACTGAAGTATTTTAGACTATGTTAAAATGTGTTACCTAAAAATCTATAAATGATACTGTAGAGGAATTTTAATCCACCAACTTGGCCACTCTGGCAATACATTACATCCAAAGACCTTTTAGGTTTGTTTTATCCAGCTAGGATACAGACACACCCTTAGCACACACGCTTAATCCCAAACAATAATGGTAAATTTTATTTGTAGAAGCAAGAAGCCATGTTTGAAAATGACATCTAATTGAGCAACAGAAAAATGGAAAAATCACAAAAAATTTTTTTGATAGAATGAGTCAGAGATAAGATATGCCCAATGCACAGGAGAACAGCATAGCAAAGAAAGGTTTCTCCATACTCAACAGAAAAGAGGAGAGGAGGAGAGGAGAGGGGAAGGGAGGG
>NC_034594.1:122010920-122049966 GCF_900095145.1 Mus pahari
ACACACAGAGAGAGAGAGAGAGAGAGAGAGAGACAGACAGACAGACAGACAGACAGACAGACAGACAGACAGACAGACAGAGACAGAGACAGAGACAGAGACAGAGACAGAGGCAGAGGCAGAGGCAGAGACAGAGACAGAGACAGAGAGGAGTTTTAACAGGATAGTTTTATAGAGACAGTTCACAGGTGAAGACCGAATGAGCCGGAGAACAAAGATCTAGTTCAAATCAGTCAGTTTGGAGAGGTGTTTCAAACCAGAAGAGCTGAACTGAATCAGTCAGTCAGATGTCATAAAGAACTAGAAAGAATGAGCTTATTCAGCAACAAGCCTTCCAGATGACAATTAAATCTGCTGAATAAAAGTTTCTTTTGCTTGACATTACATAACAACATCTTTTTAATGGGATATTTTATTTGTTTACATTTCAAATGTTATCCCCTTTTCCAGTTTTCCCTCTGCAAACTCCCTATCCCATACCTCCTTTACTCTGCTTCTATGAGGGTGCTCCCCCATCCACCATCAATGTATGATGTGATCAAGAGAATTCCAAATGTAAAATTTTATGTCAACATTTACATTACATTAGTTAGAAAATTTAATAGTATTTTGGATTAACTTTTAGTATTTTCCACTTATATTTTTCCTAGTTTTGTGACATTAGAATTAGCTACAGAGATCATTTTTATTTAATTTTCTAACAGCTGCAAGAGACAATACTTGTTTAGTTTTTATTTTAAAAAGTCACTCCAGGGTATACATTAGTTCAAGTTATATGTTCAGCTTAATAATATAGTCTGAAAAGACTATGCACAATAGCTAAGCTAAATGGATTAGTTAAATTAAGAAAAATCATTATTGTTTGAATACATTGTCACTCTTTTTCAGCTTCTTTGTGCTCAACACAAATATACATTGTGTTCATGTTATATGTTCAATTTAATAATATAGTCTGAAAAGACTACCCACAATAGCTAAGCTAAATGGATTAGTTAAATTAAGAAAAAATCATTATTGTTTGAATACATTGTCACTCTTTTTCAGCTTCTTTGTGCTCAACCTCAACATTTTATAAATATGCACTATAAAAAGCCTTACCATTTGATTTACAGATCAAATTAAACTTAAAAATTTATAGCTTTTAAATCTTATCTATTTAAAAAGTGTTTAGTCAGTCTATGATTTCTACTTTTTAAGGGTAGGAAGTGGCAATGTTCATTTAAACTCTCTTAGAACATAATAAATAATCACCTATTATAACTGAAAGGTCATTTCACGACCAAAGACACTGATATAAATAAAATTACTTGAAGTCATTGTGCAAGTTAAATCGTCCATTCTGGTAGAAGTTTTTATGGTCATTGAAATGTAATTCCAAATAATTGATTGCATTGCTTATTTAGCTACATTGCAACCATTGATATACATCACATATTCCCACATGTATTCAAGCAAAGGTGTTGCTAAAAGTGTAAGCATTGCTTTACTCCATAACAAGGACACAGTTCACTTTCTGCTTTTATAATTTTGAATGAAACAATCCATATTCATGATGCAATAAAAATGATTCCTGGATGCAAGTTTAGCAGTGTGAATACAATAAATAATAGGTTTTTTATATCTATAAACAAACTATGAGTGATTCTTTTCATAAATACAAATGAACGTATAAGTTCCATTTTAATGAGTTGATAAAATAAATGTATTAGTAATAATATTTATAGAAACAGTCCACTGTTCTTTCATTCCTAATTTGCTAAGTGTTTCTGAAGGTAAAACTATAAGATAAAAGATATAAGAAAGTAAAATGACTCACTTGTGTTATTGTAGAAATACAGTTCAAAACCTAATCTGTTCTTTTCTTTTTCTTATTTCAGCCAATAACTTTATTGTATGAATTTGTTCTCCTTTGACTAATTCAAGTGATCTCTTTTGTGAACACTTCTAATGCGGTTTTAAAAGACTGGCTCTCTCACATTTTTGTTACACCTTACTGCATTATTGGTGATTGAATGCACGTGTGCATGTGTGTACACTTACTTTCTCTTGAGTATGATCTTTGGAAACTTGTGAGTATAAATTTTTATTCATTGATGTTTATTTTATTAAGGTACATGAATGTATAACTTGCTTGGCTTATGGCAAAATCAAATTCTTCTCCTGTTAAATTTTTTGTGAAAAACCTACAAAATTTAAATTCTGTTTTTCATGCTATGTCCATTTGATAATCCTTTTTCTAGACACTATGATGAAAAGGTTATGGTAGAATACTTTATAACCCACAAAGGGATAATTAACTCATAATCCTGGAAGTTCAAGGGCATAGTATCAATAACCACTCGGTTATGGCAACGTCCTTGTGGTAGAAAATATCATAATGATAGAAAACTTACCTCTATAAAAAATTGACAGAAATTCAGCACTCAACAACAAATTATTTAAAGCAAAAAACATGTACTTATGAGAAACAACTAAAAGTCTCAAGAACTACCTTAATCCATCCAAAAGCAAATACCTTAGTGTTATAAGGAAGCCTGACTTACTAAACATTATGATCTTTCTTATATTTGCACTGAAGAAAAAGAATCTTATGTAAACTCTTGATAGAATAAATCACACTTAATGTATAAAATAGGGAATCTGAATTATATTTAATTAGCTTTTGAAGTATATTGCACTTAGCAATGTTTACTCTATGAATGGATTCCATTAAAGTCATAGTATTTTAATAGTCTCTCACTTTAAAAATAGTGAATTATAGCTTCAGTAACTATAGTGAATGATATCCATAAGTGAAAGTCAAGACATAATTTATAGTTAAGAAATAGTTGTAGACAAATGAATATTTACAAAGGATAGTAACTGTTGATTATTCCTCAGTTTCAAATGAATTATTGTATGCTATTTTTCTGAATATTATATGTATTTTTGAGATTAATAATGTATAGTAAGAAGGTATAGAAAAGCCATATAGGGCTTCATGAAATTTAACCACACAGAGAATATGCAGTAGTGGTCATTATATACATAAAACTGTTACAGTGCAGTGAAGGTCTAGAAATTCAACCAATACCTTATCTCTTAAACTGTGTGTATTTAAAAAACAAAACAAAACAAAACAAAATGAAACAAAACTATAAGCTCCCACATCCATGTTTAATTAAAAATATGTTATAGATAACATACATTGAAAATGACTTGTAAATAATATGCATTAGTATCTTATCAAACAGTCACAACTCTGACCATAATTGTTCCTGTCTGAAAGAATTACATTAATGGAAATGAAGAGGAATCCGAGGAAAAGAAGATCCAGCAACAGGCCCAAAATGGGATGCAGCTCAAGGGGAGGTCCTAAGACCTGACACTATTACTGAGGCTATTGAGTACTCACAAAAAAGGACCTAACATGACTTCCTAAGAGTCAGATGCAGATATTTGCACCCTAGCAATGGACAGAAGCAAGTGACTCCTGTTGTTGAATTAGAGAAGGTTGAAAAGAAGGTGAGGAGAAGGGTGACCCCTTAGGAAGACCAGCAGTCCCAATTAATCTGGACCCCCAAGATCTCTAAAACACTGGACCACCAAACAATCAGCATACACCAGCTGATATGAGGCCCCCAACACACAGATCCTGGAGGACTTCTGGGGTCTGTGTTCATTCAGAGATGATGCACCTAACACTCAAGAGACTAGAGACCCCAGGGAGTTTATAGGTCATGTGGGATGGGGGATGGGGACAGCCATGTGGAGACAGATGGTTGGGAAAGAGGTATGGGATGTGGAACAGTCAGAGGGTGGAAGGGTAGGGGAATAAAAGATGGTGTGTAAATTAAACAAACAAATATATATATATATATATATATATATATATATATATATATATATATAATTGGTTTGTTCCACAAAATATATTCTGATTACAATTTCCCCTCCCTCTTCTCACAATACCCCTCACATCTAGATCTGCTACCTTTCTGTCTTTCATTAGAAAATGACACACATAAAATACAGTATTAAGATACAACAAAATAAAATATAAAACAAACAGTATCACATCAAAATTTGATATGACCAAGCAACAGAAGGAATACAGTTCAGGAGCATTCAAAAGAATAAGATTCACTCATTCACTCAGAAATCCCATAAATGTGTAAACTTGAAGTAAGTTTCTCTAATGATTTCTCAAATACAGTGATCTATACTTATCTCAGAATTCCATTCAGAGTCAATTTTATCAGTATTTGTTTTACATTACTTTTTCAAACCAGTAGTGTTTGGTTTTATCCAGGTTTCTGGGACATCTAGTATCTGGTTCTTGGTCACCCAAGCAAGATTGTGTATTGGTCCCTTCTCATGGAGCAGGCCTAAAGTAAAATTGTTAGTTGGTTACTTTCCTAAGTTCTGTACCACCATTGTCCTTGCAATGCTGTGTCTGCAGTACTGAAGGCAGTACAACACTGTAAACCAAAGGTTATGTGGTTGGCTTGTTGATCCCATTTTTCTTTTGGTAGCATGCAGAGTACATTCCTGTACCAAAGAAATTAGAATATAGGGAAGAAGGCTGTATTTATTTATTTATTTATTTAATTATTATTATTATTATTTTCTTTATTTACATTTCAAATGCTATCCCGAAAGTTTCCCATACCCTTCCCCCCGCCTTTGTTCCCCTACCCACCCACTCCCACTACTTGGCCCAGGCCTTGCCTTGTGCTAGGTCATATAGAGTTTGGAAGACCAAGGAGCCTCTATTCCCACTGATGGCCGATTAGGTCATCTTCTGCTACATATGCAGCTAGAAACACAAACCCAGGGGGTACTGGTTAGTTCCTGTTGTTGTTCCACCTACAGGGTTGCAGCCCCCTTCAGGTCCTTGGGTACTTTCTCTAGTTCCTCCATTGGGGACCCTGTGTTCCATCCAGTAGCTGGCTGTGAGCATCCATTTCGGTGTTTACCAGGCACTGGCATAGCCTCACAAGAGGCTCAACTTCTCCCTGTTTAATGGGCTGCATAAGTGTTGTCTTCAGCAATGGGGTCTTGCAGTCAGATCTTTAGAGAACAACATGTAGTTTTGACACCAGCCTGAGCTGATTGGGAATTCAAATGGAACCCCTTTAGTCAACAACTCAATTAGATATCATTGATTCCTGGAACTGAAAATTTAATTTATTGATGAGAGATGGCCCTCTGAGACTCAATCTCCCCCTGTATTTGTTGACTTAATTTAGATTGCCTTCAAATATGTATATAGTTCAAGAAGTTTCTACTGTATTGTTTCCATGCTCTTCCTCAATGGTCCTTAATTTTTTTCATGTCTCAAAATTTTTTGTATCTCAAACACCTCTCTTAGTTCAATGGGAAGAGAGGCCCTTGGTCTTGTGAAGATCATATGCCCCAGTACAGGGGAATGCCAAGACCAGGAAGCAGGAGTGGGTGGGTAGGGGAGCAGGGGGGAGAGGGTAGAGCGGGCTTTGGGGATAGCATTTGAAATGTAAATGAAGACAATATCTAATAAAAAATGCCAAAATACCCACCATCTCTCCCTGCCCCCTTGAATCCCCTGACCTAGTCCTCCATTTCTCTATTTCACTTTTCTAAGGATATTATCTCTCTTGAGGGATTTTCTTAATCAGATTATTTGAAGAATGCTTACCCTAAATCTTGGCCACACTTTCTAGTGTCAGCTCCGTTAAAAGAATATGGAAGAAGGATATGGTTAAAAGAATATGGAAGAACTCCAGAACCATATTGAGACTCTAAGGCATCCTGTCTTGTGGACTCTAGAACAACTATACAAGTGTTAGACAATTACTATTGGACTACTCAGGCCACATTCTGGAGCTAGTTGAATAAATCTCATGTATAATATATAGAGCAAACCTTGATTCTTCAGTTATTTTCCTTTACAGAACCCTAATATTATATCCAAACTAGCACTTAAAAATTGTTAATCAATGTCGTTTCTTTGAGAAAAAAACAAACAAAACAAGCAAACAAACAAAAACAACCACCAACAAAAACAAGCAAAGTCATGCTGATGCGCTTTTATGCAAAGGACATTATACTAAGACTTTTAGGTTTGATAGCATCAGAAAAAGAGAAAATGTGGGGTTGTCTCTTCATTTGATGGCAGGAGGATTTCTAATCCCACCATCATTTTGATCTTAATTTTGCTCTTTCACTGTAGCATTTAGTCAAATCAATGGTTTAGGTATTCATACTATCCTCAGCAGAAGTAAAATCTCTGAAAGAAAAGCAAAAACAAAAACAAAAACAAACCTCAACCTGGTAATTAAACTGCTGAATTATTCATTCAGATTGATTTTTGCATGATTTTTACTTATTTATATTTATATTTTTAATTCTTGATTTTGACTGTATTTTAGAACCTAATTTGCTTACTGAGTTCAGAGATAAAGAAGTATATATGTTAATCGATGGAGTAATTTTATTTCTATTGTTTCTTCCAGTAAATACTCTGATATGTTCCAGGGTTCAATCATAAGTATTAATAATTGATCTAAAATTATTACTATGATGAACATATTTCAAATCCTGAATTTTCAAACTTGGATTAGGATTGTAATGGTTAAATTGTTTCCAAGTTTTCTATGATAAACCAAGAAATAGCAGGATGTGAGATTTGATTTATGAAGCCAGTTTTGATATTTGAATACATTCAGCAATTGATTATTCTATTAAGAACAGGGAGTTCAAATGCCTAGAATAAGTGTTTAATTATGAGTCAAAAGTAATTTAGTGGTGCCTGAGTATAGAGTTTAATAATGGCACACCAATTTGCATTTAAATATTGGCAAGCTCATTGCCTTACGAGAAAGTCTATTCAGCTATAAAATAAGCATTTGAGGAAACATGTCTAGTTGATTAATAACTGGCAGTGCTCCGAATGCTGTAAAGGTAATCTGTTGACACTATTACACATGGCCTTGCACAAAACTTATTTTGCTGATGCAATTTTCAAACCATCTAAATAGTTAATTCAGAAAAGCTTATAAAAGCTGAAGCAAAAATTTGTAAGAAATACAGTAAAAATTCTCACTAAATAACTTAACTTGTGAAAATTAAAATAATAGAATAAAAATGAATATTAACCAGTGAAAATAGAAATTTGAAAATTATTCTGAGATATAATATTCTATGATATAACAATGGAGTAGACACACTGCCTTTATCCTTCAATGTTTTCTAGTATTGTAGAGAACTTTAGTTCATTGTTTAAAACTAGCAAAGCATATGAAGTAATTTTTTGCCCTGATGCTTATAATTGATGTTTTCAACTCATTCTGAAAGCCTGTAAGTAAAATGCTGCTTTATTTGTGTTCAAAGCATATGTATTTCATGCCAATGAAAAATCATATGTAATGGAAGGAAAGGCTATGATTCCTTCAGTCAATGCAGTTTCATATCTCTGGGGACATTGAACTTTATGAGAATATTTAATAGGAAAAGCAAATAAATTACCAAACAGGAAAAAATAAATATCAGTGACATGAGACACAAAGTTTAGGGATCTATAATTTATAAAGTTTAAGACTATTCCTAGAATGCAGCTTTTTTAAACACATGAGAAATGTTTTTATTAGAAATTAATGTTTTCAGATTTACTATGTCTTTTATCTTCTTTCGTAAAAATAAAATTTAAGTATTTCAAATTGATCTAAACTGTACTATTGTCCATGATGAATCATTATCATTGTACTTGTAGCATCTGAGTGATCTCTAATCTCTCAATATGACTGTATCTCAACCTAGAACTACACATACATTGTTTACCCTGAGCAAATTAACCCTAGCTGATGACATTGTATCTCTCATTTTCATTCTGGGTTATACCTTAGTTTCTTTTGCATTATCATGCTTAAATACCATGAACAAAGCAACTCATAATGCAAAACATTTAATTTGGGCCTTGTAGTTCCAGAAGGCAGTAGATTCCATAATCATGGTATGGAGCATGGCAGCAGGCAGTAAGGCAGTAGCTAGGAGATTACTTCTGGAGGCAGAGTGAGAAAAAGAGAGGTATGGTGGTTTGACTATGCTTGGCTAAGAGAGTGATACTATTAGGAGTTGTGGCCTTATTGGAATACTTGTTACCTCATTGGAGGAGTATGTTACTATGGTGGCGGGCAATGAGTCCCTTCTCCTGGCCACATGGGAATTGGTTGTTTCCTGTTTGTCTTTGAAAGAAGATTTAGAAATCTCAGTTCCTCCCCTATCTTGCCTGCCTAGACACAGCCATGCTCCTGTCTTGTTGAAAATGGACTGAACCTCTGAACCTGTAAGCTGGCCACAGTTAAATGTCATCCTTTATAAGAATTGCCTTGGTCATGGTGTTTGTTCACAACAGTAAAACCCTAAAACAAGAGTTAACTGGGAATGTTGGGGGCCTTCCAAACCTCTAAGAGAACCCCCACTGGCATGTCTCCTCCAACAAGACCTAATCCTTCTGAAACAGTTCTACCTGTAGTACCAAATATTCAAATATATGAGTCTATGGGTGTGGTCACTCTCAAACCATAACAAGTAAAGATAAATGCAATACTTAGACTATGCATAAATTTTAGTTTTAACTAAATTTTGCAGTATTTTACTCATACTTTAAATTTTGAGTATTTTGTTTTGTGGTTTGTCAAATTTAATTGTAGCACAGAATTCTTGACCAGAACACATAAAGAATTAAAGTGGCATGAAAACATCCCTTACATGTATAGATTGTGGTTTGTAACTCACAAACTCAAATTACAGCCTTCTCTTAGGGTCTTACAACTTTGAGCCAAAAGTTCTTTCCTTGTCAGTTAACAAGAGTCTGTCTACCTAATTTAATTACATCTAATTATCCACAAAGAATAGATTTTAGTATTGTAGGTCAATTCTGTGTTGATGTCTATATGCATGGACATATTTACCAAGATCATTTGCAAGAGTCTCTTAGTCTAGTATTTCAAAACTGTCTTAATCACAAGGAACACATCATCTTAATTGATATGGAACCCAACTCATTGGATTTACTCCTGTGTAAGTGCATTGTCAATAAATACAAGCATGAGATAATAGGGTGAAGAAGAATCTGTTGTTTGTATAAACAAAGAAAGCAATGGGAATAAATCTCAGAGCAATTTCTCAACAAACATAGAGGGCTAAGGTGGCTTATATCGGGGGAACTCACACCAATACATGTGGAAAAGACTTTCCCTCACCTGTACAGAAGAGCACATTCTTTGGTATAAGTGCTTTTTAAAATATCCTGTTTTCAAAATTTGGTATTATTCACCAATTTTGATTGGTTTCTTTTACTTTTCATTAGTGAGATTTATCTGAAAATATCGAGCACATCAAAAAATGAAAAGGAACACAAAAATATCTTAGCAGTCTTTACGGATGACAGCTTCATTTTCTCACAAGCCCAGGAGCTGACTGCCTGAAGTTTATGCATAGCTGGAAACTGATGATTCCTGAAATCTTCACACTTACCCATAACGTAATGATAGGAAAAGAAATATCTCATTTTTGCTTTGAACTTCTGTAGGAACGAAGATATATTCAGAAGCATATTTTGCCTTAATAAAGAGCATTTATCTTTTGAAAATCATACATATGCATAAATAATTTTCAGAAAATATCCATAAAGATTTTTAGATTCTGGGTAATATAACAAATACTCATTAACTCATTCACTTATTTATTACATTCAACTTTAAACTATTCTCAGTCAGAGTAAAGATAGAATTATAGAACTCTGTATTTTGAATTCTGGTACATTAAATAAAACAAAAATGGAGATATATTCCACGTGTTTTATAACCTGGAAAAAATATTTCAGATATATTATAAGAAAACAATAAAAATTAAACTGTCAATAGTACTGTCAAAAATACTATTCATTGATTTGGAGATGCTTATTTGCTATACTATTTAGTGTTATCTATCAACTTGACAACCTAGAAATACTTGGGAAAGGAGATTCAATTGAAAATCAGATCAGTCAGTAGGCATGTCTGTGGAGATTATCTTGATTGTTAACTGATATGAGAAGACTCAGACGACAACTGGTGGCACCATTCACTGGATTTTGGATATGGATTAGATAAGAGGAGAGAGATCTGAACATCAAGCAAATTTGCCAGATATATACTTTCATTTTTCTCTGCTATGACAGTAGAGTAGATATGATATAACTGTCTGTCTGAGCTCCTGTCTTAGTTCTTTCTAAATGAAGAACTGTAAGCTGGAATTGCAAACTAAATAAACCCTCTCCTCCCCTAAGTTATTTTCTTATGATACTTTGTTTCAACAGTACAAATGAACTTAGGATATGAATGGACAAATCATTTCATATTAAATTTAATGGAAATTTCTCATATATATATAGTAATGTGTATTTGTCTTAATTAAGACTTTTGAAGACAAAAGCCATAATATCCACAAGACATAATTTATTAGTTACATATTCTTTCTCCTAAAAATTTAAATTTAATTGTTTTTAAACCTAATCTATAGGTATTTTTAAAAAGCTTTTTATTTTTCTTGATAACTAATATATTTAAATTTTTAGAAATATTGTTATACTTCAAAAACAATTTTTGAAGTATTAAATTGCTAATTTCACCTTCCATGTGACATTTTAATTGGATATTAGTACTTTTATGATATAGTTCCTCTTTTTAGGATAGCTGGTATAGTGTCCATACTATTCTGAAGCATCTCTTTAGATGAGTTACTCTAAATGAACAACACATTTTAAAGGTTTGATTCCTCAGCCTAATATGTATTTAGTAATTTTAAGTGTTATATAATCTGAAACAAGCTAATAAAAGATTTTTGTTGTGTATCTGAAAACAAATTCTTCAAAAGAGAATTTAAGAATTCTAGAACAATTTCACAGGATATGAAAAGTAATTGAGTTCTTGACATCCAACTTTGTAGGTCAAAACCTGAAAAGGCAACACCTGAAAATAACTGATATAAAATTGAGGGATTTTTGTTTGGTGTTAGACTGGTGGTTTCATAAAACAAATTGGGTATGTGACCTGGATTTCAGATAGTGCAAAGAACAAAGGGAGAGTTAGTTAAGAGGTAGAAGTCAGTTTAGGCCAGGAATCTGAAAATAGTAGATGGATGTGACTAAGGTCACCACTAAACACAACCCATACAGCCAGGGAGGAGACCAAAACATGAAACAAATTAAGTTCTAGTTTTCTAGTTATGAGGAATGGCTATTGAGGGCAACAGGGTCTTTCAAGGCCAAAGCCAAATAACAAGGTTAAGCCCATGAGCTGACAGACTGTAACAGGGTGTGTAGAAAGAACCACCCTCCACTAATAATATCAGTAGCCTAACTCAGTCTTCTCTCTCTTTAAACTTAACTACTGAATGATGAATAAGCATGCTATGCAAAAAAAAAGTCATAAGACATAATAAAGCTCAGAGGGAGTTTCAGGCCACTAATGTTTAAAAGGTATCATGAAATTTATAATAAATGTTGAAGAAAAGTGTACTTGTAAATAAAATAAAATATAATATCAATGAAAGACAGTTTTACATATTTTGTACTTAGAAATGGACATTTATATTTATAACATTGGCATAAAATTTAATAATGAGTAATTCCCAGAACACTATGGGAGAGGTGATATGTGTGTGTGTGTGTGTGTGTGTGTGTGTGCGCGTGTGTGCGTGTGTGTGTGTGTGTGTGTGTGTGTGTGTGTGTGTGTGTGCATTCAGGTTCATGTGGGTACATTAGAATAGTTCAAGCATATATAGCATATACATATACTGTAATATATACGTATTCATATACATAGCATGTAAAAGCTTATGCACATGTATGTATGCAGAGGTAAAAGGCCAACTTCAAGTGTCAATCCTCCAGTGTCATTCAACTTGTTTTGGCTGAAAGCATCGCTCCCAGGGTTGAAACTACCCTTGGAAACTGATTATGGAGCCCCAGGGTTCCACTCATCTCGGCTTCTTCAGTGCAGTGTTATGAGCAACCACAACCACATTGCAGGAATTTGAGAAGTTGAAGTCAACTCCTTGCCCTGTATTATTAACTAAACTGCAATGACTAACTTGTGGTTTTTGTTTATTTTTATTTTGTTTTGTTAACTTTTATTGACAGCTTTAAAATATTGTTTTAAAGGAGAAAAACATTTTGGTAGAAAATTGAGTCAAGGTTGAAATAGCTTTCTTAGGGTTTTCAATAACTTCAGGTTTTGGGACAGCAAGCCTTTCTTCTTTTTTAAGATCTTCAGGATAGAATATATTAACATATATCCAAGTTTACCACTCCTACTGGGAGCCCTCATGACCTGCATTCCCTGACAGATTAAAGAAAGCTATATCATGAAGTGTGTATATAGAGGCTCTGCTACAAGCTTACCCAAATCATATCTCTGTCATTTGCTTCTCCTGACAGAATAAAAATGAGAGTATTGTGAGAACAAAATGAAGAAGACAGTCTGTCATTCTTTCTTGAGAAAACATTTGTCAGAAGCCCTTCAAAAATAATTGGGAAGAAAATATGTTATGTTCTACAGTCGAGTGAGCCATATCTGAAGCACTTCGGAGCATGTTAAAAACTACTTTTTTTTTTTCAGTATCTATGTACAATTATGTATTTCAAGATTTTCTGAAACTAGTTGTAAGAGAATTATTCTCTATTTCAGCTTAAATATTTTTTTTTTACAAAGTTTTAATTTCCCTCAGGCAAATTCCCACTTTCTCAACCATTTATATTTTTTTGTTGTTGTTAAATCTGTTGCAGTAAATTCACTTTCCTGAAAATTGCTTGAAGCCCAATTCCATTTTAGACAGAGTATAGATTTTAGTTTTTAATTTCTATGCTAAGTAACTTCATATTTTCCTATGAAATTATGATATCGATATGCATAATTTCCTGTGAAAATAGTCACACTTCTATTAAAGAATGCCACCCATGAAGCTTCCTTGTTAATAACTTATTATTTCTCTGTATCCATTGAAATCCACAGTAGAGCAGCAGCCGCTTTTTCATGTCTCTTGCTCTCTCTCTCTCATTCTCACCTCAGTACCAGGGTTTAAACCCAAGCCATGCTACATTCCAGGCAAGTCCTCTAACTCTGAATTATATCCTAGCCCTGATTATTTTATTGAATATAAATATGTGTATGGGGTTATAAAGTGAGTTGTTTTTGTAACAGAGCTGTGAATTGGGATTAAGATAGGCAGTACCATAATTAGATAGCAATATTACTAGCCATCGAATTCATCTGCAGAGTAAAAGAAACATGTTATATAATAACTATAGAATTTAATCTTATTTAAAATTTTGATGTGAAATTTAACAAAAAATTCAATGAAAGACACTTCTAAAACTAGAATATTTTTACTTGATGCTTTTTAATTTTGTTATCCTCTACCTTTGCAATTTGAAGCAGATTTTTCTGGAACACACAAGATAAATTTGTCTATGGGTCCTGCCTAAACCCTGCTAGCCTCATATGTGTTCCTGTATCCTTTAACTGTGGCTGAGTCTATGCACTGTGTTATCACTTATACTAAATGAGAAGATATGAAAGTTACATTTGTCTGTAAATGTTTCCCACCTACAATATTTCTCTATTGACAACACAAATCAGTTATGTTTTTCACATAATTTATTTTTCTTTCTTTTTACTAATCACTGTTTTCTCTATGCAAATCATAAGAAGGATTTCTTCTTTGTTCTCTTTAAAATCACCAAAATTTCACACAGACTTTTTTCTTTATAAAAAAAATGATACTTTCAAAGTTACTTTAATTTTTCCTAACTTATTTTCTTTCTGAATTAATTTTTTAAAATTAAATTCCTAGCTAATGTTGACCTTACCCCTAAGTTAGTATTAGATATCCTCTCAGAATTAGGGAATTTTAAATTTGAGTTTAATTATAAACCCCATGATGTTAGCTATTAAGAGATTAGTTGACTTGAAGATAAACTCAGGCTACAACTTTATTCCCCCTCAGATTTGAATTTATATCTCTGTGATAAGTGTGGTAACCAGGAGGCTCTGCTTTTAACATGATTGGTATTTGTTTCCTTTTTCTATGGAACTGTGCCATTTAAGCTTATAGTGCTCCCTTGTTGTGAATTCTTTTAGGGTTATTTTAACATATATGCCTGGAAGTTTAAAAAAAAAAAAAGAATAAGCTTCTCACTGACAGCCCATTGCATAATGATTTTCTCTCATATACAGGGCATAATAGACAGTAGACAGCATTGTATTTTTTTTAAACTGGAAAGTAAGCCCCTAACCCCCCAAAAAACACACACCAGACAATACAATTCTAAATGAAATTGCCAAAATAGAAGTGAACGTTATAGAAAGTTTTGAATGCTGTCACACTACAGACTATTTATATGGTTGGTATTTACTTAAAATAATATACTTCTTATACATAAATGCTGCCCTTAATAACATTAACACTAGCCCTGTAGCCAAAATTATGATCATTTGACACTACTGTATAACAAGCTAATCGAAACAATAGTTCTAGTTCTTTAAAGTGATGTTCTCTGTTGTATCAATATTTTTCTTTGGATTGGAATCCTGACATAAAATAGAGTAAACAAAATTATAGTTCTCTTTTATGCAGCCATCTAGTGGTACATTGAGGCTGATCTTGGAGGAGTTGGGGAAGGGGAAACATAATCAAAATATAATATGAAAAAGTTAGAAAAGTAAGAAACTTTTGTTGTGTTTTATATAAATCTAACTTGAGATCTTGGTAACAAAGATTTGTTATGATTTAGAGGTAATAGTATGTCAAGTTTACAAAAGAAATAAGATCCAAAATAATAGTGATTTCTTTTCCTGATAAGATGAACTAGAAAGCCTTTAGGAGCAGTGATGTGTAGTCTTAAAGCTATGGATACAAGAAGTGCTATGCAGAGGCTGAAAAAAAAAAGTTTATTTAAAGGTATAGCCCAAGAAGAAGAAAGATGGAGACACTTCATGCTCACAATATTTTGTTGAATTTACTCACTGAAGCAAATATAAAAACAAAGATGAAGTAGAGAAAAGGTGTCCCACAAAAGCTACAAGCTAAACAACCACAGCATGTATGCAGAGGGCCTCGTTCAGACACTTTCAGGATCCATGGTTCCCACATCAGTCTCAAACAGTCATAGTTTTAAAACAATGTGATCTGCAAATCAAGAAGTAGCTCTCAATTTGTAACCAGACCTATTAATCTATGAAATCATGTTGGCAACAGATATATTTTCAAAATGCTAGCAGGGACATGTGTTTCAGGTTTCAGAGGATTTGGAGATGAAAGAATAACAAGTGAATATGACCAAAAACATTGTACACAAGCTATAATTTTTCAAATAATAACTGCAAAGTACTATTTAAATTCAATTTTCAGAAGAAAGCCTCTGTGTGTGTGTGTGTGTGTGTGTGTGTGTGTGTGTGTGTAAAACTTAGAGAACATAAATTCTTAGCATACATTAATGTCTTTAAGTTAATGTAAATACATGGTGGTCAAAAGGAGAGAGGAAAATTTATCTTTATATGAGTAAAAAAGTGCAAAAAGCTATTAAGAACTTTTATAAGCTGTATATTTAACTTATACAATATGTAACACATAGAATAATAAATAGAGAATGAATTTAAGAAAAGTAATGTGAAATTTTATTCAGTATGTATAGTAAATTTAATTATTTATCCATAAATAGAATGGATAAAATTCTTCATTTATTTAAGCAGTTATACAAAATATATCCTTGTCTTTGAATAAATAAAGTAGTTAAGATAATATCTGTTTTTCAGTTTTTGTTCATGAAAAACTCCATATTTTCATGAGATATATCTATGATATTTGATAAACCAATTTTATAAGAGAAAATCTTCCTATCAGTTTTGATTTTACAGAAATTCCTTTCTGTATTTTTTGTTTGTGTAATGCTGTTGATATTATACATATACTTTAACATAAATGTGAAGATTCTACATAGGGAAATAGTTAAGATGAGTAGAGAATACACAGCCTTATCTCACTGCAAACTTTTGCTACGAAGGAAATTTAAATGCAGTCAAATTTCCCTAGTTACAAAGAATGGTTCGATGATATGTAGACAGATGTAACAAAGCTAGATTTTATGGTGTTACTCAACTGTGAACTGTTGTTGTCTGATAGAGTGCACATCTCAATTAATAGCTATGAGTAAGCTAGAAAATTTAAAATACATAGTAATTGTTAGATGAGGCTTCATGGTTAACAAAGCTGACAAGGAGTCAGGAGACTGGCACACTGAAAAGTACATTTGAAAGAAAATAATGTGAGTTTTTTTTTGTTTTTTTGACAGAGTTTCTCTGTATAGCCCTGGCTGTCCTGGAACTCACTTTGTAGACCAGGCTAGCCTCGAACTCATAAATCTGCCTGTCTCTGTCTCCCAAGTGCTGGCATTAAAGGCATGCGCCACCATCACCCGGCTTGTGATTTTTATTCTTGATTAAGAAGGGAAAAAGATTTCCTGTTCATATGATGAAATTCCTTAAAAGAATAAGGACAAGTCCTTCTGTTAGGAGAACAGGGTGGAGTATCCTCTTTAGAACATGATTAGGCAGGCTGTTGACGAATGGATACAGCCTTTCCTGCTCCATGTTAGATTTCTTCCTGAAGACCCAGCCATTTGGCAGAAAATTCATGTAGGTACTGTAAGGTTAATCACATTACTTTAAATTGATTTAATTAAAACACTAAATTATGTGTGTTAATATAATTGAAATGAATGTAATTTAATTGATTACATTATTCAAGTAGATATACATGTATATGCTACAAAATATAAGTATAGTTATCTGTTATAGCTGTATCTTAAACATTTATTCAGTTGTGTAACATGGCAGATATTCTTTTCATTGGTATCAATATATGATTCTTAGGAAAGCTAATATAGTGATTTTAACTGCTCTTATATTCATTAAGATATTTCCTATTTAGTAACAATATAATTCATTAATGTTAAAGATGATATTCATTTTATGTTAAATTAGAAAACATATCATTAAAAGGTTATACATATACAATGAAAATAAATACAGAATGAAATTATGAGAATATATTATGTACTACAATATTAAAATATTTGAATATTTCCTATATTAACAATATAAATATCAATATTTATTGCTGGAATAAGATACTTACTTCGTTTGACATTTTCAGTAGTCATAAGTCATAAATAAAACTGACTAATTACAGTTGATTCAGCTTAGTCTTCCTATAATCAATCTAAAGGTATTGACAGTGAATACTTGTCATAATATTGACAATTTAGTAAGTCAAAGCTTACACTGTGTGCTACTATTCATTTCATAAAATTGAAAGCATTGATTATGTGGCAAGCACCACTCTATTATGTTAAACCAAAGTGGCAATAAAGTCAATAGTCCCAGTTTTTTCAAACCTTGTGAAGAACGTAGGAAGTGTTTATGTGTGCATGATATAAGTTAGATGATAATGTTGATGAGTAACAATTCCACAAATAAAATGTGATATGAACTAATTGGGGAGAAAAACGATTTGTGACAATAGGTGAATGACAAAAAGATTTTCCTGAAAAGACTCTATTTGAGAAATAACATTATGCACTAGATATACTGAATGGTGGAAGTGAAAACCACACTGAAAAGTTGGGCTATTGTTGAAAGGCTTCAAATTAGGTCAAGAACACCTCACAGTGATTCAGCCAAGGGCATTTCAAGACATAAAAGTTCAAACTCAATCATTTTGACAAGGAAATTACTCATGTAATCAGAAATTAGTTCATAATTTGATATACAAGATGGTTGTCCTCCAAAACTGTTCATGTGTTCATATATGTGTGTATGTTCTCCTGTGTGAATGTTGTTTAAATATGTAAGTTTGACTAACTGGGATCTGTGTGTTATGGTCTCATGTGTACTGGGATTACAAGAATACCATAACACATAATTATAGTTTGTCTTCCTTTCGGTTTTCTTCATTGTTTCTACTTCAATTTTTAGATCTTGGATGGTTTTGTTCAATTCCATCACTTGTTTGGTTGTGTTTTCCTGTAATTCTTTAAGGGATTTTTGTGTTTCCTTCTTTAAGGACTTCTACCTGTTTTGCAGTGTTTTCCTATAATTCTTTAAGGGCTTCTACCAGTTTAGCAGTGTTCTGTATTTCTTTAATGCCCTTCTTAAAATCTACCAACATCATGAGATATGATTTAAATCTGAATCTTGCTTTTTGGGTGTGTTGGGGTATCCAGGACTCGCTGTGGTGGGCATACTGTGTTCTGATGCTGCCGAGTGGTCTTGGTTTCTGTTACTAAGATTCTTGAATTTGCCTTTCACCGTCTGGTAATTTCTGGTGTTAGATGTTCTAGCTGTCTCTGGCTGGAGCTTGTTCTTCCTGTGGTTCTTTACCTTCTGTCACCACTCCTGGTAGTCAATCTCTCTCCTGAGTCCCAGTGGTTAGAGCACTCTCTGCAGGCAAGCTCTCCTCTTTCAGGGAAGAGGCACAGAAGTCTGGAGCTCAGATCCACCTCCTGAGTCCTAGGGTCAGAGCCCTCCCTGGAGGCCGACTCTCCTCTGGTGGGAAAGGTGCCCAGAGTTCTGGGTCTCAGCTCTGCCTCCTGGCTGAGGATGAAAGCCTGAAGGGACCCTGTCCAACAAGCTCTGTTGCTTCTACCTCCCACTTGCTCTCCTGAGTAGACTAGTCTCAGTGATCCCACGATGCTGGGTGTGTAGGGCCTGCTGATTTCATGCCCAAGATGGGTCAGGACTGGTGCCCACTGGAATGAACCCCAGCTGCTGGTTGGGCAGGTTTCCTTTGTCCCTTTTTCTGCTAGCACAAGACTCTCTGGGTGTTTTTGGAACAGATGTTGCGTTCCACTTACCAGTGATCCCAAGATCCTGGGTGTGCTAGGGCCTGCTGAGTTCACACCCAAGATCAATGTATTGCTTTGTATTAATAGAACAAAAAAATTCTCAGAATGAGATGTGAATGATGTCAGTAAAACTATAATTAGAATGTCAAGTTTAAAAGGAAGCATACTATTTATTATCATAACAGATGATCACTGTTTTCTGAGGTCATTTAATCTAAAAGAGATGAAAACAAAAGTTTTGTTCCATTATTCCATTAAGTAACTGAAGCCATTTTTCTTTATTTTAATAAACAGAATATTAACATTTGGTGAAGACTAAGGTCTTCGGAAACTCTTTTAAATCTCAACAGAACAGCTTTTCATTTATTATGAATGTAGGTAAATTTTCTTGGTAAGAGACATTTACAGGATAATATTTCACATTTTTTTGAGGAAACTGAATTTAATCACATAAGCAAAGATTTCTTTCCACATTCAGTTGAAATAAGTTGGGAAACAGTAAGAGCCACTGAAAGTTTGCAGGAACAAGGGAGAGAAAAGTTCCTAGAACATTAGAAGGAACATGATGATGAGGATCCCTTAAGGTTGGATTTCTATCTGTTATATGTGTGAGAGAAACATATCCCTTTTGTCCCTGCCACCAACATCAGGGATAAGTTTGTAAAAGCTTTAGCTTACTGATATCAATGGGAAAAGTAGCTGTATACTTCATCTCCACACTTATAAAAACTAGGACAGGAAAGAACTACCTCTAACTTGTCATCTGATTACAATTGTTATTACAGCCATCAAAACGCTGATGTTGCATGATGGACAAGTAATTCAAAATCCAGTTAATTACACATGATACTAAAAATTGACAGGGCAATGTTATAACTAAGAACAAAGCACAAACTGGTGTTTTGTCAATAAGAGAATTCAAAACAGGTGTTATTTGCTAATCTGTATGCTATATGAAAAAGATCTGAAGATTCTGAGAGATAAGGAATGGCTTCTCTTATGTTGTTCAGGTTTGGAGACAAGAAAGTAGCAACTATGTTTGGAAAGAGAAGCAATTCTTCCTTCATTTTTTATTTTGACTTGAACTGATGAGAAAATAGCATCCAATATCAGATCAGGCTCCCTTCCTCCCTCCACTCCCGATGAAAGAAAAGGATTGAAGGCCTGAAGGCCAGCAGAAAGAACTGAAACAGATAACCCTGGGAGATAGGAGGTTGGGGCCTGGGGCAGGGGCTTCAGAGTGCACCAGAGACTTGGGTGCTAAGAAACTCTCAAGACTCAAAGGGAGGGACCTTAGAGGAAATCCCTGACAGTAAAGAAAGGGAACTTAATAGAGCCCACCTCCAGCAGGAAGACAAGGCATCAAATGAGGAAGGAGGTTGCCATCCCACAGTCAAAACTCTGACCTATAATTTTTCCTGTCTGAAAGAACTACATGGCTGGAAATTGAAATAAGCCTGAGGAAAAGAAGGTCCAGCCACAGACCCAAAGTGGGATACAACTTAAGGAGTTCTAAGGCCTGACATAATTACTAAAGCCTTTGAGTGCTCACAAGGAGATCTAGCATGCCTGCACTCCTGAAAACCCAATAAGCAGCTGAAAGAGTCAGATATTTGCAGATATTTGCACCCCACCGATGAACAGAAGCTGCTG
The DNA here is from genome assembly GCF_900095145.1 of Mus pahari. Taxonomy (NCBI): domain Eukaryota; kingdom Metazoa; phylum Chordata; class Mammalia; order Rodentia; family Muridae; genus Mus; species Mus pahari. The sequence continues at coordinate 122,031,478 of NC_034594.1, forward strand.
ACCCCTGTGGTTGAATTAAGGAAAGGCTGAAAGAAACTGAAGAGGAGGGCGACCTTGTAGGAGGACCAGCAGTATCAATTATTCTGGACCCCTGAGATCTCTCAAACACTGGACCACCAAACAGGCAGCATACACCAGCTTATATGAGGCCCCCAACACATGCACACCAGAGAACTGATGGTTCTGTGCTCAATCAGAGATGATGCAACTAACCCTTAAGAGACTGGAGGCCCCAGGGACTTTAGAGGTTGGTGGGGTGGGTGGTGGTGGGGACAGCCTCATAGAGACAGGGGTTAGGGAAGGAGGTAAGGGATGTGGAACAGTCAGAGGGTGGATGGATCAGGGGATAACATCTGGAATGTAAAAAAAAAAGAAAGAAAGAAAGAAAGAAAGAAAGAAAGAAAGAAAGAAAGAAAGAAAGAAAGAAAAAGGAAAAGAAAAGAAAAAAGAGAAAAGTGTAGGGGAATGTCAGGGTGTGGAGGCAAGGTGGGAGTGGGGGGTGGGTGGGGGTGGGAACACCCTCAAAGAAGGAGAGGGAGTGGGGATGGGATAGGGAGTTTAGGGGATGGGGGACCAGGAAAGGGGATAACATTTGAAATGTAAATAAAGAAAATATCCAATAAAAGAAAAGGAAAAGATAAAAGAAACGTTATTGTGCAAAACAAAACAAATCAAAACAACAGCAACAAAAAGCCTGGGGGGGAAATGTTTGCCCCCTAAGAATAAGGTGACCCTAGAAGAACAAAGGTACAGAAAGGCTTATAGCAACTGTAGTAACGATATATCTCAGAGTCAGACCAAGGCACTAAACGGATTCAGGCACTTAGCCTGCCATGAAGAGGGATGACTACTAGGAGAAAAATTACTATTTTGGTCTTTGCTGCTCTCTAGAATATATTAGTTTACAGTAAGAACAATAGATGACACCAAAATGAATTACACACTCAAGGGACCAAGCAGTTACCATCATTAGTCTCCAAAGTGACCCAGATACTATGATAGGTAGTCTTCAGGGAGGAAGATTTCAGGCCTCTGAGCTCTGCCTTCAGTGCATGCTCTCTGAAACATCAGGGGCTTACATTCCATCTCTGTGGGGGCAACCAAGGTCAAAAGCAATAGCTTGTAGTATTGTGGGGATGTCTTGGACATCCCTGACAAATGACTTCACATAGGGCTACTCATGCCTATTGTTTCAGTTTTTGTAACATGATGTTGACTTCTTCAATGAACATTTAAACTATATATGTTTATTTATATGACAAGTTACGTGCATTGTAAGTATTTATTTTTAGGTAGTTAGGTATTAGTGGCATTCATTATAATTTTTAACATATCCTTATTGTAACATTATTCTACTTCCCTGCCCTTCTGTACTTATTTCTCTCCATCCTTATGGTCCAAAAGAGGGAAGCAAACAGCAGCCTTTCTCAGCTACGATGGAAAAATCATAGCATGGTTTTTTATGCTATGGAACATCACAATATTCATAATGGCATGAGAACCATAAGGATGCAATATAGCTACATTTTGTTGGTAACCAATTGCTTGCTAATTGGACTCAAGATTTACTCAACATAAGGGAAATTATGTTGGCTACCTGAAACCTAGCCAACTTCCAAGAGTTAGCTACATCATGAATTTTAATTTTTTCAATATTTTTAATTTATTCCCCCCTTTAATTATTATTATTAGTTACTTAATTTGTTTACATTTCAAATGTTTTCTCCCTTCCCTGTTTCCCCTCTGCAAGCCCCCTATCCTATCAACCCCCCTGCGCCTCTATGAGGGTACTCCCTCCCCCTACCCACCTACCTATTTTCACCTCACTGCCCTGGCATTCCCCTACACTAGGGCATCAAGCCTTCACAGGACCAAAGACCTCTCCTCCTATTGATGCCAGACAATGCCATCCTATGCTACATATGCAGCTGGAGCCATGGGCTCCTCCATGGGTACTCTCTGGTTGATGGTTTAGTCCCTGGGAACTCTGGGGAGTCTGGTTGGTTGACACTGTTGCAATCCCCTTCAGATCCTTCACTCCTTCCTCTAACTCTTCCCTTGGGATCCTTGAGTATAGTCAGATGATTGGATGCAAGCATCCACATCTGTATTAATCAGGCTCTGCCAGAGCCTCTCAGGGGATGGCTATACCTGGATCCTGTCAACAAATGTATCTTGGCATCAACAAAACAACGACTTCATGAAATTTGAAGCCAAATGGATAATATCATCCTGAGTGAGATACGCCCCCACCTTGTCACAAAAGAACACACATGGTATGTACTCACTGACAAGTAGATAGTAGCCCAAAAGCTCCAAATACCCAGAATACAACACATAGACCATGTGAAACTCAAGAAGAAGTAAGACCAAAGTGTGAATGTTTCAGTCCTGCTTAAAAGGGGGAACAAAATAATTATGGGAGGTAGAGGGAAGGAGGGACTCTGGGAGGATGAGAGGAGGGGGAGGATAAAATCTTGGGTGGGGGCAGGTGTGGGAGGAGAAGTACAGAGGATCAGGAAATTGAGCACAGGTATGTAGCAGTTGGGGACTAGGGAACGGGGGTAGCCACTAGAAAGTCCTAGATGCCAGGGAAGCAAGAGGTCCCCAGGACCTAATGGGAATGACATTAGCCAAAACAAACACAGGCTAGATATAACCTGCAGAGACCATATCCAGTCGATAGGCACAACCCCCAGTTGATGGGGCCACCAACCCATCTCCAAAATTTTAGCCCAAAATTGTTCCTGTCTAAAGAAAATACAGGGTGTATGAGTAGAACAGATACTGTAGGATAGGCCATCAGAGATTGCCCCACTCAGGGATCCATCCCATCAGCAGACATCATGAATTTTAGAGAAGAATCTACAACAAAGACTTTACTAAACCATCATATTCCCTAACTTCATTCAAAATACTCATCCTTATACCCACAGATAAGTGAACTCCTCACCTTTATCAAATAAATATTCCTTCTACATCAAATTGAGACGATTACAGAAAACCATATTATATAATTATTCAAAATGTATAGTTATGGAACCAAGTTCCAATGAATGGATACATCTACAATACTACAATTCCTTTTCCTAAAGCACAGGATTCACTGCACAGAGGAAGTGAAAAGATTGTAAGCGCCAGAGAAACCGTGTTTACTGAGAGACTGTGGCAGCTAGCAATGTCAGAAAATAAACCAATGAAGTCTCAATAACAGGACTAAGTATAGATAAGTGGAATAAAACAAACAAAAGCAAACAGTAGGCATACTTAAGTGTAACTGAGAAAGACCAGGGGACTTCAATTCTGAAAAGAACTACAAACAATCAAGGAATGTGTAGAGCAAAGAACAGTCTTCTCCAGAGAGGAGGAGCCCACAGTCTGGACACCAAGCAGCAAGTAATTAGGCCTGCAAACATACATATAAGTAACATTATGCAAACTGAGTCAGGGTGTGTTAGCACGTGTGTGTGTGTGTGTGTGTGTGTGTGTGTGTGTGTGTGTGTGCGCGTTCCAACAATTAATCAAAAAGACATGAATTTGTAAAAAGAGCAAGAAGGGGTACAGGAGAGTATCTAAAGGAAAAATAATTAAAGGGAGAAATGATGTAATATTACAGTTGCAAAAAAATAAAAGTAATAATTAAAAAGTAAACCTCAAAAAATAAGTCAACCAGTTATTTGGTTCAACCTTAGGTCTCTGGGGTATGGAAGACAGGAGAACATCGCCCACTGAATCAGTTAAGCAAGGCTCACGTGGGCTCCCAGATGCTGAAGCAGCAAGCACGCCCTCTGCATCAGGACTTCTGTGCATATGTCATGGCTTTTATCTTGATGTTTTTACAGAACTCCTAACAGTGAGAGTGGGCCATCTGACTATTTTTTTACTGGCTACTGGGATTCTTTTCATCTGATTAGGTTGCCTTACTTAGCTGCGATACGGGGACTTTTCCTTGCCTCAGTGTATCTTGTTGTCTTGTGTTTGATTGTGGTCTCTTGGAGTCCTCTCTTCTTTTCTGAAAACAGATAGCAGGGGAGCAGATTTGGGGAAGAGGGGAAATGGTGAGGGGAAGTTGGAAGACTACATGGAGGGAAAATTATGTTTGGGATGGATTTTATGGGAGAAGAATTATTTTTAATCGAATGAACAAATAATAAGTTGGAATTGTCAGATAGAGTTAGAAATTGCTCAGTTAGTATTGTTCACTATGTATTCTTAGTCAGTTAATCTCATAACTTTGACCAGTCATTCACATTAGCCTTTCCATTACCTCTAGAGAAATCCAATGAGCATCAAAGGAGAGAGGCACAAGATGTAGGAAATTGAGAATAAACAGTAGTTCCATAATGTTCTCTCTATTTGAGATTGTACCTACTGACTGGCAAGTTATCATCCATGGATGACACATATCTGTGGGCATATGCACAATTCTAATGGGCATAGAGTTAAATAAAAAAAAATAAAGAGAAAGAGAAAGAAGAGGAAATGTGAAGTCAGTTGGGGTATATTGGGGGATCTAGGGAAGCAGGATTAGGGAAATAGATGATGACTATGATCATAACAAATTGTACTAATGTGCATAACTCCCAAAGAACAAATTTTAAAAAGAAATAAGAAAGTTTTCTTTTATTTAATTGGATATTTTCTTTATATATGTTTCAAATGTTATCCACTTTTCTGCCCCTCAGAAACCCCCTATACTATTCTCCCTCCCCTGGCTTCTATAAGGATGTTTCCCCCACCTACCCACCCATTCCTGCCTCCCAGCCCTGGCATTCCCCTGTACTGGGGCATCAAGTCTTAACAGTATCAAGGGCCTCTCCTCTCATTTATGCCTAACAAGGGCATCCTCTGCTACATATGCGGCTGGAGCCATGGATCCCTCCATGTGTACTCCTTGGTTGGTGGCTTAGTCCCCGGGAGCTCTGGGAGCTCTGGTTGGTTAATATTGTTGTCATTCCTATGGGGTTGCAAACCCCCTCAGCTCCTTCAGTTGAGGACTCCAATGTCAGTCCAATAGTTCAATGCAAGCATCTGCTTCTGTATTTGTCAGACTTTGGCAGAGCCTTTCAGAAGACAACTCAGGCTCCTTTCAGCATGCCCTCCTTGGCATCCAAAATAGTGTCTGGGCTTGGTGTCTGTATATGGGATGGATCACCAGGTTTCCTGCTTTATTATAAAGAGGGTACAAAATTGAGAGAAATGATTTAAGCAGAGAAAGGAAAAGCATATGAAATTGAAGATGTCAATTCAGGACAGTTGGAAAATTCCACCAAACCCCTCCCCTTCTGGAAGAGAAAGGTCATGGAACACTTAGGCACCACTCCACCCTGGAAGGGAGAGGCAAATTACATTCCTTAGGGCTTGTGGCAGGGGAGACTGACCATTAGCCACATGCAGACAGGGAAGTCCTTGCCAACTCATTCCTTAAAGACCAATCATTTTAAAACTCACACAGTTCTGCCAATTGCATTGAGCCTAATGGCTGCTGCTCTGAAAACTGTATAAAAACTGTATAAAAATGGGCTGCATGAGGCCACCACCTCACTATTGAGTGTAGGACAACCCCAATGTATTGGAACAATAAATTCCTCTTGCTTTTACATCGATGCCAGGCTCTGTGTTGTTCACTCAGGGAGTTCCTGATAAGTTAAGGCTCATCAGACTCTTAGAAAATGATAAAATAGGAATCATGGAAAAGAAAAGCTTGACTTAAAAAAGCTAAATATGGCCTTAACAGGCTAAATAATAGATTTAAATACAGCCAGTATCTATATTTTAAACATATATGATATTAAAAATACTTGGAAAATTGGAAAAGTTTCAGCACTCTGCTAAGGAAGTAATAAGTCCATTGATAAATTAAGAATATATTACTGTTGGTTAAGACTGAGTTCAGGAGTTCAGGAGTGTCTGTATTTTAGAAATATTAAATAAAGACCAGTATGAAATGCTTGATTCAATACATTTTAATTTTTTTTTTGTGAAGTACCAACATTAGTCTATCATGCTAAAAGATGGAGGATTATTCTCATGAAGAAATGTAATTTTCTGACTAATTTTATCAGAGAAACATTAAATAGTTTTTAAAAGAAGTTTATAAATCAGGAATTATGTCTTGTTCATATAATCTCAACACTCTTGATGCCTAAACAAGAAATTGTTGAGTTCTAGTCTAGTCTGGACTACCTAGTGAGTCTATGTGGGCCTGGGCTACCAAATCTGAGCTAGTCTTAAAATATCAAATAAAAGTAAATGAAATGAAATTTAAAAACACGTATGAAATATTAGAGGAAAACAAGCTACATAAATAAAGAAATATCAGCACAAGACTTTCTTAATAAATCACAGTGTTCTTAAAATCATCCAACTCCTAACTAAGTCCAGTATGTAATGAAAATATACACAAACTCCTAGTAAGCAAAATTAATAATTGCCTGAAGGTATATAGTCACTTCAACATGATGGAATTGTGCAAAAGGAAATCATTGCAGTTAGTTGACAATCTGCCCGTTTCCTTTGAGACTACCTGAATTAAAACACATTTTACTTCATTTGATAATTGCTAATTTTAGTAATTAACAAATCTGCCTCTTGGGAATGTGCCCTTCTCTCTAACATAGGTAAAGTGAGCTAATGAGAAATCAGTTCCTGTAATGATTACAAAGAGTTGGCCCCAAGCCCCATCCGCATCCTCCTTGCTCTACTTGCATTACTGATTGCTTTATTTTACACATTTGTTAGTTCTGTAAAACATTTCTCAAGTGAAAATAGTTAGGTAAATGTGAGTAAATATTTAATATTAATTAATTTAACATTGCAATAGAAGCCAGCCCAGGCTTTTACATTTTCTAAAGTTCATGTTTCCTTCTTCTTTCTTTAAATTATCAAATGACACAGTTCCCAATATATTTCACAAGTCGTCATTTCTTTCTGTCTCACATTGTTTATATACTCGTTGTTTCCATGGCATTGCTCTAAGTCCAGGGCCTGGCTCAATTCCAAATTTATGAAGTATCTAAATGCATAACTATCTCTGAACTAGGTTCATCTTTCCTTGATTCCGGCTTTGAAACAAAATTCAACTGATTTGACAGTATTTTCGCATGAACCTCCCTTCACGATATGATTAGTTCCCTCAGATTTAGTACACAACTTAGAAAGCTTACTGCAAAAGAAGTGCTGTGAGTTTCTTATTCAAAACTGGGAGTGGGGTGAATGTTACTAGGTAATGAAAATTTTATTTAGAAATTCCAGTGTAGAATTGTCCAAGTACTTGATGATTTTTCTGTTATTTTAGTCAAATAAAAAGTGGATTTTTAGGTGAATTTTCTTTTTTATCATGCCATATTTTAACATTTTACAAATTTGGAGGCCATCATTACCTTTCCTCATCTTCTTCTTACTCTATATTAATCCCTTTCTTCCCAACAAAACAATGCTTGTGAGATATAATGCTAAAATATATTATGAATGCAAAATTTTAATACTATAATATAAAGTTACTGAGGATTTTCACAATTTTTTGCTGTCCCATACTATTCAGGTTATAGATTTGTATAAATCACAGACACATGGATGCATTATGCCTACCCACTGAAACATTTTAAAACCCAATGAATTTTTGAAAGTGTTACTAATTGTTGTTAATGACCATTACCAGCAATATACAGGAATCTAAGGATCCCTTTGCACTCTCATAAAAAATTTTCATGTCAACAATTTAGTGATTTGCATAGTGTTCTAATATATTTTCTTGTTACTCTGGCAAAAGTCATTTCAGAGATATGCCACTTTGTGCGGTTTGCAGTTCAAGGGTATAGGCAATCATGACAGTAAGTAGAAATTCAAAATAGTCACCTTGAATTCATCACATTTAGGATCAGATAACAACATACACATTCTGCTCAGGTTTTTTTTCTCCCTTTATATATCCTGGGTCCCAACAGGGAACAGAGCCACCCAAAATGAACAGGTTTGCCTGCCTAAATTAAACTAATTGAAATATTCCCATGAATCATGCCTAGATGCCTTCTGCCTAGGTGATTCTGAAGTCCTGATGTTTTCCCATTAAAACTACCCATCATGCATATTCTAGAGTTGTTATTTTTCTTGTCTGTTTTTAGGATTACTTATAAATGTTATTTGTTTGCTTAAGAGTTTTGGGAGATATTTGTCCACAGATATTTTCAGGTGGATATCACTGAAAAGCAGGGTCATTCTCATTTAACAATATATGCATAAACAAATGTTAAGAAAATAAAACGGATTAGTACATTTCTCAACCTTCAGTAGAGAAGTTTCTTTTTGCAGAGATTGGGACTGTGGAGTTCTCACTTCATTTTATTTTATTTTACTTTATTTTTAAAAATATTTTCTTTATTTATATTTCAAATATCCCCTTTCCTAGTTTCCCCTCCGAAAATCCCCTATCCCCTCCCCCTGCTCCCCAACCCATCCACTCACATTCGTGGTCCTGGCATTCCACTCTACTGGGTCAAAAACCCTTCACAAGACCAAGGGCCTCTCCTCCCATAGATGACTGACTATGCCATCCTCTGCTACATATATATCTAGAGCCACCAGTTCCACTGTGTGTTTTCTTTGTTTGGTGGTATATTTCCAGGGAGCTCTGGGGGTACTGGTTAGTTCATATTGATGTTCCTCCTATGAGGCTTAAAACCCCATAAGCTCCCTGAGCATTTCTCTGGCTCCTTCACTGGGGACTTTGTGCACTGTCCAATTGATGACTGTGGGCATCAACTTCTGTATTTGCCAGGCACTGGCAGAGCCTCACAGCTATATCAGGTTCCTGTCATCAGGCTGTTGTTGGCATCTGCCTAGTGTTTGGGTTTGGTGGTTGTTTATGGGATGGATCCCCAAGTGGGGGCAGTCCCTGTGTGGTCATTTCTTCTGGCTTTGCTCTAAACTCCTTCCATGGGTATTTTGTTCCCTATTCTAAGAAGGAATGAAGTATCCACACTTTTGTCTTTCTTCTTCTTGAGTTTCATGTGTTTTGCAAATTGTATCTTGGGTATTCTAAGAAATTAAGGAAACAACCCCCTTCACAATAGTCACAAATAATATAAAATACCTTGGTGTGACTCTAACTAAGGAAGTGAAATTCCTGTGTGATAAGAACTTCAACTCTCTGAAGAAGGAAATTGAAGAAGATCTCAGAAAAATGGAAAGACTTCCCATGCTTATGGATTTGCAGGATTAATATAGTAAAAATGTCAAAAGCAACTGACAGATTCTCCATCAAAATTCCAACTCAATTCTTCACAGAGTTAGAAAGGGCAATTTGAAAATTCATCTGGAATAATAAAAGACCTAGAATAGCAAAAACTATCCTCAACAATAAAAGAACCTCTGGCAGAATCACCATGCCTGAACTCAAGCTGTACTACAGAGCAATTGTGTTAAAAACTGCATGGTACTGGTACAGCGACAGACAGGTATACCAATGAAATAGAATTGAAGACCCAGAAATGAACCCACACATCTATGATAACTTGATTTTTGACAAGGAAGCTAAAACCTTCCAGTGGAAAAAGGACAGCATTTTCAACAAATGGTGCTGGTTCAGCTGGTGAATGGCATGTAGAAGAATGTGAATTGATCCATTCTTATCTCCTTGTACAAATCTCAAGTCTAAGTGGATCAATGAACTTCAAATAAAACCTGAGACACTGAAACTTGCAGAGGAGAAAGTGGGAAAATATGGGAACAGGGAAAAAAATTCCTGAAGAGAACATCAATGGCGTGCTGTAAGATTGAGAATCAACAAATGAGACCTCATAAAATTGCAAAGCTTCTGTAAGGCAAAAGACACTGTCAACAAGAAAAAAGGCCACCAACAGATTGGGAAAGTATCTTTACCAATCCTAAATCTGATATCCAATATATATAAAGGACTCAAGAAGATAGACTCCAGAAAACCAAATAATCCCATTAAAAATGGAGCACAGACTGCTTGTGGACGTTGTACATCGTGGTGGACGTTGTACATCGTGGTGCGGAGCCTAGTGCGCACCACGATGTACAACGTCCACAAGCAGCAAACTTTATATGACCCAACACAAGGGAAGGCCTGGGCCAAGTAGTGGGAGTGGGTGGGTAGGGGAGCAGAGGCGGGGGGGAGGATATAGGGAACTTTCGGGATAGCATTTGAAATGTAAATAAAGAAAATCTGCTTGTGGACGTTGTACATCGTGGTGCGCACTAGGCTCCGCACCACGATGTACAACGTCCACAAGCAGTATCTGGAAGATATCATCCTGAGTGAGGTAACCCAATCACAAAAGAAGTCACTAGATATGCACTCACTGATAAGGAGATATTAGCCCAGAAACTTAGAATACCCAAGATACATTATGCAAAACACAAGAAAACCAAGAAGGATGACCATCATGTGGATACTTCATTCCTCCTTAGAATAAGGAACAAAATACTCATGAAAGGATACAGGTACAGAAACAAAATTTAGAGCTAAGATGAAAGCATGCACTATCCAGAGACTACCCCATCTGGGAATCCATCACATCATCAGACACCAAACCTAGATACTAATGCACATGCCAGCAAGATTCTGCTAAATGGACCCTGATATAGCAGCCTCTTGTGAGGCTATGCCAGTGCCTGGCAAACACCGAAGTGGATGCTCACAGCCAGCTACTGGATGGAACACAGGGTCCCCAGTGGAGGAGCTAGAGAAAGTACCCAAGTACCTGAAGGGGGCTGCAACCTTGTAGGTGGAACAACAATATGAACTAACCAGTACCCCCTGAGCTTGTGTCTCTAGCTGCATATGTAGCAGAAGATGGCCTAATCGGCCATCACTGGGAAGAAAGGACCCTTGGTCTTGCAAACTTTATATGACCCAACACAAGGGAAGGCCTGGGCCAAGTAGTGGGAGTGGGTGGGTAGGGCAGCAGGGGCGGGAGGATATAGGGAACTTTCGGGATAGCATTTGAAATGTAAATAAAGAAAATAATAATAAAAAAATAAAATAAAAAAGCAACATCTGTTCTTAGAGTGTATTGGGGTTCAATTTCCAACACACATATAACAGCTCACAGCTGTCTTTACGTCCAGCTTCAGGGGATCTGGCCTCCATAGGCACTAGGCATACATGTAGTGCACAGATATATAAGCAGCAAAGTGCACACATATAAGCACCCCCACACACAAAAGATAAAAACAAAAATCAAAAAGGGTTTTACATAATTACATTTGGAATTTTTTTATTTTGACAAATATTCTGATAAATCCTAAGATTTAAAACTTTATTAAAGTTGTTTCTCGTGCATATATTTGTATTATGTATAATGTTAGGATTTGAACCCAGGGAGATTACTGTATGAATGCTATGTCACATTATTTACAATTTTATGTTTCTCTCTAGTATGAACTTTCTGATGTCTTTTAAGATGTGAGTATTGGATATAGGATCTGCCACATTCCATACACTTGTAAGGTTTCTCTCCAGTATGAATTTTCTGATGTGCNCTAAGAATTGCACATGTAGTAAGTGATTTGCCACAAACCTTACATACATAAGGTTTCTCTCCAGTATGAACTCTCTGATGTGTTCTAAGTTGTGAGGCCTGGGTAAAGGATTTGTCACATTCACTACATTTGTAAGGTTTCTCTCCAGTATGAATTCTCTCATGTACTCTAAGAGTTGAGGCCCTAGTAAAAGACTTGCCACACTGTTTACATATATAATGTCTTTCTCCAATAAGAACCTTCTGATGTCTTCTAAGACTTGAGTAGTGGGTAAAGAAGATGTCACAGTCCTTGCATCTGTAAGTTTTTGCTTCAGTATGGATTTTCTGATGTCTGCTGAGTCTTGAGGACTGAGTAAACCGTTTGTCACATACCTCACATCTGTAAAGCTTCTTTCCAGTATCAATTCTCCGATGTCTTTGAAGATGTGAGTACTGGGTAAAGGATTTGTCACATTTTGTACATGTGTAAGGCTTCTCACCAGTATGGATTCTGTAATGAGTTTTAAGATGTGATAATATAAAAAAGGACTTACCACAAAAAAAAGAAAGAAAGAAAGAAAGAAAGTTACTCAAATCATTTTTGTTTCCTAGGAAAACTGAAATGTGAGTTTGGAAGTTATTTCATTTCTTGTATGAATCTTGAGAGAACATTTCTTAATGAGTTTTAATTTTTGATTGATTAATATCTTAGTGATCTGTCCACTAATCCCTCAGTTATCCGAAGTCCATTTAAACATTTTCAACACCAGAACTCTAGTCATGGACTCAAAGAATAACACTGAATACTTCATGAAGGAAAAATGTATTGTTCAGAAAGGAAAAAAAGAGTAAATATATCACCATGAACCCATGAAAAATTACTATTTTTTAAGAAACTGTTAGGAGAGTTTTGAATGCATCGAATACACTTAAATTATTAGTTTATCATCATAAATCATGAAATAATTTATTGTGTCATGAATTTGGAAATGGTCATTAGTCATGTGCAAACAGTATTAATTTATACCCATAGAATACTTAGAGCAACGACCACACATATTTTACTTTAAATATTATTATATACTTTCAAAAACTGACATACAGTGGCTGAAAATGATGAAAATCAATCTTTAATTACTTTGGCAGTAATACAAGTCCAGTGATTAGCCAATATTCACTTCACTATTGGGGGCAAATTATCATGGTTTGGCTGAATAATTAGTAAACTAATTAAATAAGGGAGAGTCCCTTATGAGCCTAAGATGCTGCTGACTTTAGTAAGCAGGTTTTCCCTTCTCTTATCACACTTGCTCTTCTGACAGTCATTATTTCCATCATGTGTACAAGCACATACACTCACTTGACCATGAACCTTTTCTGTGGCATTTTTCATCTTCAGTCCCTAGGTGCTAAACTCTAAGGTCATACCCACTTACTCTGCAACTTTAAATTACCTGTCTAAAATGATTGTTCTTTTTCCCAACCTATAATTTTATACATAAAATAAGATTCTTCTTATTTTCAGTCCATGGATTAAAACTCTTATTGAATTATCAGTTTGCCTTTTAGGGTTTTGTTGTTGCTATTTTGTCCTAGACACCAATTTCACAGAAGCTTTTCATCTCTGCAAACTAAGCTCAGATTACTGAAAATCTGTTCTTAATCATCTTAAGGTTTCTTTAAAAAAAAGTAAATAGATAGATCCATAAAGAAGAAGCTGAACTGAAGACTAGAGATATAAACCACTACTGAGGACAGCTTTTTCCCACTACAATCCCTCTTTAACTCATCTTGCATTCATTCCTTTCTTCTCTGAAGGCTCTGCCTTAATTTCTCTTGTGAGATGTATCTAAGCTACAGGCTCCCTGGGGCAGCTTCTTCCCATTTTCCCATCTTGCCTCATTCCTCTGGGAAACATGAAGTAATTTTCAATCTTCTACTTCCTGATTATGTTTGACAATGAAACATAGCATGGGAAAAACAACTATTTAATGAATTCAAAATTTATCTCCAAATGTTCTCGATCTTGATTGCATTTTCCTGTCTAAATCCATAAACTATTCAAACTTTGAAAGATTTTAAATTTTATTTCCTTTTATGTATTCAAGACTTGACACTAGTTCTGTTTGAGTAAAAACAAAAATGAATCCTAAGTAATGGCCATATTGTGAATGAAGACAAGAGTAAAAGTTGTTGCTATCACATATAGACTATAAAATCTCAAATAACAAAGGTCTTTTTGACAATATATAGCTTCAAAGTATTGTGCATGTATAAAGGTCACTCTATTACATTTGGTGATTCTGATGTCAACATTTTCCCTAGACCTACTTTTGGCTGTTCCAGCCAAAGTATGAGTGGTGACCTAAGTTTCATAAACCTTCATTCTAAATCTGACACATAATGCTGTGGCTACATCTTACTAGAAGAAGAAAAGAAGAAAGAATAAAATTCTAGTTATGCTTCCATGACAGCACACACACAAGCTATAAAACATATCAATTTGTTATCTGATTCTCAGGGTTATTTCCATCATATGTAAGTAGAAAGGTAAAATTGGGGGATTTGTTATCTCTACATTAAGACTGTATACTCTAGCAGCATTGCTTCAGTTTTTCACATTTTTTTTGAATATGCATTGCTCCTGAAAATGTGCTGCAATTCTCAAAATTGGCTCAATACACTTTTCTTTTTTAAAAAAATGTTGTCATTATCACTATTATTGTACTTAGGAGTAATAGATGGCTGAAAGCATATTCCACTGAACAGGATTTCTGACACTTTTTATAAAAGAATAGCTTATAAAACTAAAGTTTTAAAGGAAATGTATAAAAGAAGAATATTTGAAACAAGATACACATTAATTTTTTTCCATAATTTCTGAGGATAATTAGTTTTCCCTGTTATTTACTTTTTGTAACATACATTTCAGTCTTTAAAGATTTGCGAAACTATATTTCCAGACAGCAAAATCCAGTTTGAATGTGATATGTTGCGATTTATATCACATCTTACTATTGGAAATACAGTGGAATTTAGAAGAAATAGGAAAAATAACTTTGAACAAAACACATTCCATTGAAAGCAAGATAGGGTTTGAAAATGACTGGAACCAACTTGGATATATTTATCTAAAACAAAACAACAACAAAAAACAAATCATTTTAGCAATTGAGAGTCAGTCACAATACAAATATTTGAAATAAGAAAATAACATAGTCAGATACTTTGTCTACCTTTCATAGAATATATATGTTCTTCTTCTTTGGACAAATTATATGACCCCAAGCTTTAGCTACAGTTATATATGTTAATTAGCTCTCATCATCACAATCCTACCTAGTATTTGAAATAGCTGGAAAAACACTTTTGATAAACATTTAGTGAAGTTCTGTATGGATTGAGAATAAATGGACTCACATATGAATAAATACTTCTACCCCAACTGCCTAATTAGAAGTTGAGTATGTAACCAAAAATTATGTTGAAAGCTACATGATTTTCCCAAGAATAAAGTTGGTCAGAGTAGGCTCCTGTCATTCCATTCTTTCCTGAAATCTTATCACTGATTTTGTAAAATAAAAGAAATGTGTGTTTTATCTTTTACCAAGTTCCTCTTAAAGCTCTTAAGATTTTGGATTTCCCAAATGAAAACAATAAGAGCAACATATTTCACCAGCGTGTCCATTCCTGAGCTTATACATTTCCCAGCAGGTCTGGAAGAATCAGTTATTTTGTTGTTAAAGATGTAATTAGAGTTTTGGATCTTTCATTCTCACCTTGGATATCTGTGGAAGAAAGTTGGGCTAGAGAAGGTAGATAATAACTATGCCTACTAAAAGCAACCCCATACCAACCTTAAAGGATTAGATTTGGAGGGTATATGGATTAGCAAATAATTGAGCAGTGAGAAGGATGGTACAACTGTAAAGGAATAGAAGACATCATCCCCTACCACTTCCCTATAAGCTTTACACTATGTGTCTCCCCTATGTGGCTATTTCTAAGTCCTTTGCCTTATAGGAAAGCAGTAAATGTAAAGGATTTCACTCTGGAGAGTAATCACAGTGAACCAAGAGATAGAAAGGAAGCTCTGATTTCTGTAGCTTGTTGATTAATAGTACATGAAAAAAGAGTCTAAGAGCCTATAATGCTACACAAAGAGCTATAGGCAACAGAGAAATGCTGGGATGATGAGAGGCAACCATTCCCATGTAGCAACATACCAACTGTGCCCAGTGCCAAATTTTCAGTCCTGAAATCAGCTATAGAAATAATTTTATATGAACTCAACAAGCTTTATGTTGAAATATTTACACATATCCATATATATATATATATATATATATATATATATATGAAAAGTTAATGAGAAAGGAGGCCAAAATTTAATGAGTTTTCTGGAGAGTGCAAAGGGGGTATGTAGGAGGATTAAAGGCAGGAAAGGGAAGAAGAAATGATATAATGATGTAATAATGTCAAGAAATCAAAAATAAAATAAAGGAATTAGAACTAGAAATTAGTATGTGGGATAAGAGGAGTGTGAACTTTTATCTAGTGGCTCTAATGTAAACAGCCTCAGGAAGATAGTGTCAGAAGTGACAGTGGCTATAGGACACAGCATTTTGAGAACTGTAAAGTCTTTATGATAGGTAACACTGATCTCATTTTCTATGAGAAGAGGAGATTATACATAAACAAGATGGTATTTTCCTCTATCTAGATTCAATTTTAGGCAATGACACCTTTATTCACAGTGTCTTTAAATTGAACAGTATGTCTTATTCAAAGTTATATCTACAACATCCAGTAGTTTGGAGCATATGAAACATGTTTCTAAAGTATATTTGACCTTGAATTGGAAGATCCCAACATGAGAACTAGATGATTGATTCCATCGATTCCTGAGAAAAATGACTCCAGAACCCCAACCTAATTCCTAGGTTTTGTGAGAGGTCTGTCATTGAAATAGAAAAAAAAAGCCAAAAATAAAGTGAATAAAATTAGGAGCTAATTTGTATCAGGAGAAGTGCATGCACACTAAATACTCACCCTCAAGTATCAGACATGGAGGCATAGAACAAGTTGAAGAGCCGAGATGGTCACATTATGCCTGGTGAATTAAAAATAAAAAATTGAAACTAGAACTATACCTAGTATCAAACTATCCTCATGTACTTCAAAAGCCTTAAAAGTTCCATGCTTTTGACTGAATTTATTACAAAACAAACAAACAATATTTGGAGTTCTTTTTTGTTCAGAAACATTTGTTGCCCAGACTTCCCAGATCATTCCTGATGTACATGGTCAGGGTAAATCCTTATCATTCTAGGGTCCAGTCAAGCAAATGTTAAAATTATCATGTAAATCTAGGACAAAGAAGCAATACAAATGTTAAACTCAAAATAGCAAAGGGAAAGAATAAAATCCTGTGTTTTCCAGAGGACTTCTTTTCCTGGAATGGATAAACAAAGCTAGACCAGAGCGAGTGATGTTTGTCACATCTTGAAGTGTTGAAGGACTTAAGTCATAACTTTCGTCTAAATCCTGTAAATAAATATGCCAAAACTGACTCTCCCCAAACTGAACAGAAGGAAGAAAGAGGGTCACGGGACAGAAAACTCTAACATTATATAATATCTTCAGTATCACAAGGTTATTCAATTCAATGGGGAAAAGTAAAAGTAATCTCTGACCTCCAGAGAAGCTGAATTGACCCTTTAAAAAAATTGGATATTTTCATTTACTTTTAAAATGTTATCCCCTTTCCCACTCCCCCACCCCCCGAAACCCTTTATCCTATCCTCCCTGCCCCTGCTTATCTGAGGGCATTCCCCAGCCCACCTACCCACTCCTGCCTCCCTTCCCTCTCATTCCCCTACACTGGGGTATAGAGATTTCACAGGATCAAGGGTCTCTTTTCCCATTGATGCCCTACAATACGATCCTCTGCTACATATTAGAACTCTTGAAGATTGCAGTATCTCCACAATGGAATAACGGCTATGTCATTCAGGAGGCTTGATAGTTTTATAGGTTGGAAAAGAGAAGTTTGGAGATGGAAGATTCCATCCACAGGTCAGTACCCTTGTAGTCTCAAAGTGGTTAAACCCAGGGTGATTGGTATGTTGATCTTACCAGAAGCTATCAGTCCAGGGATGTTTATCAACTTCCTCAGCTTACCTGACTTTCTTAAATCATTATCTCTCCAAATGTAGCCATTACTATACAAATACAACTCTTTATTATTATTTTTTATTTTTATGAGACTAATAGATCTCCTTGGTTGGAACTACACTAGCATGTGATACACATTGTTACTGAGGCTGAGCTAGACTCCAAACAGCTGGTCACCTGCTCAGTGAAAGTTTAAATCTCTTGTCCAGAATTAGGTACGGTTAAACCACTAATGCCAGTCCATGCTGAACCAAGGTTCAGTAGTTGCTTTCTGTGGGCAAGTGACTTCCCTAAGGTTTTGGTTGACACTATTGTACTTCATCTTAAAATTTTTCTCAACATCTCATTTGCACACTGCAATGAAAAATTTTCTCTCATCAAATGCCAAGTGCCTTATCCTTATGTAAGAATGATTTTTGAATTTAAAATTATTTACTGCCATTATCATTTTGATTGCCTAGGTCAGAATAGGACTCCCCACCCTTCCCCCTTGATATAAGCATGGGATAAGCATCACTTGTAAAGCTGGGGAAATTTTAAGTAAGTTTATTTCATAATTGTGCTTTTTGTAATGAACGATTCATCATCCTCTTTGCTCCTCTTTTTTCCCCTCAGCTAATGGAATTTGAAAGTTCCTGATGCATCACATTGTCTTTAGCCTCAATGTTCTTGCTAGGTCATTTCCATTACTGATGAATTCACCTCAGAGTGAGCTTTCCACAATACACCTCACTGTTCAGGTTATATAAGGCATTTCCTATTTTCCAATGTGAGGCAGATTGCCATAAAACATGATACATATGCACACACACACACACACACA
>NC_034594.1:122050672-122057854 GCF_900095145.1 Mus pahari
TCTCTCTCTCTCTCTCTCTCTCTCTCTCTCTCTCTCTCTCTCTCTCTCATCAGAAATAGCACAAGTTCATTTCAAGGAGAAAGACAACCCTTAAATAACAGAACAATTATTATTTTAATCAATAGCAGTATGATATTTTAAATTAATCTTCAAAAGTCCCTGAAGCTAAAATTCTAAAAGTCATTAATCAATTAAGCAAAATACTCCACAGTCTTTCAAAGCAATCTATCTCATGAAAGTTGTCTAAACTGTCTTATGGAATGAAAATGTAGCACTTTTCCATCACTTTCATTTTCCGTTTTATTTTGTTTGCACTAAGTACAGCTGCATATGAAGATTTATTTGAAAAATTTAACCCAGTGTATGAAATGAATGTGATCCTATAAATATGAATGTGTTCCATTTTGCTCCAAACTTTATTGAACTCTCTACTAATTCAAATATTACATCATTATTCTTACACTGTCCTACTTTTCTACACAAATATATACATATGTAAAGAAAAGAAATTCTGGGTGTTTCAGTCAACAACCTGGATAAAGTGTTAAAAGTCTTTATTTTCTATAATCCACATTCTCCAAAAATTTTTGGTATTAAATCATTTCAGAGCCATGTGTTCTTGTCTATTGTGTCTGTGCCATATGGGTTATTTTCATACAGAAGTGATCATGATATCTCATTTATTTCTTATTAATATTCTGAAAGATGTCCTACATATTTGTTTCCCAGATGATGCCACATTAAGTAATCCTCTGTGAATCCAACAACCTTATCAAAACCTGAGACGTGGATAATAAATAATTCCATCCATTGATATTTACACATTTCTTCTTCTTTGATGCCACCTGAAGACGAATACCTACTTTTCTATACCTCTCCTTAATGAAGATAAAGTAAAACCCTGTTAAAAATGTTTTTTCTTCCCTCTTAAAAATATCAAGTCCATAATTCCTGGGAGTATATGCTCGCCTGTCTCCAGCAATTAATGACACAACTGATTCTCTGTGGGTCTGTAACTTCTTTTTAATGTTCTTCATCAAATTCTTAAGTATACCATGTAGCTTGTAATATGTCTTTGAAATGACAAATGTAAATAATTGGAGAATGGTGTCCTTTAAATGAAACTTCTTGGGAAGAACTCACACATGGTAAACATCAAACAAAATGACTCTCCTTTTAAAATAATCAAGAATGATTTCCATTTCCCATAATAAGTTGTTTAGTTCCTGATAAATACACTCTATTTTGTTTCTTTTTTGATAAAACTCTGGCTTTCTTTGGTTGATTTTGAATTACTCTTCACAGCATGATTCATTAGCCTACTCTTCAGACACATTTTGCTCCAAACTTTATTGAACTCTCTACTTATTCAAATATTACCTCATTATTCTAGAATGTTCTTCTTGACACAGATTAATTGAGGTAGTGTTTCAGTTCTGGACATTTTAAGTCCCTTGGAAAAGCAGGGCTGGAAAAACCACATGAATAGACACCAAGAGAGAAATGATGTCAATTAGAGGCCCTCAGTGAACAGAATTGTGTTATCACTTCTGGCAGAGCTGAGATAATGTAGATTTCAAGGATTTCCATGTTTCCTTGGACAGAGGAAGTCCAGTCACAGAAACAAGAAACCACTTGCTGAAACTAAAATAGTGGTAGATACATTAGAGTAGATATATTAGAGCAAATGATAGAACTTATCAAAGAATTTCAGAATCAGAATTTCAGCTCATCAGGCACAAAAGTACATCACATAGATAGCAGTGGCCCATTGATTCTTAGGATTCTAAGAGATGAGCATGTTAATATGTAATACACAAAATCATTTTAGAATGGTGTTACTGAAGTAATGTTTTGAAATTATACTGAATCAACTAAATAAGATTTTATGGTGTGCCTTTTTGTCTCCTATCTTTGTCATCATTATCATCAAAGAGGATTTTTCTCTTTCTTTCTTTCTTTCTTTCTTTCTTTCTTTCTTTCTTTCTTTCTTTCTTTCTTTCTTTCTTTCTTTCTTTTTTCTTTTCTTCTCTCTCTCTCTCCTCTCTCTCTCTCTCTCTCTCTCTCTCTCTCTCTCTCTCTCTCTCTCTCTCTACCTTCCTTCCTTCCTTTCTTTCTTCCTTTCTTCCTCCCCTTCTATCTTCGTGTGTATTTGTCTGTTTGATTAAAATAAAATTTCTACTTACATATGTGAACGTCATGCCTCTAAACTCACCTCATCAAAAACAACGCAATACCTTCTTTTCTAAAACTATATAGATCTTAACACAACTGGCAAAAGGTATAAAAAACTGGCTGAACTGACGACTCAGTAGACAAAGTGTTATCATGAAAACCTAAGCACCTGAGTTTAGATCCCTTTCCCAGTATAAAAATTCAGCCATGGTAGAGACCAACAGATGCCAAAGACTATATAACAAGTAGACCTGAAAGTAGCAAGGTAAATATTTAGTTGTTTTATGATAAAAAAATATTACAGATGTGTAAGTATAGTTAATATACTGTGATGTTAGTATGTTTAAACAAAAATTCATATACATGTATCTTTTCCTTGTAGTAAAAACTATGATCTTGTTCCTTAAATCAAAAATACAAGTTCCATATTAGTTGAATCTTAAGTCTTAAAAAGCCTACTACCAGGTAAAAGATTATAATGCAATCAATTATTATATATTTTTAGGTGTATATATTTAAATATTTATATTATTTATATGTTATATATAGACATATATTGATATATTTGTTGAATACATATTGAATATATAATATATACAGATATTTCATTTTCTTATATAAATATATATATGCATATATGCAGAAATTCATATGTATATGTGTTTGTCTTTCTACATTCAAATGCATGTATAAATATATATGTATATTTACATACAAATTGTAGTAATGCAGTCATTTAAGAGAAAACTCTAAAAATACAGTCATAAAAATTAGGAAATATTAAAACACTCATTTGTACTATTTGTTTTGTAAAAACAAAGACTATGAGTAAATGCTAATGATTTTGTTATAGTATATATAGTCCTCATATATACTACATATTAAAAATTTTGAGTTTAACTCAGGCCAAGTGAGTACTTGTTTAGCTTCTGATTAATTGGAACTTTATTAATCTCTGTCTGATATATTCCTTGTCATTGTGTTACTTTATGGAGACACAGAAAAGACTTTTTTTTTTTTACCTTATCACAGAATTCAACCTGAGCTCACATTGATGTGCTCATGTGAAACGTTGGATCTGTGCTAACAACTATAATGAAGGACATTTAACTTTGACTAGCTTAGACACCTCACTCCCTCAGTGAACAGCAGAAGCATCCGCATCTTCTACCTGTCACCAGCTAAAGCCATACTATGGTGATGCTCTGTTTCCATTTGACTATCATAAAACCAAAGAACCAAGCAACAACAACCCCCTGAAATATTTGACAATACCAACTTCATAACTATCTAATATTTGCCACTAAAACTCAATGTGTTACAATGGATTAGCATTCTCTGAAAACAGAATTTCTGCAGGGAGACTATGACTACAAAGTTACTACTGTAAAGTATGTGACAAAATAGAAATATTACCCAGATTGTTAAATAAAAGTGTTACATATATCTATATATTTGGGAACATCAGGTCATATTCTTTATAAGCTTACCATGGAAGTCATGAAAGATAATGACTATGAAAACTTTATAAAAGTATGTCAAAGGTGAGTAATTCTAAGAGAAAGTCCTGAGATCTTCAAAAGCAAAGTAGTAAAATGTAGAACTTTCCTCTTCAGTCTTAGTCCACAGCAGAAGATTTAATTACTTATTTGTCTCAAGGTATTTCTAATATAAATTATATAGTGTGTTTTTGTTTACTATTAGCTACTAAATTGCATTTTCTTATAACAGT
This sequence comes from Mus pahari, assembly GCF_900095145.1. Classification (NCBI taxonomy): domain Eukaryota; kingdom Metazoa; phylum Chordata; class Mammalia; order Rodentia; family Muridae; genus Mus; species Mus pahari. Next base: position 122,054,580 of record NC_034594.1, read on the forward strand.
GCCACCTCAAAACAGAACTACACACTATGCCTGTAGAATATGATGTTTTACATACTAAACTAGAATTTATATCTTAAGAAATGTTGGCATGTTGTACAAATGGCCAAGCCAGAGATAAATAAACAGGCAAACAAAAAAACCACTTGCACTATTAAATTTAATATCTGATAAATGGTTGACTCCCCAAAGACAAAACTAACGCAAATGGTTCATCTGGTATAAAAGAATATCCATCCCTCCTCTGCAGTATAATCTCTGAGAAACCACTCCCTTCTTTTCTGTAAATAAATTTAAATAAATTATCTGTTTGTTCCTGTCTGGGTAAATTCTTTCACTACTTATATCACAAGCCTCCCACATATTGTTTGGCATGGCAAGTTGTTCTTACAACTCATTGAAAATATTCTTTCTTTTTCTCTCTGTCTTTGTTTCTATCTCTATCTCTCATGTTTCTCTCTAATGTCTTTTTTTTCTCTTTCTGTCTCTCTCATGCACACACATACACACACTCACACACATGCACACATCTCTATATCTCCTCCTCCCTTCTTGCTTTGTTCTTTTCCTTCTTCATCTCTTCCTTGTCCCCAATTGTCCTTATTTGTGCTGGAAACTTAGTAGCTATCAAAATCACAACAGGAAACATTTATGTATGTTTAAAAAATAGGAATCCTAGACTGAGAATGTAGCTCAGTTAGTAAATTGCGTTCCTACCATTCAGAAATTTCTGAATTATATCCTTAATATAGCATAAACTAGACACAGGTGCACATGTCTGTAACACCAACACTAAGAAGATAGAGGCTAGAGAGTCATAAGTTCAAGGTCATCTTCTTCAGCAACATAGGAAATAGGAAGCCAGGCTGGAATATATGACACCTTGCCTTAAAAGTAAACACAAAAATAAATAAATAAACTGCCAAATAAATATTGTGTTGTTTTTATGTGTATTTGTTAAAAGCTAACCACTTGCTTTTTCCCCTCTTCACCATCATTAATTACCTATAGATGTGTATTTAGGAGTGAGGTCTTGTAAGATTTCTCCCATCCTCGTCTACTGGAGCTGTCATTGTGCAGGTCTTGTTTAGGCAACCATGTTTTTGATATTTCATAGGTGTAGCTTATCATAATACACAGAGATAATTTTAGAATGTTTGAGCTGTAAATATTAAAAGGCATTTTAAATCAAAATGACAATTCAGTTTTCCAAAATTTGACTACACATGTAAATTATGTATTACAACTGACTGAAAATTCAGTAAGTAGTAATTTTTTACAGCTTTCTAATTATACAAAAACAAAAACAAAACACAAAACAAAAACACCCATAAATCCAGAAAGTATGTCTCAAACTGTAAACATTACAAGTAAAGAAAGTAACCTGGGTGTGTCTTTCATTTTCTGTAATTATGTTAAACAAATGAAGAGATGTTTAGCTTCTAGAAGACTGGGTACACTTGACCTAACAACCTTGGTTTTCATTGTAAACCAAAGGGGGAGTTTTCTGATTTGGAAATCAACACTCCAAGGTTCCCTCTGGAAAAATGCTATTGGTTGGTTTTTTTTGACAACATCATGGCACTTGCAACACTGTGCTGCAGAAACTAGTAAGGGCAGGTAGTGTTAATGAAATCAGTTGCAAGATTCCAGAAGTCATTTTGATGCCCTATGTTTTCTCAACATCACACCTGGCCAGTTGCTTAATTCTGTGTGTTCTACCTTTAATGATTCTTAATTCTGAGTGCTTTTCTTCATCACCACTACTACAATATTATTAGCACCAACATTTACCACAACCTCTAAAGTAAAATATAAGCAGTATTCCATTAACCATAATCTGTACTACAAGGTCAGTTTTACTTAAAACACAAATATACTGTCTTTGCTTGCTTTGTTCCTGACTTTGATGTGATCATTTTCTGTGGCACTACTTGATATAAAAGAAAACTTTTAGCTTTGATGTACACAAGCTGAATATTTAATTCCCCAAGGTTGGCATTTACTATAACTATGACATAGATTTCATGTTATCCAGATTCTGATTAAATAATGTTTTGAAATAGTCACACTTGACCTATGAAAAGCATTAGAGATTAAGTCATTTATCATTCTCAGATAACTTTTATTGCACATATAATGGATCTAGGGTAATCAGTGGAAAAGACATTAGTGTTTAATGTTTGAAGAACATATCAAGCAGTTATAAGATAAGCATGTTCTGCAATCCGGCATTTAATTTTTACATTAATGGCACATCTATTTCAATAAATGCAGCCTATTGCAGTTTCTTATCCCTTTCAAATTTAATTAAATAGATGGGCAAGATCTGTCTACACTCCCTGAGATTCTTTCTTTTTCTTTATGTTGAATCAACTGATGAAGAGGATTTTCAGTCTTGAACAGATACTTCTATTCCCGTCCTGCTTCATCTCGTTTTCTTCTTTATTCTAATATTAACCAAACAGGTTGTAAAAATTTTTATCAGAAAATTCACTGTTTGCCTATATCACCTTTCCCTTATCTACGGAATAGCTGAGCTTTATTTCATTTTGTTTTACTTGATGTCTGTTTAATATAATAGTAGTATGTTATATTATGTATTAACAAAGAGTTTTGTCTTAATTCATGGTTTCTTTTAATTAAATTTTATTTATTCACTTTAAATCCTGCTCATACCCTCTCCCTGTTCCCCTCCCCCCAAAATCCTCCTCCAATTCCCTCTTCCCCTTCTTCCCTGAGTGGGTGAGCGCTCCCCCTGCCCCCTAGGCATCCTCCCATCCTAGCACTTCAAGTCTCCTAATTCCTGTTTTCTGTTAATATATTTCCAGTACATAATTGCATTTTGTGTCTCTTCACAAAATGTAGTATATCTTCAACTGGGCACACTTGTACTGAGCACTTTCTCAGGAGAATCTGGCAGTATAAATTACATTTTTTAAATTTGACTTTCTGATTACTCAATTGGAATATCATAAGCAGTCTTATGATTTAGAATGCATTTCTCGATCCAGCGCCTTTCCCTGCCCACCCGAGGAGAGGTGGAGAGGTGTTCGCTGGGGAGTCCCCAGGCCTGATCCGGCATCCAGCTCCTTTCCCCGCCTGAGGAGGGGCGTTCACCCGGGACCTGTCCCCAGGCTTGATCCTGCATCCGGTGTCTTTACCTGCCCGAGGCCTGATCCAGCATCCAGCTCCTTTTCCCGCCTGAGGAGGGGTGTCTGCATGGGAGCAGTCTCCTGGCCTGAGACAGGAGATCTATCTTTGCTCCAGTCCACTGC
>NC_034594.1:122057865-122078620 GCF_900095145.1 Mus pahari
GGGGGTATAGGGAACTTTTGGGATAGCATTTGAAATGTAAATAAAGAAAATAATAATTTTCTTAATAAAAAAAATTAAAATTAAAAAAAAAAAGAATGCATTTCTCAGAGTGTGAAATTTGAAGTCAGATTATCTCCTAAACAATCTGATAACAAGGCAAGTTTTCAGTACAGTATTTTATCAATTTTTTAAAAATGGATTTAGTTATTTGTATTTTATGGAAATGGCTTTTTTGGCCCCTAGTAGGTCTGTGTATAACTTGAGAGTAATGATTGCAGAGGTTATAAGTGGGCATTGGATCCCCTGGAAATAGAGTCACAGATGGTTGTAAACTGCCACATGGTTGTTAGGGAATGGAACCCATCTCCTCTACAAGAGCAATAAGTGCTCTCGAATGCTTAGTCATCCCTCAAGCTTCATTACCTACTTTAAATTCATATTTATAGAGAGTTGTAAAGCAGTTGACACAGAAAGACCTTTTTATTTCATTGGATCTACTGAAGGATACCATGCCTTTTGCCTACAACTCACATGAGTTTTGTGCAGCTGCCCAATGTGGGAAGGCAGTTTATTGCATACTAGTCCTGTTTTCTGCAACATTTAGATAGGCCCGTGCTGGAAGCCATCCTGCAATTTCCCAATGCAGGTGCAGATTCTTTGACAATTGGGATTCTCATTCATGCTGCCCATGTTGTTTCTAAAAAGATAATGCATTGGGAAAGCAGAACCGTGTTATAAAGACCATTATCAACTACAATCAGCAAATAAATTACCAATTTACTCAATATTTATTATATTATGCTGAACTTAAATAAACAAATCAAATTAGAGTTAAAACAGGAAATAAGTTGAACTATTTAATAAATATGGTTGGGAATAAAACCTTAAATGAGTTTAAATTCAGTTTAATATTTTTAATAGTTAATAGTACACACACTCTCTCTTACACACACACACACACACACACACACACACACACACACACACACACACACAAAATCACCTGGGACTAGGAGTAATAATTGCAAATTTCAGGTTTTTGCTATCTTCTAGACAACATTTTTAAATTTTGGTTTATTTTTATTTGTAAGTATATGTGTGTATCTGTGTGTAAGTATTCATATATAGGTGTGAATGCCCATACAGACCAGAAGAATGCCTCTTATAGAGCTGTAGTTAAATGTTATTTTGGGTTGCTTAGCATAGGTTCAGTGAACCCAAGAGATGAGCGCTATATAACTGTTGAATCATCCCCTATGGTCATTTGACTAATATTTTGTTCATCGAAACTTTCCTCTGTTCTTCCAATTGTGATGGATATACTCTATGAATTAGAGTAGTGTAATTAGCCTATATACATTGGCAAATCTTAATACATGGATGATCCTGTAAGACAAAAACATATTAAAATCACCATCATCAATCATTAGCATTTGAAAATGTGTTTTATGGTATGGACAGACAAAGAATAATCTTCCAAGTAAAGATGTTTAAGCAAACTAAAAGGCTCATTAGTCAAGGGAAGTTAGATGGGCAAGGGCCCACTTATCTACTCATGCATAGCAACCATCCCTAAAACTTACCATACTAAAATAATGATGAATTTTATTACACTGCATAATTTCCTATAGGAAGAACTCAAATCAAGCTGCCTGAATAATTCTGAACCATGCAACATTTAAGAGGTCAATGATGTCATTCAAATTGGCAGAGTGTGGGAGGCAGTTCCACAAAAATGTGTGTCATTTGGCAAGAATGGTTGTAGGCTATTATAATTCGGGTATCATTAGCATTTTGTGAAATAAAAAAAAAACGAATATTGTTTTGACTCAAACTTCTCACATGAAGGAAATGGTACTAAAGCCAATGTTTGCACAAATAATGTTAGAACTACTGCTTTGCAACTTAGACTAAGAAGGCTGACTTTTGGAAAATATAACATTAATAGAAGTAGTTGCAAAATTACTTATGTGGAAATGAAAGTCTGACTATATTTTTTTTATCATTAACAGGGATATTGTGAAGAAATGAAGCTTTGTGTAGGACTCTATGAAAATATGATTCAGTGAAGAATCCCCCAAATCAAGAAAAGAGTATGCAAAATGTTGTAATTATATTCACTTTCTGTCTACTTGGAAGAGTGTTATGATTAACACTGCACAATCTAACTTCAGCTAAGCATATGTCTCACCTGAAAGAACTGGCTAGTTATAGTAACAATTGTAAAAGTAGTAATAAAAATGATGAACAAGTGATATGATTAATGGACTAATTTATTAACTTAGACATATAAAAGCAGCTTAAAATTAAACGGCTTATTTTCACATTTTATCATTTGCTTGCATCAAATTCATTACCTTTACCAAATATGACTTAAATTCCAACACAAAACATACTATAATGAAGCAAAAATATTTGAGAATGATTGAAATGATTTTATAATATTTTCCTAGTTTTCTATATAGCAAAATTGTTTATATTTATAATAATGGCAACTCATTATCAAGCAGGTTTGTAAACTGTCTTTATAGTTTATAAAGAGAGATTGTCCTGAAATATCTGAGGAAGTTTCAAGAACAATGAAGGACAAAGAGGGAACCCAGAATAAATTGGAGGAGAATACTCTGTAGACATATCGACTTAACCACAAATTAATTAAATAGTTTCCTCTCAGTGATACCCACAGCTAATAATATTCTCAGGATGATATAATTTGAAATTTTGAGCTTTTAAAAAATAAATCTTAAGGGGAAGAAATAACAAAAACACAAAATGCCTAGGAAAATATCCTGTTGAGACATTGTACAATAAACCACAGAATATTTGTTGTGGATATTCATATATGTGCATAAAATATAGACATACATGGATACTTACATTTATAATATATAATATAACTGAATTTTTGACATTGGAAATTGTACATTTTTAAATTATGTACAATAATTCCCACTACAGTAGAGAGTGCAGACAACTGCAGGTGACTAGCTTCCTCTGACTGTATTTCAATTACAAAAAGTTGTCTACCACATGCTAGGGCTCAATATGCATTTATTGAATTAAACGTGAATCTCTCTCAGTTTATGAAAATGGAACCACATCAGGTCATTAAGTGATCTGTTTGCTTTCCATGTGGGAAACTCATTCAAGAGAAATTGAAGTATTTCAAGACTAATAAATAACTGCCTTTTTTCTTTCTTTCTGGGCATTGCCAAATTATCTTCTTTTGTTAATTCTAATTAAATAACATAATGGCTACTTTTCTTATAGTAATGCTAGAAGGTGTATAGCTCAAGATTATCTTTTTTTCCGCAAACAATTTAAATTCAGCTGCTTATTCTATTTTGTAAATGTGAAACAAATGCAATTTTCTGAATCAATGATGGAGAACCTGTTGGCTTCCCACGACATTTTATCTATGAAGACAGGTGTACGAAGAAGTGAATTAAAATAATCTCACTAAACTACAGCCAGCCTTGAGTCATTAACTTCAAATCTGCTTGCCATTTGAGCATCTGGTCAGCCAGGTTGTTATTGAGTATCTATGAGCATCCAACAGTGCCTTACTCATTACTTCAAGAACATACATAGAACTCTGAAGACCTCTCAGGATTCTAATGATCAGTGAGGGACAGGACATATAGATCTGACTGCAGAATTTAATGGATTGTGAACATGACTCAATCCAGAGCCTAAGAAAGATTTCAATGAGGAAAATAAACAACTGCACATGTGCAGAATATGGCAAAATGAATGCTAATATAAAGCATCAGTTTACATTTTTTATTTCATTTGGCTGAGATCTTTATGTCATGACTTAATGAATATTCTATAACAACTGAAGTATCTATATAGTGTATCTATATATTTTTATTTCAAAACATTGTCAGGAATAGTTTAGGTACATCTTCACTTGACGTCTTGGGAGCATGCGCATCTCTAGCTTCTGTATTTGCCCCCCCCCTCCACTGGCATGTTCTAGCCATTCTTCAGAGCTTGTAGGTGTTTCACATTACCACTATTAAATTTTTATTAGCACATGTTCATTGGGCTACATTATTATCCATATTCTTTCCTGAAAGGCTGTCAGCTCCAGGTCTTGTTAGAGAATCAATATTTCTTTGCCTTGATTTCTTCACTTGAAAGATTCTTAACACAATGAGTTGAGCCACGAAAACTAGGAAACAAACCTATTTTCTGCTTTCCTCACTTCCAGATGACTGGCATGTTGAAAAAACAAAAACTAGTTTTCTTTTAATTGATGGCATCTGAATATTCTACCAGCCCATGACCATATAGCTCCTAATATTTCCTGAATAAAAAATTGACCATTATTTGACTTTTTGTCTATCTGAATTTTAACAACATTCCATGGTCTATGATAATACAACTAAACAGCATGCCAAATTTGCATGCTTGGGGCCTCCATATTTCCATCATCGATAAAGCCATGGAATTACTGGGCACTGTCCTGAATTCTGAATTGTCTTTTGCCATCAGCAGTTTTCGCAACTTTGCAGTTCTTCACTCCTTCCAGTCTCAATTTAATGATCATTTTCTTTTCTCCCCACTTTAGAGATGATCCTTCTTACTCTAATTTGTGTCAAACTCATATTCCATTATAAAAGTCACTCAGATGCTTACTTTTCTTTGGGAACATTTTATTTGCGTAACCATATTGACTTTCTTCCCTGACATGCATAATTTTGTTACAATGTGTGTAATGCATTTTTTCACTTTTCTATGCTGACTGGTAACCTCGAGTATACATATGTGTCTTATCTATCGTACATTGTTCCTGGTAAGTAGTAGTAACTCCAAATGCCTTAGGAAACCCAACTATGAGTTCAATATCCTGATGGTTTTTTACCATGGCTTTGTCATTGACACTGGCAGAAAAAATGATATCAGTTAATTTTTTTCTATGAAGATGATGTTGCCTGATAATACCTTTTGCCACTTAATATCCATGATACTGGTAACTATCAATATCCTTTACAACAAATCAAAATTGAATGATGGTGACCAGCCTGATCTATTGTACATACATATCCAAGATAACCAAGGCTACATACACAGAGAAACTCTTTCTCAAACAACCAAAATTATCCTTAAGAAATAATAAAATCTCATTTAATACAAAGTACTCCTTCCTAGCAGTCAGGAGGGATATAGATAAAAATTCTATCGACTTTATAATTACTGTATTTAGTCTTTCTTTACTTTTCCCTTTCCATAGGGGAGAATCCATCTATCTCCGTCAAACAGATGTTTTATAAAGCCCAGAAGCCACACTTGTTCAACTCTTCTCTTGTGTCCTATTCCCTAATGTCTAAAGCAAAATTTTTTCAAACAGCTCAGCAGAAATATAAAAAAAAATTAAAGATTAACAATTTTCATAATTTCAATTTGTCTACAGCTTCCATGACATTCTTTTTCATCATATTGTTTTTAACTTGTAAGTGTAGGATGTATGAATAAATATTCTACAGATTAAAGAACACTATATTTGAAAACTTAATTGATACAAATTTAAAAGTCATTACTGCCAGATTTTGGCACTTCCATGAAATGTTTATACAGATGGGTACAGTGGTGGGCTGATCTACAGGACTACATGTACATCTAAAATAACTAAAAGTTATGCCAACATTACCAAGCCATAGCACTTAAACATAGCATTTATTCTGGTACATCAAGTCTATGCCAAAATATGAACAGCACAATCAATTTCTCTTCCAGTTTCTTCGATGTAGATTTGGTATTATGAGTGTTTTTTTTCTGAAAAAAAAAAGGCACTGAATATATTATACTTTTATTTTTGTGTATAAGAATAATCTATGCCTCTGCTTACATGTTAAAGTCTCATTGATGTACTTTCTCACCCATTGGCAAATCAAAGAAATTAAATCACCAGCAATTGTTCTTAGTTTAGTTCAATTCAGTGACATTAAAGTTTCTTTCAAGGATGAACCCAACAAGTTCCCTGGTCAGGTGGGAGTCAAAGCCTCTGCAATCAGCATTCTGTTTTATTTTGCAAAGATCATCTACTCATGTAGGCTCATTAAAGTATGATGAGTCAGATATGTCTGAGGGCGTATTTTAAGTTAATTATGCTATGAACTCTTACCTTTGCTGCTTTGGGCATAAATTAAAAGAGTTTAAAGTAGGTTGTCTTTTATTCTTCAAAAACAGTCTTTATAAACTCTTTTTTTTTGTGGATAATTTGAGAGAAACACACCGGGTTTAATATCTATGTATAAAAATATTACATTTCAACAACTTCTCCAAATAAATGCTTGCAAGGCTGCATTCCAAGGTGACTGCTTTGTTTCCATGACTTCCTTAGGTGCTGGGAGGAAAGGCAGAGTCAAATGCAGCTTTCTTTTAAGTGTTTGATCAGAAAGAAAAGCAGAGACTCTGTCTGGGAAGCCATGCAATCTGAATTTGTAATGCTTGACAACAAACCACTTTTATTGCAAAGTAAATAATATTATGCAAGCAACTTTCATTTTTCTGTCGGATTCCATCATTCTTATTTAAGGTAGACTAACCAGTCAAATACCAATTCTACACTGAAACTCAAATAATTCCTATTTGGAGAGAACTCTGAGCTTTATTGTCCTTTTGTTTTTTAGGTCCCTGTCATCTATTACGCACAAAAAATACAATGACTTTAATATTTAGCAAGAACATTAAAGTCCTTCAATCATAACACTACCATTTTATTTTCATCGCTTTTGTTCTTTGACACAGCGTCTCAAAATGTCATCAAGAATGGTGTTGGACTCAACATGTAGCCAAGTGTTGAGCTCGTGATCAGCCTGCTTCTAATTCTCAGGTTCTGTAATTTACATATGTACTATCATAGCCAGTGCCAATACTCTAAATTGTATTCAGATATAATATCAAGACAAATATACACACCAAATCTGAATCATAAACATTTAGAAAATCACACAAATAAAGTTGATATTCTAAGCATGTACTTAGATCCCCACAAACAGGAAAAATTATACTAACTAGAAAGCAGTTTTAGAGATCTGATAGCATCAGGGTAAAAACTGTTTTCTACATGCTAGGATTGTAATGACTGTTAGTAAAATTATAGTTCCTCTTCAAAAATTCCCTAAAAACTATTATCACCATCTTTGTGTGATATTTTTCTGTATTTAAGACATCATACGATAGCTGTGAATAACTAATTAAAATGAATCAGTGACCACATCACTAAAAATCAAGAAACATTTGTATATAACTTTAAGAGATAATCTTTGGAAATTCACTTTGAGCTACCTTATTCTAAATATGCTGTGTGTGGTTATATTGGACAATATGGATAACATGCTGTACATGTTGTGAGCCCAATAGTCTGTCTGAGACTTTTGGTATACAACAAGACTGTATAAGCTTTTAGCATTATTAGCAAGGAAATCCTGGTCCTCTTGGGAAATCTTTTCTCCTTAAAATTTAAAAATGTGCTTGGGAAATAGCTTTAATACCATTTTATTAGAGTAGAGTTTGAGGAAAAAGCAAGAGAGAGAAAGAGAGAGAGGGAGAGAGAGAGAGAGAGAGAGAGAGAGAGAGAGAGAGAGAGAGAGAGAGAGAGAGAGAGAGAGAGAGAGAGAGAGAGAGGAAAATGGTAGACATGCTGTAAATCTCTGCAGCTTCTGGGAGGAGGGAAATATAAAACACAGGAAATCAGGCCATGTTGAGTTAAAAAATCCAATGAGAAAAACTGCATGCTAAGCAATGGTGAAGAGAGACACTCCAGAAAATAGTGATTAGCCAAGAGTGCTAGGGAAAAGCATGCAAAACACTGTCTAGGATTGGTAAGAAAATAAGATCGATGTAGAAGAAAAAGTTACACAGTAGAGGTTCCTAAGGAGTTTCAATAAGGAAGGGGCTTCTGGGAAAAACAAGGCATAAAGTCTTCAAGGGAATTATCATCTCCCTTTGTCTTAGCGTATCTTTAGGTAAATCCAGTTTCCTGTGAGGAGACTGACAGCCTCACCAGGTCAGGCAGAGCCAGATGAGTAAACTCTTAGGGAAGAGATAGCAGTGTGCAGTGTACTAAACTATGGATCAGAGCAGAATGTCATGTTTCCACTCAAGTAGTCTCTAGTCATTTGGCAGGAGACCCAGTGAGGGGCAGTTATAACGGCATCTTTACCTGGAAAGTAGTGTGTCCCAAAGCTGTCCTAGGGAAAGGGTCAACAAAAATGGCTTAGAAGGCTACTGATCCCAGTAACATCACAGTTTAAATGATTTGATAAATTTATCTGAGCAAAGTTACTCTCTAGTATAGTACAAGTATGTATGAACACAGATGGAAATACAGGAAGGCTCAGATGAACAAGGATAGCAGATAATATCACCAAATATATACTATTTAATCTGGTACGCAGTATCTTAGAATGCATAGGTACTGACTACTATATTAAACCCTATATTTAAAGTCTTTATCTCTCTAGATATTACTTTTGTGATCATTAAAATTATGTACTTATTCTTATTCATGGTACATTCAAGATCAAAATACATGCTTTCTAAAAGACTGATTGATTAAAAAGCCAATCAGTTGCTCTTAGGACTTGGATACACAGATTTTCCTGCAGAAACCCAATAATGTTTTTGACTCTTTAATTGCCCAGTTACTGAAAGCAAAACGTCTGTAGGAATATCTGATGAAAGGAGAAAGAAGCATTTTAGAACATCATCCAGGATTGGCTATGAGCTAGAAGAAATGAATTGTACAATTCTCTATAGGCAAGTTTTTCAATGAGAAAATACAAATGAAGTAAAACTGTCAACTCAACCAGCTATGTAGCCCTGAAATGCAAAGGACATTCTTCTCTGGGATTATCTGATATTCTGCCTTTCCCAGGCTACTCTTCCAACAGCAAAATTCTTGGATGCTTTTTCAAAGAATATTCTCAAATTATCAGTTTTGCATGTGTTCTAGTAGCAAAACACAAAACAAAACAAACAAAACAAAAACAATAAAAGCATGATTAATTCCAAGGCTTTCAGAGAAACTCTGATAGAAATATTTATATTTAGCGCAGGAAAGCCCACAAATACCTTAGAGTCTTTTTTATATCACAGAGTATGCTATCATAATTTGAATTCTGTGAAGAAGTTACTGTGATTTTGGAGTTTTGCAATTATACAATATTTTATATTGTTATAAAGTTCAACAGAATATTCAAATATAATGGTAACATTTTTCATTGGTTTCTTTCACCTTCTCCCTAACAACTATGGAATCAAATGATGGGGAAATTACAGGATAAGAGATAGGTAAGGACTTGGATCATTTTTGTTATTAGTGCCCAACTGATTTTGAGACTGCGGATCATCACTTAAGCTACTAATTTTTTAAAACTGGAATTGACTATTTATTATAATATTCTAAACAAATTAGGATAATGCATATCAAAGTCTATGCACAAATAAACAGATATTAGAAGTAGGGCTAGTTTTTAAAATGGTCTGCAAGTGATCTTTGTACTGTAAGATAAAATTAAAAATCTCAGAATTATGACATCATTACTGCTACAAATTGAAACAATTTGTAGTGTCTCATCAGAGTTAAGAGAACTCTTATAGAATGACTTTTTTAGATATACAGGAAGAAAGGAAGACACAATGTGAAACTAGACAATGTAACAGTGGTAAGATATAGTGGACTTACCACCTCGAAGATTTTTATCTTGATTTAATAGAATACCATAGACTCATAATACAAATATTCTGCAGAAGTTTCTATTGCTGATTTTTATTATACAGCTTGTGAGAGAAATATATTGTCTGTCTTCTTTTTAAAAAGGACAATAAAATCAATGTCTTTGAGTATATTCATAGAGGAATTCTCCCTTCCACAAAACTGATAGAATAGGAAATATCTAAAATATTAACTTGGATTGTTTCTTTGAAAAGATTACACCAAAAGAAGGGCTTATGAAGCAATACTTTTTCTCTTGCATGCATTCAGCGATAATGATATATATTAATTGATGCCTGTGTAAATTTGGACTGAAACACCACAATTTATTGATTATTAAATTGTTCATATTTTCTAAGTATGTTTTTAAGTGAACACACTTCAGTCTTAGAAATTCTATAATAAAGTAAATGGAGACAGAGCTGTGCTCAATAACTACAAAATGAATGTTAGCAATTCTTAAAATACAAATATTTGAATCTCTTTGTCAAGGGTAAAATTTCTGTTAATGCTATGTTGCTTAATAATATATTCCTGCTTAGCTAATACTTAGCATGGATTATACATTAGTGAACAGTCTCTAGAGGATCAGAACTATGAGTGAATATATATTCAAAGATAATTACTTGGCTTGATTTGCACGGTACCGCTTGTGTTCTCAACTACTGGTGTTTTCACAGTGGATATTTTGAGAACCTGGTAGCTGCTTTGTCCACAAAGTAGGAGACCTCAATCTGGCACTAAGGATTATAGGAATTTTACAGAACTTCAGGTCTAAAAGTCCATGATGGATAGCTGTTAAAGAAATGTTCAGTCAACAAAGATGGTGGCAACAGTAGCCTCTCCAACTGGAACCAACAAGGGAAAGAGATAGGTGGTTAAACAATAAAGGTATTTGTTTCAACGTCTTATCTGAGCAGCCTCTGGATTGTCCTGCCCACTCTAGAAAACAGTCTTTTCAGTTCAGCTGATCCTAGTTAATTGTTTTACAGAAAGACCCAGTCTTAGTAGACACTACAGGCAAGATTCACTATATTATATACAGGGCTTCAAAACAGCATAACCTTAATTTGTTTGAAGGGCAATAACTTACAAAGGACTAGAACCTCTTCTATCCTTAACTGGGACACAGAGTGAAGTTCGAATGAGATAAAAGTTTCTCTTCTAAATGTACTCTTTAGATTAATACTTAATTTTGAGGCAGAAACACATAAAAAATAAAACGGAGAATTATTTCAGTATTTGGCACATTTCCAATGTCCCTTTTCCATGTGCTCATATTCAAAATCCAATAACAAAAGCACTCCAGTGCTCCCATTCTGGTCATTCAAATCTGGTGGAAGACTAGCTTCTGTCTCCAAGTCACTCTTTCAGCTATGTAGACTGGTTACATTTCCCATGAGACATAAGTGAACAAGGTCACTCTTGATACTGTGTTCATACAAAGTCAAAAGATTGAACCAAGAGGGTATTAATTCATATTATTTTAGTCACCTCTCATTTGGTTCCTCATGTTAAATAAAGGCTCAATTTTACTCTTTCATCTTAGATATCTCACTGTTTTATGCAAAATGATCTTCTCTTGTAATATGAAAATGCGTGTAGCTAGTGGGTATTGCTCTTATTAGTATAGAAATTGTAAATGTGTTCTATTTTCTACTTTCTTTCTATAGTGTTCCATCTGGAAATAGCAAAAGAAGTCCTTTTTCTTACTCAGTTGTTTCATCTACTGAAAGAAAATGCTTTGTATCTCTTGCTTTCTTCCCCCTTTCTCTGAGGGGAATACTACCTTTTGAAGCATGCAGTTAAGGGCAGGTTTTCTGGTGCTTTACATATTGAGTACATGTCTTCTGGCAAGCTGCACATTTTGTTCTTTTTTTAATCAGGTGTATGCATTGTTATTCCATTAGTACAAGGCTAGCTACTGCTACAAATGTCCCACAGAGCAACTATTTCTATGTCTTCTGACAATGCTGAAGGCTTTGTTTAGCCTTTATTCTGTCTTCTAATACCATGGTCTTTATGACACTCTCCATGTCAGTCTAATTTAGATCGGCTTATGCTTATTTGTTCAGCTTCTAATCAGGAGCTTTTGTATCTTACAATTTCAGAACTGTAAGAGCAACTTTAGTCAGCATTTGAAAATCTTCCTTATGGTGGTCCATGCAAAGTAGTTGTTGATGTTCTTTTCAACCACTTTTTCTTCTCTTACATTAAGTTGTAAAAAAAAATTGATGCAAAATTTTATTGTTTTACTTGAAGTTAAGTAAATTTTGTGGGGAATAGAAAACATACACCGTTTATGAAAACTGAGTTTGCGAGGCCAGTCTGGTCTACAGAGTGAGATCCAGGACAGCCAGTGCTACACAGAGAAACCCTGTCTCAAAAACAAAAACAAAAACAAAAACAACAACAAAAAAACCCCTGAGTTTGAAAATGATGAGGTTCAAGACATGCTGCCCATGAAATGGGTTACAATGATATATATATATCAGAACACCAAACCCAGACACTACTGCGAATGCCAAGAAAGTGCTTGCTGACAGAGCCTGATGCAGCTGTCTCCTGAGAGGCTNTGCCAGATCTTGACCAATATAAATGCAGAGACTCGCAGCCAACCATGGGACTGAGCTCAGGGACCAGATGGAGAAGTTAGGAGAAAGGACTAAAAAGGAACTGAAGGGGCCTTATCTGGCATCAATGGTTGGGGAGGCCCTTGAACCTGGGAAGGCTTGATGTTCCAGTGTAGAGAAATGCTAGGGCAGTGAGGCAAGAGTAGGAAGGTTGGGAGAGGGGGGTTCAGCCTCACTAAAGCAGGGGGAGGGAGGATGGGATAGAGGGTTTGCAGAGGGGAAACCAGGAAAGGGGATAACATTTGAAATGTAAATAAAATAAAATAAAATAAAATAAAATAACAGCAGAAGAACATGCTTTCAAACCATTTCCCATGTTCAGTCTCTTAGGCAGATTATAAAACCGGGACATGCACCACACTGTTTCTCTTTTCCAGAAACACACCGCAAAGTCTCACTCTGGAGACTCCCTTACCATATCCATTCATAACTCTAAAGACTGGGGACCAAAAGAAATATCCGAGCCAACAAGACATCAAGTTCCCCAGAACTATTTTCACTCAATCGCATTTTCTCCTCCAATCAAATTTCTCACAATGGTAAACACATCACTAAACCTAAGAATTAAAATATGCAAATTTAAATTTTCTTTAGGTTTTGATTTTGTGAATTACTCACTTGCATGAATTTAGCTGGGATTTGACACAGCACATTGTTCTCAAGTAGTAAATTTCCAACTGGAATACAAAAAAAAAAAAAAAAAAGTGATTTTTATGTGTCACCTAAAGCTATTTTAATTAACATCACTTATGTTAAATGATTTGTATGTTTTCTAGTCATTAGGCTAGCTAAATAACATAACATTTTTATTTTCAGTAAATGAACAACTATTAAAATTTATCTATATATTAATAAAATAGTTTAAGTATAATAATTCATTACAACACTATGTAAAATATGTATAGCTTCAATATGAGGGTTTTTTTCAATTGTGTCATTGTACCTTGTGTTCATTGTGTTTCTTTCTTGTCTCATGAAGTCCTTCTCTCTTCTGTGTTTAAGTGTTTCTAGCGATTAAACACAAGTTTCATTCATACTAGGCAAGCTCCCTCCTAACCTAGCTATACCCCAGGTTATTCACTAAAGCTTTATAATTATAGGCTAAACTCAATGATAGTATTAATCTGTCAATGATATTTTAGTTTATGTAAAATTAATCTATTCTGCTTTTCAAAAAGATTTATTTTAAAACTAAAACATCACTAAAAATAATCATATTTATGTGTGTTATAATAATAATACTTTAATAATCAATTCGCAGGAGCATATAACACTTACTATATGTATTATAAAGTTGTAGATAGTGGCTCTTAATATAAATTTTAAGAAAAAATAATTTTAGATATACTAGAAAACTAATAATCTTCTATTTTTAATTACCATTTATGTAAATTTTTGAAATTTTAACTCATGTGTTTGCAGTATAGCATTTGGGTAGAGATTTAGAAAATCCAACTGCATAGTTATAGATCTTTTTCTATTCATTCTACACTCGTATTTGGTGTTTTAGACATTATTACAGTGGCCTCTTTCTTCCCAAATGTTTTTCTCCTCACAATATTGTCTTGTGAAAAAATTAAAAAGAATTTGGAGCAAAAGTAATGTACTCTGGTTGTTGTTGAAATGAAAAATTTGGAATGAATCTATAGGCTGAAACTCAGGCAAAATTGAAAAACTTTCTATTTATGGCATTCAGTGCTTTTATGAATAACTGCATAATGTACAGGACAGAGTTTGATTATAATCACATGCATGATGTGCAATATTTTAATTGATTATTGTACAATGAAGAGTCTGGTCCTAATTAATTTCTCATAGTTGGGATTCCGGCCTGACTGAATAACTTGTCACTGTGCTCTAAGGTGTTCTGTCCTGCAGGTAGGGCACTAGGCATTGTGAATCCCACGCCAGATGGGTTTGCTTTAGGACATGAAGGCTAAACAAGGATTGAAGCCTCCATCAAAACTGGGGCTCTGTCTTGCCACTCCTGGAGTCAAATGACATAAGAAATCAGGACTTATCTCGTGCCACCCTGATGTTGCTGGTGACTTAGAAACTCCAGCAACTTGTCAAAGACACTGATGAGTTCATTGTCATTTCTCTAATCTAGGTTAACATAAAATCTAAACTGACACTGTCTTTTGCCTTACAGAAGTTTTACAATTTTATGAGGTCCCACTTGTCAATTCTTGATCTTACAGCACAAGCCATTGCAGGTCTATTCAGGAATTTTTCCCCTGTGCCCATATCTTCAAGGCTTTTCCCCACTTTCTCCTCCATAAGTTATAGCGTCTCTGGTTTTATGTGGAGTTCCTTGATCCACTTAGACTTGACCTTAGTACAAGGAAGTAAGAAAGGATCAGTTCGCATTCTTCTACATGATAACCACCAGTTGTGCCAGCACCATTTGTTGAAAATGCTGTCTTTTTTTCCACTGGGTATTTTTAGCTACCTTGTCAAAGATCAAGTGATCATAGGTATGTGGGTTAATTTCTGGGTCTTCAATTCTATTCCATTGGTCTACTTATCCGTCGTTATACCAGTACCATGCAGTCCACCAACAGATTGGGAAAGGACCTTTACCAATCCTAAATCAGATAGGGGACTAATATCCCTAATATATATCGAACTCAAGAAGACAGACTCCAGAAAACCATATAACCCCATTAAAAAATGGGGCACGGAGCTAAACAAAGAATTCTCAACTGGGGAATATTGAATGGCTGAGAAGCACCTCAAAAAATGTTCAACATCCTTAATCATCAGGGAAATGCAAATCAAAACAACCCTGAGATTCTACCTTAAACCAGTCAGAATGGCTAAGATCAAAAATTCAGGTGACAGCAGATGCTGGCGAGGATGTGGAGAAAAAGGAGCACTCCTCCATTGATGGTGGGATTACAACCACTCTGGAAATCAGTCTGGCGGTTCCTCAGAAAATTGAACATAGTACTACTGGAGGATCCAGCAATACCTCTCCTGGGAATGTATCCAGAAGATGTCCCAACTGGTAACAAGAATACTTGCTCCATTATGTTCATAGCAGCCTTATTTATAATAGCCAGAAGCTGGAAAGAACTGAGATGTCCTTCAACAGAGGAATGGATACAGAAAATGTAGTATATTTACACAATGGAATACTACTTAGCTATTAAAAACAATGAATGTATTAAATTCCTTGGCAAATGGATGGATCTGGGGGGTATCATCCTGAGTGAGGTAACCCAATCACAAAAGAACTCACATGATATGCACTCACTGATAATTGGATATTAGCCCAGAAACTTAGAATACCCAAGATACAGTTTGTAAAACGCATGAAACTCAAGAAGACTGAAGACCAAAATGTGGACACTTCGCCCCTTCTTAGAATTGGGAACCAAACACCCATAGACGGAGTTACAGAGACAAAGTTTAGAGCTGAGACGAAAGGATGGACCATCCAGAAACTGCCCTACCCAGGGATCCATCCTATAATCACCCACCAAGCGCAGACATTAATGTATATGCCAGCAAGATTTTGCTGAAAGAACCCTGATATAGCTATGTCTTGTGAGGCTATGCCATTACCTGGCAAACACAGAAGGGAATGCTCACAGTCAGCTATCAGATGGAACAGAGGGCCCCCAATAGAGCAGCTAGAGAAAGTACCCAAGGAGCTGAAGGTGTCTGCAATCCCATAGGTGGAACAACAATATGAACTAACCAGTAACCCCAGAGCTCATGTCTCTAGCTGGGTATGTAGCAGAAGATGGCCTAGTCAGACATCATTGGGAAGAGAGGCCCCTTGGTCTTGCAAATTCTATATGCCCCAGTATGGGGGAGCACCAGGGCCAAGAAGTGGGAGTGGTTGGGTAGGGGAGCAGTGGGGGAGAAGGGTATAGGAGACTTGGGGGATAGCATTTGAAATGTAAATGAAGTAAATACCTAATAAAAATTGGGAAAAAAAGAAACCAGAAAAAAAATTAAAAAAATAAAATAAAATAAAATCTAAACTGAAGCATTTATTGATTTTTATTGAATTAGCAACATTTAGTAAAAGAGGTGAAATGGCACATTGATAAACTTCAATACACAACAATACTAAAATACCATGGACTTTAGCAGGCAGAGTGGCACATATTTTTAATCCCAGATTAGAGGTGAGGCAAAGGAGTCTGAGTTTGATACCATCTACCATGAGAGACCATGTTTCAAAAATAAATAAGAACTTAAAATCATGAAAATATATGACACACACACACACATTCATGTGTTTGTGCACATAATTTTGGGTGCCTGCAGAGACCATAAGAGGAATTCAGGTGCCCTAGACTATAATGATGAGCAGCTAGGAAACACTGAATGTGAGTGACAGAAACCAAACTTCAATCTTCTGAAGGGCAGAAGATGCTCTCAGGCACCAAACACTCCCTCGTAAACCTGTTTTAAATCGTATATACAGAACACTGGATGAGATAAGTTAAATCTTCTTAAGGATATAGATGAGCTGCTTCTTTAGTTTCTCTGGCTTTCCCAGAGAACTTCATGCTAGTTCGTAACTTAGGTACATTATTCTCATAGCTAACAACCGGTTCAATAAAGGGTTGTCTATCTGATCAGTATGCCCATCAGAATTGTGCCAGAACAAATTTCCCAGAAAACTCCAGAATCTAATTTAAAGGCATCACATTCCTCTTCCTATTGGATGCCTAGGCAATATTAAAGATGTGGCAAAAAGAAAGGAATGGCATGGTACCATAAGATGGAGATTATGAATGAATCATTTCTCTAGATGTAATGGGCTATGTGTGCCGCTCAGCAGAGTTAAGACAGCCAACCTCACAGAATCTCGCTCTTTCATATTCATTTGTGACTTATTTTGTTGTTCATGAATAAATGAGAATTCCCTGTGTTTAGCAAATGTTTTCATTCAGTTAATGGTTAATTGACTTTTGAGGATTTCAGCATTTTCCCTTGGATTTTAGAGTAAGCCATTGACACATGTCCCAGGAATATTAGACCATACTCTGTTTGAAACTTCAATGCCTCATTTACAACCTCACAAGCTAACCTTCAATTTTAATATCCTAAAGCATTTCCTCAGACAGGACCAAGGCAGAAAACTGATGACAGTTTCAAAACGGGGTTAGCAGAAATATAAACAGATTAAAAGGAATTGTGACAAAGAAATTCTTAGTAGAGGTATCAGCAATTTACACAAATATATTGGCTACATTTAACAATTGCAGTAAGCAGCATCAATACAAGGCTTGAAAGAGCATGAAGGAACAGAATTTCAAAAGAAGAAGGGCTGAAGGATGAGAGGAACTATAGCCGAAGAAACTAAGTAAAACCAGAGCATTCCAAAACAGAAGGTCCAAAAGTGAAGACTCGTGTCCTGTTCTTCCACTGCCTGTGCTTTTCACTGGACAAGCACAAGCATGGTCAGCCTATAAGCCCACTAAGAAGATAGTCTTTATGAAAACAGAGCCAAAGAGAGAGAGCAGAAAGCAGAAAACTATGTGACCGTGTCAGAAAATGCACAAACCTCAGTACCCAAACCCATGTCATGTGTGCAGTATTAACTAACTCCCGAGTCTTCTACAAACACTTATCAGAGCACCCTGCATAACAAACATATCTACTGGCATGAGGAGTCTAGCATTAGACCAAACAAATGAATGTTTGTAATCTGGAGCCTACATTTTAGAAACTAACTTAGTAGGAGAACAAGATAAGCAGGTAGAATTATATTATGTTAAATAGTGACAAATCCTAACCAAATAATATCAACATAGAGGAATAGAAAATATCAGAGTGGTATCATCATAAAATGGACATGCAAACCTCACTAGGAATTAACATTATATAATGTAATCATTGATGTACGGAATTTTGTGACACAATTATGTGTAGAATATTTTTAAAGAGACAATAAGCACGAGTGGAAATTGTAGTGTGACAGTACATGTGAGGAGAAGCAGGGCAAAAAAGTACTTCACACAGAATGAACAGGAGGAGGCAAGGAGTAAGGGGACAAATAGAAGGGAGAATAGAAATAAGTTGGTTACTTACACATGATATGATATGATCCAACCAACATTTAATAGAAAAATACTCACTCTAGTTTAAAAGTAGTGGAAGATAGGCAAACTTGATCAAACACTATCCATTTTATATTTTTTTTTGGAAACAGTGACAGTTTGTAATCAATTTAAATTGTGGAAAAGGAAATCCATAAAAATACCACATATTGAAAATAATTGAATACATTAAAGTAATGGCACCTTGACTGGGTCACTATGTATTTATATTTCTTTCATGAGATAAATTTTGAGATTTTTAATAATATAAGTGTTCATATTTTAAGGTAACATCATCTTTTTAGACTATAAAATAATTACATCATTTCTCCCATCTATTTCCTTCCCCAAACCTTCCCATGTATCCTGTAATACTCTCTAGATGGGGTACCAACTAAGAAGACGTGAGTATTGCTGCCGTACTTAGGAAGACATACATAGTGTTGAACAATTTGCTCATATTTAAAGCGGGATACATTAAAATCAGTTTATCTTTAAAGGAAATTTTCTTAGTAACTCAAGGAAAAAGATACATTATTTTCAAAGCCATGTGCTATGACTCTCTTTGAGGACAACATAAGCAAGGAGATAAGGGTGAAAGATTCAGAATTAGATCTATTCACTAGCATTTCTGTTCTGTGAGGATAGCTTGGGTTTTTACTCTGTAAGTTAAACTCTATGCCAAGACTCATAAAAACATTGTTTAACACAGCTAATATAAAGTGTATTCATTTGATGTAGACCTATCCCATGTGAAATTATTTCCATCTGGGAAGATTTCCAGGATAATCAACACAAGGAATTGTCTTCCAAGTAATTTACTATGTTGTGAGTATATTTTATAAATTTCAGTCACAAAATTGGAACTTATTTGTTAAGCATTTTACTGTACTCTGAAAAGCCCAGGAAAAGACTATCTGGAATGATAGCCACTGTGGATATTATTCAAAAGGAGTTGACAGCAGTGAAGGCAGTTTGTAAGAAGAGTAGGAACCAGCCAAGTGGAAAGGCATCAGCTCTGTTCAGTAGTCAGGTCTCAGAGGCAGTTAAGAATGGTTAATTTTAGAGCCTAATGGAAGGAGGTAGAGTAGACACAGGGTGTTTATTCTGCCTTTAGCTTCACCTGATGTAGGCTTAGTAACAGAGAACCAAATTAGCCAGAATTCAATAGCTGACTCCTGGTGCACACTCATCCATTTTAAACGACCTCCCTCCTACTTTCAGATTAAAAGTAGTATCTTATTGCACTGTAAATCTAGGGAATTTCTCACTGGAGAATTTCATGTAGTGTTCAACCTCTTTAGAATGCAGTAACCTAAACTTTCATTACATACTTTGATTACAGCATGCACTTTACAAATGCGCATCTTTTTATTCTTAGTGTGCTGAATGGCTTTTGTCAACTTGACACAAATCTAGATCTTACTGGAAAGATGGACTATCTATTCAATAATTACCACCATCAAATTGGCCTCCATGCTTGTCTATGGGGTATTTTCTTGGTTAATGATTGGTGTGGGAGAAACCAGTCCTATGTAGGATCTACCATCACAGGGAAGATTTTCCTGGATGAAAGAAAATAAGCTTAGCCATCCATAAAGAGCTGACCAGGAAGTAGAATCCTTTTTTAGCGTCTACTTCAGCTCCTTCCTCTAAGTTGCTGCCTAGGCTTTCCACAAAGCTCTGTGACTTGAAATACTCAACATGCTTTCCTCCTGGTGTTGCTTGTGGTCAGGACTTTTATCTCAGCAATGGAGACTGGGCTACAAAAATATTCATAAACGTTCTGAGTGATACTCTCATGTATTTTTACCAATAATAATTGTACTGTGCTCATCTTCCTTACACTCAAATTGCTTTATAATTCCATCGACAATCTATAAGACTTCACTTCTGTAATCTTAGTAATAAATTTCCACAAGTAAATTATTTTAAAAATATTTTCCGTATACTACGCAAGTAAGTTAATGTACTGTGTTTAAGAAACATTTTGTTCGGGGAGGGTACTGGTGAGATTGCTCAGTTGGTAAAGCGCTTGCCACTCAAACTCTGCACTGCAAGAGATCCCTACTACTGATGTTAAAGGTGGTATTGCATACATTTATAATTCTAGAATATGAGAAAAGGGGTCCCAGGGTGCTAACTGGCTAACAAGTCTAGCAAAACAGGTTAACTCTAGGTCCCACAAGAAATTCTGCCTCATAAATAAGGTAGAATATAATAAAGGAAGACACCTGAGATCTAGGTCTGGCCTCAACGCATGCGCATGTGCTTACTAACCCTTGTATTAAAATATATATATATATATATATATATATATATATATATAT
>NC_034594.1:122078762-122103854 GCF_900095145.1 Mus pahari
GGCGTGGTGGTGTATGCCTTTAATCCCAGCACTCCTTTAATCCCAGCACTTGGGAGGCAGAGGCAGGTGGATTTCTGAGTTCGAGGCCAGCCTTGTCTACAGAGTGAGTTCCAGGACAGCCGAGGCTACACAGAGAAACCCTGTCTTGATAAAAAAAAGAGAGAATATATATATATATATATATATATATATATATATATATATATATATATATATATAATTTTTCATTTTAAATGATCTATACAACATCAAGAGTGTACATATGTGGCATTCTTGACTCAATAATGATTTATGTGCACATTGTGCATTATATCATGTTAAGTACATAGTCACAGCACTGTGCGACAGCACATCTGAACATCTTACTTCTCTCCAGCTGTGATTGGTTTGTTAATTTTCAAAGCTAATGCATATTATTCTGTTAAATTAGAAGCACATGCTTTCTCTCTTGCGCTCTTGCTCTCTTACCCTCTTACCCTTCTCTCCCCATTAGCCTCCCCTTTTCTCTATGTGTTCATGGCTGGCCTCTACTCCTCTCTGTCTCTTTTTCCTTGTCTCTGTCTCTGTCAATCTCTCTCTCTCTCTCCATGCCCTAAATAAACTCTATTCTATACTATAAAAAAAAAAAAAAAAGATTAGCAACACATACCGAAGCATAATTTGAGAGTAGCTAGTACTGTCTAACTGAAAGCCTTTCTTGAATTGTTAGTGGACATTTGAAGAAAGGAATGTCCTACTTGTTCATTCATCTTTGCAGAAAATTTCAAACATGCTATTTGTAAAAATTATCAGCCATTTTTATATCTGTAGGAACATTAATGTGTCCACTTAGTGGTAGGAGGTAATATGAGTGAGTTTTATGTGTACTACAGTAATTCAGATCTAGATTTTTGGCTGCTTGCCTCCAGAAAATTCACAAGTGTTGGAACCTCTAGATGCAAGCTTGTGAAACTGTTTTACAGCAGTAGATGCATTTCCTAGAGGGGGATATTTGGAACCTTCCTTTTCTCGCTTCTCTTTCTGGCTTCCATTTGTGTGCAGCTTTGTTCTACCATTCTACCTTGCCAACAGATTCCTGCAGGTTGTGTCTGGAAACTTCTAACCCCACAGGCTTTGCACTAGTAAGCCCTAATCAATCTGCTCTGCAGTTTTCCACCTGACACAAATGTCCACACTGAAGTTAAATGTGGAAAAGGCCATATTGTAAAAAATCACTTTATTATTATTTTAAATAAGTGTAAAATTGTTAGTTGAATCTCTCTTCTTTATTTTTATGGCTTTCAACATATGAATGCATTATGATTTCTTTATAACACTACAACACCTTGGTTGAGTGGAAATATAAACATTTCAGGGGATGTCTTCCTGGTGAAAAGTCCTTTAGTGTTTTATTCATGTAGCTTATAGTTATTATAATGTATTTCATAACACATATAGATCGATATAGTAACAATTAATATTTGCATTGTTCCTCTATGGTTATTACTATTATAACATTTTATTAATTAACTTGGTAGCAACAATATTGTGTACAGAATACCTTTTTTCTTTTGCCAAGGCAGAACAAAGCACATTAACAAATTTAAAATTTTTAAAATAAGAGCAAATCTGAAAGCTCCAATTGAAACTTGAGAAATACAGTAAAAATGGATTTTCAATATTTTACATAGACACTATGGCACCAACACTTCATGTATATAGCTTCATTATAATATAGAATCAAACACAACAAATTTAACGTTTAAACATTTGCTTTTCAATATTTTATTTTTATTTTATGTACATTGGTGTTTTGCTTGCATGTATATCTGCATGAAGGTATTGGATACCCTTGTTTGCGAGTTACTGACAATTCTGAGCTACCATATGGGTGCTGGGAATTGAACCTGGTTTCTCTGAAAAAGTAACCAGTGCTTTTAACCACTGAGCCTTGTCTCCAGTCCCAAACTTTTGTTGTTTTTTTTTGTTTTTAACATGAGTATATTATGTTATCTTCAGTTAATTAAAAGGAAAATATGAAAATTTAAGGAAAGGTATAAAAATTCACTTTTAAGCCATGCACTTTTAAAAGTACCTTTAAAGTGGCTAGACTAAAAAGTTGAACATTTTGAAATTTTAATCAATTTTGAAAATACTTATATTAGAATTCTTTATTTTTAAATCTGATATATTTATAAAACATTCTTATTATGATAAATATCATGTATTTTAAACTTGAATTTATCAAAATTTCTTATTCATTAAAAATAGTATTCTTAGCTCCTATCATGCTATAGCATTAACATTTATTCATGGACCCTGAGTCTTTTCTAGTGAACTCTAGATTGTTTTAAATGACTTTTAATATAAAGTGTCCAAAATTATCACAAAATTAGGCTGCCTCTCTCTCCCTTTGAGACGATGGTATAAGCTCACATCCATCACAGTGTATCTAATTAAGAAACTAAGTTAAGAGGTATTTGAACAAGATATCTGAAAATATCAGGGGACCAGACAATTGAATTGGTATTTCAGACATATCAAATTAGTTAATGATTTGGGAATCTTTATTCTGCGAGACTATGTAAATTAAAAAAGAATAATGAAATTCATTAAAGCTCCCTATCAGGGAGGAAGGAGGACCCTGAACACCACAGCATGTAATTATAAGTACCTGCTTCATTCAGATAGAAGGACAGGCAGCTAGGGAAACAAAAAAAGCAATTTGGTTAGATTAATTTCATATTGAACACAGATAATTGCAATTATTTTTCTTTATAATTTTGAGGTATCTTTCTTATTATTGACAAACCCATATTTAGTAACCAGGCTTGTTTTCCATTTTCATTTTACCATGTGAACTTGTAAGATAAATGTCTTGCCATTCAAAATGACAATAGATATTGAATTTTCTCTTGGAATTTAACAAAGTATTTTATTTATTTTGTCAGCCTGTTTTGATGCTGAAGAAAACAGGAGAATAACACTATAGTGTTTTATTCAAAAGCCTGGAGTGTTGAATATTGCATCTCACATTACAAAATGCTGGAGTGGAATACATATACAATCTCTAAGCAGTGTCTTGTAATACTTTCCAAAGCTGTCTACCCATAGTGCATTTTATTAAAAAATAAAATCATACTTTATGTTTTAATAAAATAAAACCAATTTCTTACTTGTTGGGCTTATTTCTGGGTGTCTACTAAGATGCAATTTTTCTATGTGTCTTTTAAAAGCTCAACCTCTGAGAAATTATAAAATATGTCCTGAAAACTTAGATGAATAAAATCTAAAAATGAAAACATTTTCCTATTAGTTTTAAATATAGATTAAAACTGTCAAAATACACATTGAAATTGCTGGCATGAACTCCTGATATTTCATTTCATGTAAATTAATAGAAATTTGTAGAATATTATCAAATTCTCTCCCAATTTCACAGTGCTCTCTCTGCTTTTCCTTCCATATTGACCCCCAAACAATTAGATTTTTGTAGTAGCTGTTTGAGTAAAGAGATTTCTGGCTGACATGATATTGCTCAAGCCATAGGAAATGACACATGTCTTTGTATCCAAGTAGTGACACCTGAAATCATCAAGGTTTTGTATCTCAGAACCAGGATGGGTCCGTGGCTGTACAAAACTGGGAAAGAGTTTACATAACATGTCCAAAATCCTGGATTCCATTCTGAACTTTAGTAAAATATGTGAAAGTCCGACGGATTCATTAAAATACAGAGCATTCAGAGCAACACACTGAAAGTAAATCTAGGAGAATATGCTTTATATTGCTACCGAAATATAGTTCTAAAGGAACATATAGTCAAGGATGTGGAGAAAGACTTACAATGTGAGTGATAATTGTAGTGAGAGGATAATCACAGAAGAGTAAAAGGACCTGTAAAAAATACACAACAGCAAACCTACTACTGCAATCTGGTTAAGCACACTCTTAAGAAAATGTTGTGACCTGGTCATATTTATGATTATTACAACTAAAGGAAATATGATTTGAGAAAA
The DNA here is from genome assembly GCF_900095145.1 of Mus pahari. Classification (NCBI taxonomy): domain Eukaryota; kingdom Metazoa; phylum Chordata; class Mammalia; order Rodentia; family Muridae; genus Mus; species Mus pahari. The sequence continues at coordinate 122,082,761 of NC_034594.1, forward strand.
GTGTGTACTGTACAGTCATCCGTACTGGTTTTGATATTTAATTCTAATACATAGAAAAAAATAATAAATGCCTTTTACCATATGTTCATAGTTAAATTACAAAAGTCTGAATTAACTCTGACAATATTTTAATATTACTGGTGCATGTATTTCCATAGTGTCTTGAAATAGTTTGCGTTATTTTAATTTTAGTGTTATTTAATAAAATTGTGCTTGCAAAATATTTTCCATATAAAATCCTTCATTTTTCAAAGAGCAGAAAAATGAAGTGTAATAATGCTAGCCATTACAATCATATTTTAATAAACTGTGTTTATAGTTTATAATATATGATAGAGTCTAATTCACTTATTTAGATTTCTTTTCTAAAGGTTTCTGTTTATTTTATGTATATAAGGTTTCCTTTTGACTACCTGAATGCATGTGCACTCATACACATTTCCAGTTCCTGAGATGCCCCAAGGCAGACAACGGATTCTTTAGAACTGGAGTTATAGACCGTTGTGAGCTGCAATATGGGTATGTGTACTCAAACCTGGATCCTCTGAAGGAAAATCTACTGTTCTTAACTGCTGGTCCATCTTTCTCTATTTATACTTCTACCAGAACTTTTAGCACACTTCTTACAAATGTTCCTTTCTGTCAATGCACAGAAGTGTAGATATTAAGGATAGTATTTAATAATTCTGTCTGAACCATTTCTGAGTGTGCTAAGGCCACTAAGAAAATGGCATTTCCTTAGTCCTTAAATTCACCTAACTTCTAGCCACCAGTGTCTGCATAGGCTGAACTGGTTTAGAAGGAATAGGATTTTTGCCAGATGTCTTGCAGATCAGAATGAAAATCTACCCTATTCCATCTGTAACTATGCAAAAAGCTTAGCATTTGTGGCTTCAAATACTGACTATCAGTCAGTCATGTAGAAGAGCAAAAAGCATATCATCACTCAACTGATTTTCCTGGAACTCAGGACTCTCATGTTAAACTCAGGCCACTTAACTCTATCAGTCTAAACTAAATTTCTGTTGCTTAAATCAATTTGAGTTTGGTGATTCACTTTCATGAGATGACTCAAATAATGTACATTTAATGTTAGAGTGAAGCTCTTAATTTTCATACCCAACTCTATTAAACTGTGGCTCTGTAATGAATGAAGCCTTTCAAGTTCCTAACATAATTCCTTTAAGCATGTGGGGCAATGATGTAGTCACAGGGGGGGTATCTTAGTTAGGGTTTCTCCTCATGTGAAGAGACATCATGACCAGTGCGTATAAAAGGGAACATTTCATTGGGGCTGGCTTGTAGGTCAGGGGTTTATCCATTATCATTATTGCAAGAGAAATGGCAGAATGCATGCAGACATGGGCTGGAGAGGTAGCAGGGAGTTCTACATCTTTATCCACAGGCAACAGGAGAAGATTGACACACTAGTCTTAGCTTGAGCACTTGTAAGATACCTTAATACCAGTCTCCAGTGACACACTTCCTCCAACAAGGCCATATGGGCCAAGCATTTGTACACAAAAGTCTATGGGGGTCATTCCTATTCAAACCACCACAGGTGTCATACTATACCCATAGTGTAGTATGACATTTGCCCTACTGAAGCTAGTCAGTGTAAATTTGAACTATAGTCAGAATTCTTTTTTTTTTTTTAAATCATGTATCATAATTTAAAAGATATATGATGAACAGGTCACTAATTTGATGAGCTACATTTTATTTAAAGAAATCCATTTATATATTTAATTCTTTACTCTTAATCTAAACTGTGCTACAATTTACATAGAAGGTATTTCCTTTCCTTTAGATCACAATGATGTGTTTCTGATAAAGTGTAGTTTAATGGAGCTTATTTAGTATATTGAGATGAAATTATTTTCACACATAAACATAGTGGAAGCATAGATTTTAACATACAACCCTATCAAAAACTGCTCATGACTCAAATGACTCAAATGAGTTCTGAAGTATAGCATGAAGAAAATAGTGTATCATGGTGATGTCAAATATCCCCACTGAACATGCTTGGATATTTTTCTAATTAGGAGAAATCATTCTAAACTGTTAGATCAAAAAGAAATACAATAAGGCATTTTCAGTATGACTTGCAAAATATAACCTTCTATAATTATATTAGCAAACTGATGATAATGTGAAGGAAAGATGATTAAATATCCATAAATATTAAAATATATTTAAAAGAAAATTATTAAAATGTACCAACCATTGACTAATTTTCCTGAAAGCCAAATTCAAATAAACCAATGTCTTTATATTGAAATACTACACGTGTCTGTTAGGTATATAATAGAATGTGCACTTCTTCCTAATATAAACTATGTGATATTTGATAGGGTTCAAGTGAAACTATGCTTTATATCATAAATAAATGTTGCTTATCTGATGAAATGAACAGATAAACAACAATGACAAAACCTAGAATTCTGCATGCATTAGTTTGATTTCAGGTACTTCACCACTGGTGTGCTTATCAAACAGAAGAAATCATACAGGATTTGTTTGTATATTCACTCAAAAATTATTCGAAGACATGGTATTATTTTTGAAATTGAAATTCCATAATAAGGATTATCTTGACTTTCTGGAAAATCAAGAAGGCTTTTGATGATTAAAGCAACACTGTCTTCCTTTACTCTGTTCTTCTGACAAAGCCCTGTGAATTAAAATACTACTACATCTTATCATAGGAACCAGCACAATGCCTGCTTTTATTCCTGACCAGTGAGCCTAAGCGCTCTTCATGGGAGACACTTATTCAAGTAAAACTGATTTAACTAAAGGTCACTTAAAATTCATTTCCCTTCACTGTTTCTGAGTTAAAACAATAAATTCCTTCATGCACTTTGCTCCTTTCCCAGGCTATAATAGTACAATACACTGCTACACATCTCATCTATCTCATGTTGGGTGTTATGTGTTCACCCATTTGGTACTAGCTCTGGAGATCTCGTCCGCACCCATCAGATGAACAAAGCACTTTCAGAAGAAAGGATTCACAATATTGCAGTAATATTCATCACTAATACTATGTACCTGCTTCAGACACATTAAAAATTAGTACCACTGCATTATTCATGTGTCTTAGAATAAATTTGTTTTATTGCCTGTTTGCAGATTGCCTTAGAATGTTTTAGCTTTCATGGTTTTTGTGCCTTCTCCCTACTCTCACCTTCCATGGCATTGCTAGCCTCACACTCTGAAGGCAGAATTAGATGGAAATCTTTACCCTGCAATCTTGATGACAAGCAAGTATATTTCTATTCTGATTTAGTTGATTGTTGTGTACTTTATATCCAGAGAAATATATGCATCTGTGCACAGTACTGGCAGCAAACTGATGGTGTCCCTGCACCTGATTCCTACTGAACTGCTCAAATTATCCTGAAAACACCTCAACATGTTTACCCTTCAAAGATAATATTTTTGTTGCATCACTATGAACAGTTATTATCTTTTATCAAAGGGTCATGGTGTCATAAGGTAATATGATAAAACTTTACAAGAATTTCTTTATTGCATATGGTTAGCAAATTAACATTGTCAGAAATTATATTATGCTATGCTTCACGTAAGCTTTTTGTGTGAGTTCTAGAAAGGTCATTTTAGAGAAGTAGAGACTACATGAATATTCTGCCTCTAAAATGCTTTTCAAAACAAATTGACAATCGAGGGACTGAATCTCTAATGGAGTCTGTGATAGAATACTGAGATTAAAAACTCAGCGGCTACATTCATGAGGCACTGAACCAAAAGTGTCAACATAAACAACATTCAAAACCAAACACAGGAAAACAATCAGCTTGACTCTCACATACACAATAAAGCCTGTGGCTTTTAAAGTCTTTGCTGAAAGAAAATCCATAGTTTAGCACAAATAATATCACTTTGAGCCTAAAATCAGAAACTTGAGAAAATTTTATAAAATCTGTATAAAAAAATTACAAATTCCAGTTACATTTCCTAGATAAAAGTAAAGGAAAACTTGTGAGAAATAGTATACAACTGCTATTTAATAAGGACATATTTTCGTATTTTCTCTTTTATTAGATATTTTCTATATTTACATTTCAAATGTTATTCCCTTTCCTAGTTTCCCCTCAGAAAACCCCATATCCCCTTCCCCTTACCCCTCCCCCCTGCTCACCAACTCACTCACTCCCACTTCCTGGCTCTGGCATTCCCCTATACTGGAGCATAGAACTTTCATAGGACCAAGGGCCTCTCTTCCTATTGATGACCAACTAGGTAATCCTCTGCTATATATGTGTCTAGAGCCATGAGTTCCACCATGTGTTTTCTTTGGTTGGTGGTTTAGTCCCAGGGAACTCTGGGGTTACTGGTTAGTTCATATTGTTGTTCCTCCTATGGGGCTTCAAACTTTCAGCCCCTTGGGTACTTTCTCTAGCTTCTTCATTGGGCACCCTGTGCTCTGTCCAATGGATGGCTGTGAGCATCTTCTTCTATATTTGTCAGGCACTAGCAGAGCCTCTCAGGAGATAGACATATCAGGCTCCTGTCAGAAAACTCTTGTTGGCATCCACAATACTTTCTGGATTGGTGGTTATTTATGGGATGGATCCCCAGGTGGAGCAGTCTCTGGATGGTCCTTCCTTCAGTCTCTGCTTCACACTTTGTCTCTGTAACTCCTTCCAGTGGGCATTTTTTTCTCCCTTATGCCTCAAAAGAATCATTAATAAAACACTATGAAATACCACATCCATATGCTCTATTAAAACTGCACATGCATAGACTCAGCCACATATTTTCATTTATTCCATATTTTGATCATTTTTAGTTTTAAATTTTAAATATTTACAGTTTCATTTAAAGTTTTTCACACTCTATATTTTGATCAAATTCTTTCTATTCTTTCATCTCTTCCTAAATCCTGTCTTAGTCCCTACATATACAACTTAATTTTGATTTCTCTCTCTCTCTCTCTCTCTCTCTCTCTCTCTCTCTCTCTCTCTCTCTCTCTCTCTCTCTCAACAATTTATCAGAAAAAAGTGACTTAAAATAAACAAAGAAAAATACAAAACAAAACAAAGATAACACATACACACATACAGAAACATGGGATTTCTTTTGTCTTTGCCAACTCCTTTTGGGTATGAGTTATACTGTGGCATATCGTTGATATACCTCAGTACTATTAATTGATGGAATTAATATTTCATTTCCTAGTAGATAGCGATTGGACAGAGATTATATAGCTTCTTGGTTAGAGGTGGGACTTTGAATCCACTTTTTCTCATTGTTAGGAGTTAGTCTGGTTTGAGCTTGTTTAAGTTCAAGGGGACATATCAATGGACATACCAGAGACCTAGGATAAGGGAGGCTCATAAGAATCAATGGGGATGACCTTAGCCAAGACACAATAGTGGGGGTATAGAAGCTGAAGAGATCCCCTGTGTGGGTTAAAAATGAAGTCCCACATCCAGTTCAGGGCTCGGGCATCTGGGCTAGGTGGGATATGAAAACTTTGACTGTACACTCTACTCTGCTGCGTGGGTGGGCTTACCTGGCTGTTGCCAGGTAACTGTGGGGAGGAGCATACCTGGTTGTGGCCAGGTAACTGTTGGGGTGGAGTCCAGACAGAATAACAGGAGCTTGAGGTGTTTGCCTACATGACTGATGGCCACAGAATTATGGAGCTGGGGCTTTATGTCAGGAGCCTAGTGTCTGGGAACATGATAAACAGGCCCCTCTCTCCCTTGCAGATTAATCTGCTGGGTCTCCAGGATTTAAACCTAGCTCGAGCAGAAAAGAGGCTGCCTTTCACGTTTCCACACCCCTCCTCTAGCCAGGCAAGAACCCCAGTGGAGTGATAGAGACACCAACCCACCCATAAACTTCCGACCCCAAAATTTATCCTGTCTACAAAACAATGCAGAGAGAGGGAATGGAGCAGAAATGGCAGGAATTGCCAAGCAATAACCAGCCCAACTAGACACCCATCCTATGAGCACAATCCCCGTCATGATTAATGATATTCTGTTAGGCTTGCAAACAGAACTTTAGCATGTCTGTCTTCTGAGAAGCTCCACCCAGATGACTCAGGCAGATGGATAAACCAACAGCCAAACATTGGATGGAGATTGAGGACTTATGGAAGAAGTGGGGTAAGGGTTGAGGGCTCCAAAGAAGATAGGAGGTCCATAATAAGACCCACAGCGTCAACTAACCTATACACTTGGGAGCTCTCAGGTGCTGAAGCAAAGAGCACACACAGGCTTGATTTAGGTCCCCTGCACCTCTCTATCATGTGTGCAAGTTGGTCTTCAAGTGGATCCTGAACAACTAGAGCAAGAGCTATCCCTAAAACAGTTGCCTGTCTGTGGAATCTGTTCCCTTAATTCAGCTGGCCTCAATAGTAGAGCCCAACCTTGCAGAGACTTGATAAGCAAGGCTGGATTGGATAACCACCAGGGTCTCCACTCTCAGGCAAGAAAGCAAGGAGAGATGAAGGAGGGACTGAGAGATGGGGTACAGGGAGTTGGGACAGAAATCTGGATAAAAAGTGAATGAATAAATTAATAAATAAGCAAACAGCTTATTTATTGCATGCTCTCAAGCTATTTGTGAACTTTTATTTACTCAGGCATATAAGTCTAGAAGACATTGTTTCCTTGGAATCATCCACCCCTATCTCTTAAAAATCTTTCAGCCTCCCTGAGCCTTGAGGGAAGCTTTTTGTTAAAGGCATCCTACTTAGCTCTGTGTATCCAAAGTTTCTCACTGCCTACATATTAGCCAGTTGTGGGTCTTCGTATTACTATATTCTTCTGCAAGAAGAAGATTCTGTGATATGCACTGAGTGATGCATTTAACTATGCACCTACCAATATGATATCAGTAGTCCTTTAATTACTGTATTCCTTTAGCACATAATAGTACGAAGTTTTCCAATAACATCCACGATCTAGCTATTCTCAGATTCTTGGTCAGTTTGCCAGTGTCAGCTATGAGCTTCATCTTACTGGAAGTTTTTAAATCCAATCAAAAAGTGAATAATTACTCACATAATATTTGTACCACTATTGTAGCAGTTTATCTTTCAGGCACACCACTGTTACAGGGTCTATAGGTGAAATTTCAAAAGTCATTTGAATTTTCATTTCTCTGATGGATCTTGGATAGTTTTGTGTTTTCTGGCATTTGTGTTTCATCTTTTGAGAACTCTGTTTAGTTTTATACCACAATTTTAAATTGTGTTATTTGTTTTCTTGACTGATATTCAGGTATTTTAGTACTTTGTAAATTCTAGATGTAAATCTATCACATATTAATTGATAAAGACAATTTTTCCATTAGGTGGGTTTTGCTTTAATTGAATGATGTTGTCTCTATTCTATAAAAGTTTTTTAGCCTTATTAAGTTACATGTATTAATTGTTATTCATAAGGGCTTTGCTGTCTGTATCCTCGTCAGTAAGTCTTTTCTTGTTACAACGAGTTTAAACATATTTCCCACCTTCCCTTCTATCAGATTTTGGGTATTAGATCTTATGTTTAGGCTCTTAATCCTCTTGGAGTTGAATTTTCTGCATTATGATGATGTATCTATTTTCATTCTTCTACATGTATATATCCAGTTTGAACTGCACCATTTGTTAAAGATGCTATTTTGCTTCTGCTGTTTTCCTGCAGTATGTAATTTTGTTTTTTTACATTTTATTTTACAATTTTAATTAAAATCTTATATCATATCTCTGTTCACTTTCCTCTCTCCAGCTTCTTCCATACCCCCACTTCCAAACTGATAGTCTATTCTTTTCTTTACTGTTACTGCTACATTTCTCTATTTATCTCTATATAAGTATATATGAACAATATTATATGAATACTGACTGCTGAGTCTTTTAGATATATATACAATATATATCAAAATAAAAAATATAAAATATAAAATTTTTTCTAGGTTTATAGTATTTTATTGGATACCAAATTGTGGGAATTTTCCTTGGGGACAGGCTAATTCTCCCTCTCTAAGCAGTTATTAGTTGCTTATAGTTTTTGAGCATATAAGATTTTTTTTCTTCTTCTGTTTTAGTGTGTAAATTTATATCATTCTTGTTCATGTTTTATTTATTCATTCATTTATAAAATAGGCAATTAGATATCGGACTTTCTATTTCCTATTATTCTGGCTCCTAAAATCCTTTACTCCTTTTTCTTGAGTATGCCCCCTCCAGAGATATCTCCAGGAGCTATGCTGCATGCAGGTATATTTATTTGGGCTGCTCAACCTGCACTCTGAGAATCTTAGCATTATATACTGTTGTGGTTTTATATAATGTTCTCCATTTCCTGTAGATAAAAAATTCAACTGATGTCTAACTGACAACTACCAAACTGATTTCATATGTTGATGGTAACCAACAGGTGTTTAAGTTTACTTCATGCTCACTCACAAGGAGAAAAGTCATGCACATTACTAGAAATGTACCCAACACCCCAAGGCTAGTTAAATAAGAGGTATTGGAAGAAAATCCATTATTACTACTTTCCTACACAAATATAATTTATACTACATTATAAATTATATCTTTATCCCTACAGTACCACATTCTATTGAACATAATGATGTGCATTTAAAATAATAGGGAGAGTGCCTGTGATAAGATTAAAGAGCACATAGCATAAATGAATCAACTCCTAAGGTGATAACTTAAAGATTTGGATTGAATTCTAATACTTAAATTTTTAATTTTCAGCTAATTAAGTTTCTTATAAAGAAAATGTAGTTTTATAGCATATGTATAGAGCTAACCACATTAACATAAAAATCTTAACTAAATTCTATGACATTGTGATTATGCATAGGTTTCTATTATGTTCTCTCTCTGTTTTGAAGAGAAGTTTCTTTGATGAAGGTAAGAACTAAACATAAATATGGGCACAATGCCAAATATTTAGAATATAATTAGTGGTTATTCTGGTTAGGAAAGTGACAGTTGCAGGTTCTTCTTCAAGGATCCATGATATCACTAGTCCTAGGTAGCTGACTAGGTTCACAGTACCAGGTACAGAATGCCTTCTGTTGGGCAGGTCTCATGTTCAGTTAGAGAATTTTGCATAGGCCATGGCATGTGTCCCTCTCCTATACCCTGGGGATTGTAATACTGTGCTGAATGTTGTTTTGGTTCATGGTCTAAGCATCACAGTTGGGTAGAACTGTTGGTTGCTCCCTTTATTTAGAAGTTTGCAAGGGGCTTTGGGGTTACTATTCAAGATAAGGATTTTCAGGTCAGTTCTATCTCAGTGACCTCTTGGTTTTTTGTCTGAAGTGCATGGTGGCTTCAGTAATAGAGACTAAACTTTTACCTATGGGGTGCAAACCAATAACAATAAAAATAGTTCATAATGTTTTTAGCTCTTCTTGAAATACCCTGAACAACAACCCAAACGAGAGTTTCTAGATTAAAGACTGGATTTTTTTTAAACAGTCTTCTTCTCTTCTATGGTGTTTTGTTAGCAAAGATGGCAATTTTTCACTAAAACTATATAGGTTATTTGTACAATGGTGCATATATTGCAGATATTTTACGTAGATAGTGACTATTAACCATTGAGTATGATTCCTTATGATATTTTTTTTTCAGTAAACCACGACCCATTAAAATGCATTTTTGGAGCACAATCCCAAATGATACATAAACAGTCCAACTTGTCTTTCTAAGTTTCAGTGATCCCTGTGGAATACAAGGAGGGAAAATTGTAGGGGCCAAAGGAATGAGAACTTTGCTATAAACTAGTGCCTTCCAGGGACATGTATCATTACATACATGAGTATCACCAACCCGACTGCCTAAGCAGCAACTGACTAGGGACAAGAGCAATAGGCATGCCAAAGTTGATAGAGGAAAGCCCAAGAGGCCTCATACTTACACAAAGAACTGCAAGCAACTAAAGAATTCTGAAAGTGAGAGAAATAATCCTTGGGTAGAGAACTCCTATGGATGATACAATACCAAATGGTCAGACCTTGAAAACATACATACTAGGAACATTATGCAGAATGTACACACACACTCTTAGACACATGCACACACACACACACACACACACACACACACACAAACACACACACAAAACACACACAAGGCAAACACTTAATATAAAAAGAGCATGAATTTGAAAAATAATGAGGGAGGTGGTTTTGAAGAGAGAAATAATATAATTATGATGCATTGTAATCTGATAAAAATGCAAAAAAAATGCAAACTGTTCACTATGTTCAGACTTCAAATGTTTGGTTTCGTTACACCATTTTATTAACAGTAATTGGAGAATCAGAGATATAATTCTGACCATTGTTTTGATTTTCTTCTTCTATAGATTTCTTCACAAATTATAACAGAGGAATGCAGACTCATTACTCTCAACTTTGCATTTCTCTGAAGGCTGTTAATCAAATGTGGATGTTATATATTCTATTCTTTCTAAATTCATGGGCATGTATGTTTATCTGTGTATGTTTTTGGGTGATGTGTGTATGCATGTACCCATGGAGGATAGAAGGCAACAGATCCCCTGGAACTGGAATTACAAGAAATGAGAGATACCAAATGAGAATATTAAGATCCATACTGTAGTTCTCTCTACATGAGCAGTATCATTCACTGTTAACTGTTCATTCTTAACTGTTAACTGTTCATTCATTCTTAACTGTTGATCCATCTCTCCAGCTCCAAGTATTCCACCTTTATCAATGGCTCCCCAATGCTCTTATTCTTTCTTCTTTTATACCAGTATTTCTAAACAAAGATAATTAATAGTTACATAAAATATTGCAATATTATACATTATTATTATAGATGTCTATCTTCTAATAAAGACCTAACTAAATTATATTTGGCTGAGTTAGAGTCAAGCATGTTTATATTTCAATGATATTTTATTAAAATATTATTGGGTTCTAGATATTCAGGATAATTATATAGTCTTAGCAACTGCATCTTTTTGGCTACTGTTATATCCATTTCTGCTGGCTATTCCATCAGAGGATCTCTGTTAATAAGAAATGTACCAAGACTCCTCCTTAAGGAAACAGAGAGACCCAGTATCAAGGGTTCTTACTGATGCTGGAACTCCTTTCACAGCATTAATTCTTGCCTAATTCCATAGAAAACTCTTTACCTGGGGTAATTCTCAAAATAAAAACATATCCATCTCTCAACCACAATTTGAAGTTTGAAATAAAAAAATGGAACACTCATCACATTTACTGGATACTTTTGTATACTGTTTGTTTGTGGTGGGATGGTTTTAACCTTAAGTCATGCAAAGAAATGGGAGACAGCTCCATGGAGCAGTATAATAAACAGTGAATGTTGGATATGGGAACTGGGAATACATTCAACTTTGTAAGCCTATATGAGTAGTTGCTTCAGTAGTGGAGGGAAAGGAGAGGTGACTAATAAACAGAAGAATAGTCGTAGCTGGAATTGTAATTACTGATCATTATAAATACAATAATCTATTAAATAGAGTTTTGGTAACTATGGAAAATTCGATTAGCTATGTCTCTGAGAGAAAGAGAGAAACAGAGTCTCAGTGCTCATTCTGTACAAAGGAAGGTAAAGGAATATATACCCATTACTTTGACAGTCAGGAACTGTATAGTTTGGCTTATATTTGGTAAATGTCAAGAATTAATCTATGATGAAATGCATATCCCGCTAGGACAGTTTATATTGGATTTGAAAGATATAAGGGGTTCAAATTATAGACTTTACAGAGACTAAAATGGAATTGGTGCAGGTTTTGGTAGTGAGAAGTGAAAACAGGTGAAAATGTTTCTGTGTTTGTCTCTTTCTTTCTTTCTTTCTTTCTTTCTTTCTTTCTTTCTTTCTTTTTTCTTTCTTTCTTCTTTCCTTTCTTTCTTTTTTCTTCCTTATTTCTAACTATCTTGACAAAGACTCATTGAAGACTGTAAAAACAAGATGAGAGAAAAATCAAATAAATGATATAAATGATGTCATTTTTGATTTTTAATTCATAGGAAAAGTGAAAGAATGCATACAAATCATACATCCAAAATTATAAACCATCAGATCAAGCATAATTTAAAAAAAATATGAACTTTTACAAACATTCTAAAGAATCTTTAATTTTGTTTTAATCCTCCTCAAAACAGATTTTCTCTGTGTATTCCTGAATGTCCTGAAACTAACTTGGTAGATCAAGCTGACTTCAAACTCAGAGACTTGCCTGGCTCTAGCTCCCCAATGTTGGGATTAAAAGCCTGTGCTCCCACCATCCAAGTAATATTTAAATATCATTAAAGGAAAAAAACCTAAATAAACAAAGTGCACTTTAAATTTCATAATTGCAAATTCTCTTCTTACAAAATTAAAGGAACTTCAAGGCATTGTTGAGGAATAATGTAACTCTATGAAATGGAAAGATAATGTAAGGGAAGATTAGCATGGCTTGAGTTCCTTGGAGTTCACAATATCACTGAGCCCCATTATTGTCCTCTACTCTGTGGTCATAGACCCTGACATATTTCACTATATTGCAAAAATAATTTCAAAAATATAACTGTTTGAGATAACTACCTCAAAGCTAAAGTTTATAATTCTCAGACCTAACTTTAGATATATCAACTTGCTAGGTTTATAAATGTAGAAAAACATCATCATGTTTCTTCTACCAAAGAGAAACAACTTTAGAAAGAAAATAAAAGATTTTCTTACATTTATAAGTTTTTTCTAATTATATATATATATATATATATATATATATATATATATATATATAAAACTGTGAGATAGAGATTGTAATGACTAGTCTCCAGACAGAGTAATGTTTAAGGTAGCCTTGAAGATACACAAGACCATAAATTCTAAATTATGTGCTGACTAGAATCTGAAAGAAACTGATTTTTATAAGTATCATAAATGAAGGAAATTTATGATGACTAATCTAAACTGGTAACTAATCTAAAGTAAAGTAGAATCTCTCAAGAATTCCTTTCTGTGTTTTTAAGACTTTGTATGTGTTTTTAATACTTTAATTCCTTTGTGTGTTTTTAAAACGGTCAGTATGGATGCACGATTTGTATTTTTCCTGCCAATCCTTAACTACGGCCAACATGAAGTCTCTTAAAAGATTTCAATAGATATCATTAAACACTATATGAAAAACTAAATGAGAGATTCTCAGGAAAGCATTGACTAGTGTGTTTAAGCAAGGAAAGAAGTTGAAAGGGAGATTTTTCATTGGAAATAATACCTAAGAAAATGTCTCTGATTTTTCCCTCAGACGTAAAGTTTGATCAGCCATGCTAACAAGTAGCAATGATCTTCTAAAGTGCCTATTTTATCAGGAGTCTCTGAAACCAGAGACACAACTCATCAGACATTCTGCTGCTTTGTATCTTTGCCTATCAAGCACAATAAAACAAATGACTACAGCAAAACAGAAAATGGTCTTTATACATTTAAACCCCACTCAAACTCATCAAAAGAGACATGGATTTTAATATAGTGGCACGAAGCACATCTATTTGCATAATAGAAAGGCTGTGAATGAGAATTGTGGATTCATTTCTGACATGGAAATAACTTGAAAGCTGTCCACCATATCCTTTGTACAGAAAAAAAAAACGCAGAACAATCTAATATTCAATATCTTTTCTTATACTTGTCAAGAAATTCCAGTTATAAGGTAAAATGCCACTGCACAAATAGAAGACACCTGTATATATGAAGAGCTATATTCCAACATCACAGTTTACTTTGAATAGGACATGCTATAACAATAAACTGCTATGAAAAATTAAAAACTTTTTAAAAAGAATTATCTCACTGAATAGCTGGAGGCTGTGATAGATTAGTTTGAGGATGAGAAACTCCTGTGGGACCACTGTAAAGCTGAGTCCCAAATGTTCAAGTATTTTCACTAGATGGAATCTTACTGTATCCCCACTTTGAGCATTATAGAATGTCCCACTGGGTCCTTTTGGACAGCATCTTAGAATAACCCAAAATGTACCATTATGTGAACAATCTCAATAAATAGCTCAGGCTTTTCTTCAAGGAAAAAATATCAGTTCTGAACATGCTTAGAGAATTTCTCATATAGTCCAACTCCTATGTGACTTAATGGAGGTCAATTGGCAATTTTGATGAACTATAAATTTCTCATTTCCCTAGGAATGAATCTTACTGGGTTCTCAGAAGGTCAAACACAAGAAAGAATATAACGTGTAGATTTGAAGATATATAATTGAAACTTTATAAATTAACTTTACAGAGCATCAATAATGAGGAAAACAGAAGAACATGCCAGAATGATGGGGAACTGTCAATAGGTGTAGACACCTATGTATTGTGGAACAATACAGGAAAGGAAGAGCCAGAAGAAATATTGAAAGTAACAACTGCTAAGATTTTCCTTTTATTTTTCTTTCTGACATTAAATCACAAAAGTAGAGTCTCGGGCTAGAGAACCAAACAGAAAGTGTAGATGACTCTTACCTAAGCATTCATGAGACTAACCTCAAAGAAGCTCAGTTGAGGATTCAAGGAGAAGGTGCCTAGGCACCATGCTTATCTAGAAAGAATGATATGATTCACACAGAATTCTCAGAAACCAGGCAAACCGGCAGAAAACAAAGCAAAAAGATATTGATAATGTCAGGGAGAATTATATAGTAACACAAATGTTGATTATTCAAGAGGTTCTAAGATTCTTTAACATGCATAATACCAACCAAAAAGGAAAATGGAGAAAGGCAATCCTGACAATGTACAGAAATTTAGATATGACCCCTGCCAGGTGGAAGACTTGAGCACCTGTTGACACATCAAGCAGGCACCAAATCAGCAGCAAAGCAGAGTATAGAAAGGATATTATTTGGAAAAAAAAAACATGTATGATGTAAATTACTTATGGTAGAGACCAAAGGAGAAAACTCTCACTCATATCAGGAACAAAATAGGTTTGCCTTAGTTAGGATTTTACTACTGTGAATAGACACCATAACAAGACAACTTTTATAAGGAACAACATTTAACTGGGGCTGACTTACAGTTCTGAGGTTCAGTCTGTTATGATAAAGGCAGGAAGTATAGCAGTGTCCAGGCAGGCATGGCACTGGAGGAGCTGAGAGTTCTACATCTCGTTCTGAAGGCAAACAGACGATTGATTACAGGCATCTATGAGGAGTGTCTCTCAAAGCCTATCCCCATACTCCACTAACAAGGCCATACCTCCTCATAATGCCATTCCCTGGCCCAAGAATAGTCAAACCACCACAAGGGTATAACCTTCCTAAGATGAATCTCACTCAGGCAATTATTTGAAGTGCCCTGAAATTTTCCTAATCTTAAGTACCTATGTACTTCTTGTTAATATTCATTTTTAATAAAGAACACTGTCAGTTTACTAATAATCCTTTGTCCTTAATATTCTTGATATTCTTCATAGTCTATTATACTACAAAACAATCTTCCAGGTTTTATTGGACAGAATCCATATTACCCCTGACAACTAAACAAATGTACCACATTCATGTATGTAGGGAAGATGCATGGGTACATATGGAAACACTAAACATGCTGATAAATTTTCCTGGCATTCTAAAACTGCTTTAGGAGTAAAGTATTTTAGTTTTGTTTGTTTGTTTTTATACTATAAACTTTTAAGCCAAGACAAAAATATATAATTTATTATATATTTGTAAATAAGATATACTACCATGTCTAAATTATGCATGACTTTAATTCTGCTACCCTATTTAAAGGTCAAAACTCTAAAGTGGGTAAGAAATATTACTGACTTTGAAATGTATGAGAAAGATGAAAAAGAAAAGAAGAGTGAATTGAATCATGTCCCTTAGCAAAGTCAGAAGCTACACACATAATGTCTCACCAATATGAATGGTCTTCCAAATATCAACTGAACTAAGGGGATACAAATGAACTAGCCAAGCTGCAGTAAACCAAGTTGTAATATTAATGAGACTCAGTGCTCAAGCACTAAAACTACTAGAACAACCACAAACACATAATACCTAAGAACACTGAGAACAGTGTGTCAGAAAGGAAAAATATAATCCTGACAAGATAGTCTCCAATCATTGTTTTTAATTATTCATATTGAGACCATCATTTATTCAGGTAGATTATAGGAATTGGTTTTAGGTTTGAGATTTTTCATGTAACAGACTTCTGATTTCAAATTAAAATATTAAATTATAGATATAGATATATATGAGGTCAATCCAAAAAAGCACCATTATGAAAAATTATATGATTTGCCAAAGGCAAGACTATAGTGATTACAGATGCAAAGAATTGTGAGAATTATGACAGAAAATAAAAATTTTATATCTATTATCACCATCAATTCTAAGTAGTAGAGACAAAAATACATATTTATAACACAATGCAATAAGAAAAATCATAAAATAAATATATTTTGATTAATACAGTAAAATGGAAAGCAGAAAATTAAAACAGATTTGTGCATGAAAAAGAAGTCCAGATAATGGAAATATTTGGTTTTAGGATAAAATGGCAACCAGCAGATTGGGAAAAGATCTTCACCAATCCTACATTTGATAGAGGGCTAATATCCAATATATACAAAGAACTCAAGAAATTAGAGAACCAAGTAAACCTATTAAAATGGTGTACAGAGCTAAACAAAGAATTCTCAACTGAGTAATATTGAATGGCACAGCAGCAACTAAAGAAATGTTAAACATCCTGGTCACCAGAAAACTGCAAATTAAAACTACCCTGAAATTCTACCTCACATCAGTCAGAATGACTAAGATCACTCAGGTGACAGCAGATGCTGGAGAGGAGTGGACAGAGAGGAACACTCTTCCATTGCTGATGGGATTGCAAGCTGGTACAACTCTGGAGATCAGTCTGGTGGCTCCTCAGAAAATTGGACATAGTATTATCTGAAGACCCAGGTATTCCACCTTGCCATATACCCAAAAGATGCTCCAACATATAACAAGGACATGTACTCCACTATGTTCATAGCAGCCTTATTTACAATAGCCAGAAGCTAGAACGAACCCAGATGTCCCTCAACAAAGTAATGGATACAGAAATTATGGTACATTTACACAATGGAGTACTACTCAGCTATTAAAAACAATGAATACATGAAATTCTTAGACAAATGGATAGAACTAGGTAATTTTATCCTGAGTGAGGTAACCCAGTCACAAATGAACACACGTTGTATGCACTCACTTATAAGTGGATATTAGCCCAAAATCTCAGAATACTCAAGATACATTCACAGACCATCTGACACACAAGAAGAAGGAAGACTAAAATTGGATCCTTCAGTCTTTCTTAGAAGGGGGAACAAAATGCTTAAGGGAGATAAAGTGTGGAAGAGACTTGGGAGGAAGAGAGGAAGGGGAGGGGTAAAAGGGGACCAGGATCAGGTATAGGAGGATACTGGGATGATATACAGAGCGTCAGGAATTTGAATAGAAGTGTTTTGCAATGGAGGATCAGGTGCAGGCAGTAGCCACCAGCAAGTACCAGATGCAAGTACCAGGAAAACCAAGAGGCTCCAAAGACACTATAGGGATGATATTAGTTGAAATGCCCTACAAAGGGAGAATATGTAGAGACCATATCCAGAGGTTAGACAAGGCTCCTGGTGGAGGGATGGGACCACCCATTCATCTCCAAATTTTTAACCCAGAATGGCTCCTGTCTAAAGGAAATACAGGGACAAAGTGTGGAGCAGAGACTAAAGGAAATGTCATCCAGAGACTGCCCCATCTGGGGAACCATACCATATACAGACACCAAACCCAGACACTTGTGGATGCCAAGAAGTGCTTGCTGACAGAAGCCTGTTATAGCTGTTTCCTGAGAGGCTCTGCCAGAGCCTGACAAATACAGAGGTGGATGCTCATAGCCAAACATTGGACTGAGCACAGGGCCCCCAATGGAAGGGTTAAGAGAAAGGACTGAAGGAACTGAAGGGGTTTGCAACCACATAGGAAGAACAGCAATATCACCAACCAGACCTCCAGAACTCCCAGGAACTAAACCACTAACCAAAGCATACACATAGAGTGACCCATGGCTCCAGCTGCATATGTAGCAGAAAATGGCCTTATTGGGCCTCAATGGGAGGAGAGGTTCTTGGACCTGTGAAGGCTTGATGCACCAATGTAGGGGAATGCCATGTATGGTAGTAAGGTAGAAGGAAAGCACTCTCATAGAAGAAGGGAAAGGCAGAGTCAGAATGGGGTTCGAGAGGGGAAACATGGAAAGGCAATAACATTTGGAATGTAAATACACAAAATATTCAATTTAAAAAAGTTAAAACTTAGGAAGAAAAGGATTTTAATAGAGTGAGAACATGTGAGGGTAAGAATGTGAGTGTGCATGAATAGTGTGCTTTTGTGTCACAATTTATTATTATTACTGTTGTTGTTATTATTTTCTACAGTTCAGTAATTATCTCCTCCCAGTCCACCCTCCAACAGTTCCTCATCCCTTTCTTCCTCATCTCCAAGAGGATGTCCCTACCCCAACAGATCTCCCAACTCCCTGGAGCCTCAAATCTCTCAAGGTGGTTCTTTTCTCTCTGAGGCCAGGCTGGGAAGTCCTCTGCTGATTATGTTTTTCTGGCCTCATATTGTCTAATGTATGCTACCAGGTTGGTGGCTCAGTGACTGAGAGGTTTCTGGAAGTCAGGTTAGTTGAGACTAGAGGTCTTTCCATGGGGCTGCCCTCCTCCTCAACTTCTTCCAGTCTTTCCCTAATTCAACAACAGGAGTCCCGGGCTTCTGTCCATTAGTTGAGTGTATGTATCTGACTCTGACTCTTTTGATTGCTTTTTGGGCCTTTCAGTGAGCAGCCATGCTAAGCTCCTGTCTGTAAGCATATCATCTACAGCAACAGTAATAGTGTCAGACTTTGCAGCCTACCCTTGAGCTGGATCTCAATTTGGGCCCATCAATGAACTTCCTTTCCCTCTGTGTCTTCTCCATTTTTTGTCCCTGCAGTTCTTTTTAATAGGAACAATTCTGGATCAGAACTTTTTACTGTAGATGGCAACCCAATCCCTACACTTGATGCCCTGTCTTTCTATTGGGGGTGGACTCTACAATTTACTTCTCCCTACTCTTGAAGATTTCATCTAAGGTACCCCTCTGATTCGTGAGCTTTTCTCACTTCCTAGTTCTCTGGTACATTCTAGAGGGTGCCCCACCTCCTAGCTCCCAAGGTTACCTGTTTCCATTCTTTGTGCTGACCTCCAGGTCTTCACTCCTGTTTTCCCCTGACACCCAATACCTGATAATTTTCTGCCTTTCCCCTACATGGCCCCTCTCCTACCCAGGTCCCCCCCTCCCTCCCCCTCCTCTGCCATGATTGTTTTCTTCTCCCTCCCAAGTGGGACTGCTTTAGCCTCACTTGGGCCCTTAAGCTTGTTAACTTTCTTGAGCTGTGAGGATTGTACCCTGTATATTCAGTAAGGTTTTTGGCTAATATCCACTTAGTGATTTGTCTTAGCTAGGGTTTTACTGCTGTGAACAGACACCATGACCAAGCCAAGTCTTATAAAAAACAACATTTAATTGGGGCTGGTTTACAGATTCAGAAGTTCAGTCCATTACCATCAAGGTGGGAGCATGGCAGTATCCAGGTAGTCATGGTGCAGGAGGAGCTGAGAGTTCTACATCTTCATCCAAAGGCTATTAGTGGAAGACTGACTTCCAGGCAACTAGAGTGAGGATCTTATGCCCACACCCACAGTGACACATGTACTCCAACCAGAGCACACGTATTCCAACAAGACCACACCTCCAAATGGTGCTGCTCCCTGGTCCAAGGATATACAAAGCATGACATGAGTATATACTATGCATGTCCTTTTGGGTCTGAGTTACCTCACTCAGGATGATATTTTCTAGTTCCATCCATTTATCTGCAAATTTCATGAAGTCATTGTTTTTAATAGCTGAATGGTACTCCATTGTGTAAGTGAACCTCATTTTCTGTATCCATTCTTCTATTGTGGGACATCTGGGTTGTTTCCAGCTTTTGACTATCACCAAATAAGGCCACTATGAATACGTGGAATACATGCTCCTGTGGCATGTTGAGGCATCTTCTGGGTATAGGCCCAAGAGTTGTATAGCTGGGTCTTCAGGTAGACCTATCTCTAATTTTCTGAGGAACCACCAGATTGATTTCTAAAGTACTTTTACCAGCTTTCAGTCCACCAGCAATGAAGGAGAGTTTCTCTTCCTCCACATCCTTGCCAACATGTGCTGTCACCTGAGTATTTGATCTTAGCCATTCTGATTGATATAAGGTGGAATCTCAGGCTCATTTGCATTTGTATTTCCCTGGTGACTAAGTACTTTGAACATTTCTTCAAGTACTTCTCAGCCACTTGAAATTCATCTGTTGTGAATTCTCTGTTTAGTTCTATACCACATTTTTGATTGGGTTGTTTGGTTTTGGAGGTTAGTTCCTTTATATTAAAATGTTTTAAAACATTTCAGCTTTCCTCCTATGATACACAATAACTTTCCTATTTCATACAAGGGCTATGCCCTTGGTGGACTCTAGTATCTCTAAGTGTTTTACAACCAACCCCTTTGTGGTACAAGACAAAATGAGTGAAAACTTGGGTACGTTGTATTTACATACCCCTCAGCATTTTTTCTCTTGTCTTTATTCTGATACAATTAGAAAAAAAAGTGAGATATTTTGTTATATAAAAACAAAAAGACATAAAACAATTCTTAAAGCTAAGTAATTGACCAACAGTCAGAGAAAAGTATGTTCAGCAGAATTTAATATAATAAATTCTTACTCTTGCATGTGGGACACTTTCCCAATGACTGGATTGCCACACCCAGCTCTGATATGAGGAATTATGCCCAATCTTATTGAATCTTCTTAGGCCATGTTTGGCATATATCTCTGTTCTTGGTTTATTTGTTTGTTTCTTCCTTTCTTTCTCTTTCTTTCTTTCTTTCTTTCTTTCTTTCTTTCTTTCTTTCTTTCTTTCTTTCTTTCTTTTTCTTTTTCTTCTTCTTCTTCTTCTTCTTC
>NC_034594.1:122103914-122110873 GCF_900095145.1 Mus pahari
TCTCTCTCTCTCTCTCTCTCTCTCTCTCTCTCTCTCTCTCTCTCTCTCTCTCTCTTTCTCTAAGGGTAATGGAAGAGGAGTTTATTTGGGGAAGAGGGAGGGGGAGAGAACTGAGAGGAATGGAGAGAGGAAAAACTATCCCATGGCCAGAATATAATGTATGAGAGAGGAATAAAAGGTAAAAGAAAAAGAAGGAAAGAAAGAGAAGAAGAGAAAAGGAAAGAAAAGACAAGAAAAGAAGCTATTAGGAGCTCAAAGCTCACAAGAATGATATTTATTTTAACCTGCAAATATGATCCTGTGAATATGGCCAACAATGCACCTTAAACAGAATGTGATGTATGAGTAGAAATTGGTACTCAGAGTACCATACCAATTATTTATCCTCAAGTGCTTATATTTAGCTTTACCATGGAAATCTAGAGAAGGTAAACTTTGAGAATCGAGACTAGTTCATAAATGCTCTACTTATACCTTCAAGTTTAACCTGATATTGTCTGAAAGATGTTAAAGAATTTTATGTAAGAAATTATTTTGTCAGAACCTTTCTTCCCAAAGGAAACTTACTGTGTTTAGTGGCAAAGGTTGCTTACTTAAAAGAAACCAAGTCGGAAGATACTTTAGAAATATAAAGTATCTAATCAAACCTAAACCTAAAGAAGACAGAACTGTATTGTATGGATATTGTATAATAAAATTAGTGAAATAGTATAGTCTGAAAAAAGATAGTTCGATACAAAACAATATTTGAATATGCTATGGATCATTTCCTCAATTAAATCATTCTGTCCTGAGAGTGTGCTACTTAATTTACAAGTTTAAATGAAGCACACAAAGCTCACAAGACTCAGGGATCTTCAAATGTTAAAGGATATCCATGGTCACTTGTCAATGTCATCATAGCTCAAGAATTCAGCAAGTATTGCAAAGTAGAAAAGATTTGGTCAGTGGAGCAGCTGGCAACTTGCACATGATTCTCTAGGAAGACAGGCTTTCATAAGCACACATGCTGCACTGGAGATTGTTCCTACAATTACTGCCTCTGATTCACCCATACTTCTGTAACATCTTAAAAGTACTTATAACCTGCACTCGTATAAGTACTCTGCACAATAAATTCACTAATCTAGACTTAGAGGTAATCATTTTTGGTCTTTAATTGGTGGCCATCTGAGGTAAACTGATAGTTACTGACATCACAAGAGAAACATTACACAACCAAGGATGTGAACAAATGCATAAATGAGAAGCATATTAGAGATTCAGATAGATGTACCATGGTTTCAAAGAATGTTGGTAATTACAAAACAGTTTTTTGGGGTGATCATTAACCAGGAAGAGGCATTTCAATTCACTGTATTGGGAAACAAAATATTCAAGGAAGATCATAAGAACTCTATATCAGGTGGCCTTTTAAGTACTGCATATGTATATTCTCTTTTAAATCTCAGGATATCAACACAATTTCAAAAATAAGTTGAAGCATGAAGCTAATATTTGTATGAACAGAGGCCATTGAGATATGCCCTTGCCCTTTTTTTTTAAGCTGAATAACTTTGTCTTTTGGCTTCCTACAATGGTCATAACTATCATGAATGATAGATTGACCCATGCTTGATTTCTTAAAAGGCTTATTATGGTCCAATTTAAAAAATTATAGAAAGTATGCATTTTGGTAAAAATATTTGGATCTTAAATCTCTCAGACACTATTGCATTCACCAGCAAGATTTTGCTGATAGGACCCTGATATAGCTGTCTCTTGTGAGGCTATGCTAGTGCCTGGCAAACACAGAAGTGGATGCTCACAGTCAGTTATCGGTTGCTACACAGGGCCCCCAATAGAGGAGCTAGAGAAAGTAGCCAAGGAGCTGAAGGGGTCTGTAACCCTATAAGTGGAACCACAATATGAACTAACCAGCACCCTCAGAGCTTGTGTCTCTAGCTACATATGTAGCAGAAGATGGTCTAGTCAGCCATCATTGGGAAGAGAGGCCCCTTGGTCTTTCAAACTTTATATGCCCTAGTATAGGGGAACACCAGGGCCAAGAAGGGGGAGTGGGTGGGTAAGGGAGCGGGGGGGAGGGTATAGGGGACTTTGGGGATAGCATTTAAAATGTAAATGTAGTAAATACCTAATAAAAATTGGAAAAAATTGAAAAAAAATGGATCTGAAATCCATTGTTAATTAGAAGCATGTCATTTTAAGTTGTATTAATTCTATCTTAGCAATAAATTAAAAACTGCATAATATGTGTTCACTCAAGAATCCTTTTCATTAATGAGATATAGAAACTCATGGTTATGCTCATAAATGTAAGCATAGTTCTTTGTAACCCTTTTTACTCTAAAATATAAGAGTGTAAGACAGGTTGTATTCACAAGATGGATATGGTTGATGTATGAAGCTGGTGGGTGGTTTTTACAAGCTCTCCCTTCTACCTATGCCCTATTGACAATTGATGGCTAGTAGAGGAGAGAGAATCAAGTTTTATTAGAGGAATGGCTTATGCTTGTTGACACCATACTCGTGCATGTGTATGCATCAAAGTTGGATTTGATAGGCTATAAAAAAATATAAAAACAGTACATGAAGCTCTGAGGGGATAAAAGAGAGGGTGGGTCAGAGTGGAACTAGGCATAAGTGTAGGGAGTGAATAAGTTCAATTTATATTTTAAATATATATGAAATTCTCGGTGTTAATAAAATATTATATAAAAACAAAAGCCAGTATCACTGCCTTGAGCATAAAATTTAATCTCAGTTTGTTGATATAAGGTAATTATGAGGGACTTATCATCAGTAAGTGAAGTAGTATGTGTATGACTAATATTTGCTATAAACTTACTTGCAAATCAATTCAGTACATAAATCCATTAGTTGTATATGTTTTCATTTGCAAAGAAAACAGACATTCATATGCAATTATAACAAAATTCTCTCTTCTTCCTGCAACTGTGCCTGGATACACAGGAAAACAGTATTGGCTGTGCAGGAGGGAATGCTGGGCATTTTTTAAAAGGTGTTGCATCTTGCTGGGGAAGTGAAAGTAAGGATGTTTCCTTGTTTACTGGTTTTGTCTATTTGTGGGTTTGAATGAGTTCAGTGAAAGTCATCATGAAAGGCTGTTAAGGACTGGAAATTTAGAATGGAGGAAAGTACTACTGATGAAAGCAAGGTTACAATCCTGTTGATGTCCATGCAGCCATAGTAGAAGGTCCCTTGTAGTGTAATAGTGAAGAAGTCCACGTATCAACGTTGAAGGTAGTGTAGGGGACAACATTCCCACAGCAGAGTTGTATTTTTCCTCTTTCAATTTCATGTAATATCAACTTTTAATTTTGACACAGCAGAGATTAGAGTCTTCATGAGATGATATGTCTGATCTCTGGCTTCAAATATAGAGTTTTTGTGTGATTCCTTATTGTGCGAATAAATGAGCCTCTATTTCTTGAGTTTGTTTTTTTCTTTTGTTTGTTTGTTTTGTCCTAATCCAATGTGCTAGTTTTTGTTTTGTCTTTTATATCATATTTTAAGAATATACTTTATCATTATCAGCAGACTTGTCTACGGAGAAACAGAAAGGAAACAGGAGGTGGAGGAGAAACTGAGAGAAATAGAGAGAAGAGAGAAATAATCAGAATGAGAAAAATATCTATTTTCAGTCAAAATGAAAAAAGATGAATGCTTTAATACATTAAATCACAGATTAAATATGTGATTTATGTTTACCCATAGTCTATCTCTATATTTCCCTTACTTTTAAACTCTGTGTTTCTGCTAGATGTGATCTCAAATATTCTGTTCACATAGTCCACTTCTGAGCCACATTTTCAGCCTTGACTTTTAACCATAAATATTTAACCTCCATGATTTGGAGAATCCTTTTAGCCTTGTATTTTGAAAATTACATATGTTTCTTTGTAGTATTCCTTGTTACTTGCATAACCTTCCATCAGGACCATTAGGAAAGAGGAGCAATGGATCTGCAACCAGAGAAACACCAAGACAACATAGCAACAAGATCATGTGAAAGTGAGGTAGCTAGAACATGAAGTTAGATATTTAAGTAATACTTTTTCTGACTAAACTTCTCTCTCCTTTAAAAGACACGGATCTTTAATGATTAAATATTTCCTTATTCCCCAGGAGCACCTAATATTCCCCTATGATATATGTCAAAACTGTGTTTGTATTTTCTATCTTAAAGTCAAACATCGACTATTGTTGATGTTTTATGGGCTTATTTCCAAAATCAGTTTGAATCTTTTCTCTTCTGTAAAGTGTAGAGATGAAATCTGTAGACTTCTGCTTGGCATCAGTGTTCCTTTCATATTTATATCCATAAGGAGGCACACTATGAGTAAGAAGTCAAGAGATTTTATAATTTAAAGAATAAAATGTTATATAGTACTGTGATTTTGGCCTCTAAGCTTGGAGAGAGTCTTGGTAGTCCTTTTGCATCCTTCTAAGCTCCCAGCTGTAGAGAGGTCTAGAACTGAAACCAACCTCTAACAGGATAAATATCACAAGGATATCCCTTTGACAATTGCAATGATATCCTTTTATGTTATGATAAACCAAGTCTAAACAGAGATTAATATTAAGACACCCAAAACAAATTCTTAAATGAAAGCATGTGCTGTATTCATTCTTATTTTATTAAGATGAATTTTGGATGAAAAATGAGCATCTCCGGATATCTTTGGAAGAAGAATGTAATGGTGACAGGATTGTAGTCATATTCTCAGTAGGAGATCCTGCATGACTATTCCCATGCCTTTTATTTCCCTGATTCTCCTGGGAAAACTTAAGCAACTTTCACCTCTTGATTACTCATATCATCTATTCTGAGGAAACTTGTGATTATGTATTGACTTTTGGAGAGTAACACTAAAATACAAAATAATCCTTGAATTTTAAAACTTTTTTTTAACAATATAGAATATAATAAGCCTTCAAAGTTTAGAATACTTACACATATCATACATATTTCATAGAACTCATATTTCTCATTATCAACATTTTCCTACTGACAACTTTCTTACATCTCAAGTGTTGGAAACACTAATTGCTCTTTTTTAGTAGTTTCCTTTGGTATGAATTATACTAAAAGTAAAATCTGTTATGTTCAGAACCTCAGACACATTTAAAATAAAAAAGGCATCTAGAAAGTGCCTCTATGGGGTTGTCTTACACTGTTAAAGCCAATTCCTTCAAGTAACATAGCTTCATTGTCTTATGTTGTAATTGCAATGCTGCTCATAGAGAAAGATATAATGAGTCACTTCTAATGTCCCTGCATTGTGACCGTAACTACAGAGCTACAAAGGACAGTTACAAGCATAAAATGTCATAGTTTTATGATCCATGCCCAGTCTTCTAATATATATGTCAGATTTTCTTCAACTATCCAGTTTCTTCTGTTGTATATTAACTGAAGAGTAACAATGCAGGTTTTCCCAAGGACAAACACTGCCTCAGGATGATTTTCACTATTGTGAGCTGACGAGTTAGCTCATGAACTATCTGTAGAATTTCCATTTCCAAAGGTATATTACACAAATCTCCAAGGTTCCATGCTCTCCAAGGCACATTAGTAAATATCTGCAAGGTTTCCATTTTCCTGACAGAAACAATTACAAATGCCATGCAAGAATAATTTCACACAGAGAATCAAGGCAGCCATCAGAATTCTCTTAGGTCACAGTTGCAAATGTTTATGCTAATATTATTTGGCTTTTCGCTTTTCACTTTAGAAACCAGGTTACTCATTTCAGTCTGTTTCTTTTGTTGTCAGTGTAGCTCTAAAGGGGGAAAAAACATTAAACAAAAGTGGGAACAAGCTTGTTCTCACTGTTAAACTATATGTTTTAAAACAAAATACCCATGCTTGCTTTCTCCAGGGACCTTATCCATTAACTATTTCATTTTAGCCATGAATAAAATAGCTGCCATCTGGCCACTTTAAATGTATAGAGTTTCTGCTTCTAGATAGAAATGACAGAATATGGAAAGGGAGGCTTGACATTGAATACATATTTTTAGAAATGTTTAGAAAATTGAATCCTCAGCCTGATTCAATATGTTCCTTGTAACTCACAAAATACGAGTGAATGTAGAAGTCTTCTTTGTATTACTATTTAATGTAAACCCTTGTCCTCAGAAGGACATGGGTATACATGTAATAATATTACTTTATTTGACAGTTTTTTAACAAATCAGTACACCAAACACACTTGGGGGTATTTACCTATAATCCCAGAATTTGTGAGACTGCTGATGATTAAGTTCAGATCAGTCCAGGCTATTTAAACTTATATCCTATCTCAAAATATTGCAAAACCCTATTTATCATTTTATACTTTCTTACCAAATAACTAATGTTTCTGGATTGGAAAAAATGTATTTAATGTATAAGCTAAATGTATAATTTCAGACATATGTCAACACAGTATCAGAGGCAGATATATGAAAAGAAGAAAATTATTTTAAGACAAAGGAAGTTACAACTAAAATTGACAAGGAAAACAACACAGTGAGAGAAGGCTCCTCCCCCAGTTATGTCTTAATACTTCACATACAGGTAGAATGAATGAGCAGAATACACTATGGCAATGTGGTTAAGGACAAGGCCAGTGAAATTCTAAACATATAGGTAGATGCTTGTTTGTACATCTGATTACTGAGGATAGTATTCTAGAAAACTTGTCCTGAAGAAAAGGGTTGGAAGTCTATGTAACCACTTGTTGTTTTCTCATATGCATATATAATACTTGCTCTTCCAAGTTGATCATGGAAACTAACTACCTTTACAAAATGGTTCTTAGCAGATTAAATGGAAAAAAAAAAACAAAGAAAGAAAGAAAGAAAGAAAGAAAGAAAGAAAAGAAGGAAAGAAGGAAGGAAGGAAGGAAAGAAGGAAGAAAGAAAGAAAGAAAGAAAGAGAGAGAGAGAGA
>NC_034594.1:122111018-122132385 GCF_900095145.1 Mus pahari
AGGAAGGAAGGAAGGAAGGAAGGAAGGAAGGAAGGAAGAAAAAAGAAAGAGAGAGAAAGAAAGAAAGATCCACTATGTCAGCAATCAGTTGAAGACTAAATATCAAAATGTAACCCTATGACAGACATTAGACCTTCAAACCAAAATAATATCTTTAAAATTAAATTGCCTTTTTGAGAAAATACTTCCAATCTTACAGATTAAATAAACATTTAATATATATTGGCTATATGTGGTTTTAAAATAAATTGTTACATTTACTTTTTTGTGTGTCTGGGGTACATTAGTGTGTATTCAATAGCATCTTTACGAAGGTCAGAATATAACCTCTAGAACTGAGGTAGATTTTTTTGTTTATTTGTTTTTGTTTTTTGTTGTTGTTCTTTTTAGATTGTGACTCCCAGAGGTAAAAATCTAAGTCACAATGAGTGTCAGTAAGGACCTATAGGAGCAAAGCTATCTCATTAGCTTAAGTTCACCTATATTTTTATTATTTAAATAATTTATATACAATTACCAAGTAAAACATGTTTGAATTTGAGGAAAAATCAAAAAGATTAGTAAAAAAATTTAAGAAACTGTTCTAGAAAGGCAAAATTAACTTCCATATATAAACTATAACTGTATACTACTTATTTTAAGAAATATTTGGGCTTTTTTAAGTGAAAAATTATGGGAAATACTACAAATGTCAACATGGTTGTTAATTTCATAAACTATGTTTTGTGTCAAAATGTTACTTAACTTTTAGGAATGTAGCATCTGTTTCTTCTATCCATTGTGGTCAAACTGCAGTGCTTTTGTTTGAGTAACCATTATTTTTCTCATTAATTACAAAAAAGATTCCCAAAGGAGAAGATTAGTAATATAATGGGTAAAGGAAGTATTCCTTTAAGTGAGAAGATGAAAGTTCTTGACTTGATAGTATCCTGAGGACTTCAACATATATAACAAGAAGAAATCTATGAAGTTGTGAAGGAAACGAAGTTTGTGCTAGGTTTGCTGATGTACATCAAGCAGAAAAGGTGAAATCTACTCTGTGAGTTCAATTCTAAGTAAAGATACAAGAAGCATTAAACTTCATGTGTATTTGTCAGTTTGTGTATGGGGAAAAAGTATCACATACCTTGTGAGTGGTAAGAATCTCAAGTTTAAAATATTTCCTGGAGATCTTGCAATCCTTTGACAATTGATGATGGAACACTACTAAATCACCTAATTCTTCCCCATCAAAAATGCAAATGGAAGAACCATAACTCAGCTCAAATTTGGTGAACAGATTGAGTGTGTATAATTAGTTTTTATATAACTGTACATATCATAATACTTGTGAACAAATTGCAATAAAACTAGACTAGTTAGGGCTTTATTACTTTGATGCAACACCATAACCATGGCAATTATTAATAAGAGAACATTTAATTGAGGTTGGCTTAGAGCATAGAGGTTTAGTCCATAATCTCATGTTTGGAAGCATGGTGGGATACACACAGACCTGGTGCAGGAGAGGTAGCTAAGAGTTTACATCTTGATCTGATAGGAGGGGGAAAATAATGAAACATATTTCATCCCACACAACATCTACTGCAACAAGACATCTCCTATTAGTGCCTTTTGGTATGAGCCTACAGGAGTCACTTTTATTCAATCCAACACAATGGCCCACATAGCTTTTTCTCTAACCTCTGAGATTATTTGATGCTATGGAATACACTTATAATCACTTAAAATAATTACTGAGTTTCTATTTTATCAATTGCCAGTTTATGAATATAATGTAGTCAGTATGGAAAAATAGACTTTCTTCAATTCTTGTTTTGTAGGCCAGACATTGTTGTCAGGTAAAGAATAAGTGAGGAGATAATACATACATGACATATTGAATATTGATACAATTAAAAATTCTTTTTTTTAAATTTGTTATTATTTTCTTTATTTACATTTCAAATGCTATCCCAAAAGTTCCCTATAGCCCCCCTTCCCGCCCCTGCTCCCCTACCCACCCACTCCCACTACTTGGCCCTAGCCTTCCCCTGTGCTGGGTCATATAAAGTTTACAAGACCAAGGGGCCTCTCTTCCCAATGATGGTCGATTAGGCCATCTTTTGCTACATATGCAGCTAGAGACACGAGCTCAGGGGGTACTAGTTAGTTCATATTGTTGTTCACCTACAGGGTTGCAGCCCCCTTCAGGTCCTTGGGTACTTTCTCTAGCTCCTCCATTGGAGGCCCTGTGTTCCATCCAATAGCTGACTGTGAGCATATCCACTTCTGTGCTTGCTAAGCACTGGCATAGCCTCACAAGCGGCCGCTATATCAGGGTCCCTTCAGCAGAATCTTGCTGGCATGTGCATTAGTATCTGGGTTTGGTGGCTGATGATGGGATGTATTCCCGGATGGGGTAGTCTCTGGATAGACCATCCTTTCATCTTAGCTCTAAATTTTGTCTCTGTACCTATATCCTTTCATGGGTATTTTGTTCCTTATTCTAAGGAGGAATGAAGTATCCACATGATGGTCATCCTTCTTGGTTTTCTTGTGTTTTGCAAAATGTATCTTGGGTATTCTAAGTTTCTGGACTAATATCTGCTTATCAATGAGTGCATATCTAGTGACTTCTTTTGTGATTGTGTTACCTCACTAAGGATGATATCAACATAAAAATTCTATCATATATTATTTACTACTCTAGAGGCAATAGGACCTGGGAGAATGGAGCTGACAAGTGAAATGGACTAAAGTCTCATGGGATAGTTAACTATATTCAGAGCAACAGACAATTTATTAAGACTAAGCATTAAGAGGAGTCACATGCATAAAGTATACAGTCACAAGAGAAAGCTAAACATGGTAGACAAGCTGTATATGACAAAACACATTTCTTCTAAATTTTAGAGGCATATAAGCATATAATAATAGTCTGTTGTAATGCATAATCTGAAGTAAACTCACTTCTATCTGCTACACCTAGAAGGGATGCAAAACTATATTCCAAAAGTATTCTCGTGCTTTTGAAGGAACTGAAATCACAAAATACTTTTCTTGGTTTCTTGGGAGGTTTTTGCACAGAAATCTCACATGACTCCATTCTTGGCCCATGATCCAAAGTCAAGAGCTATTGTTAATGTTTTTTATTATTCTTGTATTTGTATGTGTTAGAGGTCACATGCTTGGTAGGGCTTCCATCTACAGGTAAGAAGACAACTTGACAGAATGAGTTGGTCAATCTCAGGTCATCAGGCTCATACAACAAAGACCTTTGCACACTGAGCATTTAAGAATGTTCGCATATATGTTTTCAGGACAGAATCATTGGTGTCCAAAAACCATTGTGCCCTTAACCAGGGAAAACTATTTCTCCTACATTCATGATTCTTTAGTTACCCATAGTTATTTGTCTAGTGCTAAGGCCTCCTAAGCTTTCTGGGAAGGGGTGGTATATGAGAGCATTTAGAGAGAAGAAGTAAATGGGAGAAATAATGTATTATAATTACAAATAAGTAATTATTACAAAAGAATGAACAAAAAATCTTGATGAACACTTAGGGAAGGGTTATTAAGAAATTATACTGTAGTTGGTAAATGATTCACATATGGGATATCTTCTATAACTATTAAAGGAAAGTAGAAAATGTCTGTGACATAAATGATGGATATGATCAGAAGAAGCTCTTGGGAAAATAGAGAGGATGATAGGTGAACAGGTTCATAATGCACTATATACTACACATTTTTATGGAAGTTTCAAAATTTAGTAAAATTTTCCGAAAGAATTGGCTGTTATATAAATGAAGTACAATGTTTAAAAATGATAACAGATGTTATGTTGAACTATATGTGGCTTCATATAGTATATGAATATAATATTTAAATTAAATACTTCCTGGAAATTTTATCAAAACATTTCCAGTTAACATATTTTAATTTTACAAAGAAACTTGAATTTTATCCTACAATTAAAATGAAATTGCTGCTGTTAAATGTTTAAAACTGATGAATGACTTAGTTTGCATTGTGATCGTCTCTAGGATCATAGGATATGTTCTCAGTGTCAATTTAATATAGATGGAAGTCCCAGCCTAGTCGGAAGACTATAGCAAAATTTCTACATGGGAGAGAGCTGATGGGCTCACTGAGATAAGGTGTTGAAGATGCACCAAGGGGAATAATTGATTTTAATGGAACGTGGTGCTTGGTTAATAAGTACTTACATATCCTAATAATCTGCATAATATAGTAATTGATTAGAAGGTGGGTCCACAATTTAAAGCAGAAGGAGACAATAGTTGAGTTTTACACTTAAAATAAAAAATAACATTGAGATAATTTGTAGAAATTAATTTGATAATTAAATATTGCTTATTATAAATACAGTTTTATCATTCAGCATCATAATGGTTGGTTAAAATGTGATTATAGATGATTTTGACAAGTTTGACTCCAACTAGAACGCAGTGTTTTCCAATAAAAGTTAGTAACTACAATATGAAGAATATGAGAAATGAAAACACAGTGTGATGGTTTATATCTAAGTGGGCCAGAGAGTGGCACCATTAGGAGGTCTGGCTTGTTGGAGTAGGTGTGAAACTGTGAGTGTGGGCTTCACAACCCTAGTCCTAGCTGTCTGTGAGTATTCTGCTAGCTGCCTTCAGATAAAGATGTAGAACCCTAAGCTCCTCCTACACCATGCCTGCCTGAATGATGTCATGTTCCCACCTTGATGATAATGGACTGAACCTCTGAACCTGTAAGCTAGCCCCAAATAAATGTTGACATTATGAGAGTTGCTTTGGTCATGGTATCTGTTCACAGCAATAAAACCCTAACTGAGACACCTAGTGACTTCCTAGGAAAAGAATAACTCTACACTGGGGGAAAATATCTACTTCAAAAGGGGAATCAAGAAAAATTAGACATAAATGTAGTAGAGTCTGGCTAGGAGACCACTATAGTTATGCTGGAACATTATATAGAGAATAAGACATAGATTCCCAGGAGTCAATAAAAGAATGCATTCAGGGTGTGACCTCTTAGTTTCAAAAGTTTATCTAAAAAAATGAGAAAATGTAAGAAAATAAATATTTAAGTCAAATATTTCCTAATTATAATATTACATTAGAGCTATTTTAAAGTCCATTCACCATATGCATAATCACATTAACGTGAATAGTATATCTCACAGAAATATTCATTTGAAGATTGAGTCTGAGTACACACACAAACACACACTTACACACACACACATAGCATACATCTATGGTTATGAGAAGAAATTTATAATTAAATAATTACATTTTACAAGTTTATAATCTTATTTATCTATTTATGCATTTACTTACATATAAGGCACAGAAATATATTTTAGCATCAAATATAATTCTAAAACATATATAAAATTTTTTATTCTTCTTTATTTCTTTTAAAATTATTCTTATTCATTTAATATATGTCAAAAATAACCTGATATTTTGAAACAGCATTTTTTGAGCAATCCTTTCTCTATAATCTGCTCATTTTAATATTGATAATGTAAGTTCTTTTATTTGAAAAATAGATAAATACAAACATTAAGACAGTCAATATGTACAAATCTTAAAACATTGCTTGTTATAGTCATTGTTTTATATATTTTTTATTGGAAAGTTTTTCAAAACTAAACATAGCAACTCATGTTAAATTTCCCCTCTATTTTTGCCTGAGGACTATAAGTCCAGTTATTTTCATTTCAGTTTTGGTCTTCTGCCCAGATGTTAACTCCCAAAAGTTAAATAAATCAATATGGGTTCACCCTAGTAGCTTAACTTGAGGTCATCAAGAGAGACACAAACTAGATAAGATTTGGTCCCATGGGGAACAATTTTTTCTAACTTAGATTTCTGAGTTTTCAGTGGTCCATGAATTTAGTTAAAATTCTACCTTAAAAGTCTTTCAAAGAATAGTGCTATTTGATTTCTTTACTTACAACTTAACTGAGTTTGTTTCATCAGACATTATATTGAGTTATACATCTTCTCATTTCTGCATTTCTCCACTTCCCTATACCCAGTGTTTTGACCTTGAGTTAACTTTTTATGTTATCTGCTACATACTCTCCATACATCAAAAATAGTTAAATTTTTAATAGCAATCTCTACCACAGTAGAATTTTATAACATTCTCTCAAGAATTAAATTAAAAAATAATAAAATTTCAGTGTTCTTAGAGAACGGATAATAGCTTTATCTACCTGCAGAACATGTTTAAGTCAATGCATTTGTAATATGGAGTGAAACTTCATCTGTGTTCCCCATAACTGCATTTCAGTTTTAGATGATTGCATCATAGGATGTGAGAAGAAATTCAGAAATGAGCAGTCTGTTTCCCTCAGATAAGTTTATGTGCCCCTTTATCATCAAGAAAAATAAAATAACAGCTACAGAATACAAATTTTGAACTTGCTCTAGTTTCCAATGCCTTTCTTCCATGGTTCAGGCTTAAAACATTGCTCTGTGTAATTCTATATTGAAGGAACTCTAGACAAATATCTCGAAATGTTTCAATAATTACATAAATATCAGTCAAGTGTTTCAACCAAGTATTTTTGTGACTCATACATGTGCCTTTTGACCTCTAATGGTGCCAAGGTACATATAGTTCTATAAAGTGCTCAAAACAATGAAGTTCAAAATATTAGTCAAGTCTGTGAGCACTAAGTATTTTCAAATCCAAGAGTTCTTTCAACTGAGCTATTTAGTTCCATTTAACAAATATGGAAATGTAGGGCAGTGTGTGTGTGTGTGTGTGTGTGTGTGTGTGTGTGTGTGTGTAGTGTGTGTGTGTGTGTGTGTGTGTGTGTAGTGTGTGTGTGTGTGTCTGTGTGTAGTGTGTGTGTGTCTCTGTGTGTGTATGTGTACTTAGAACATATATCTGAAAACAATTCAACTTCAACTTTGCTCTGCCTTCATTATATTCAAACTTTTATGTATTCACCTGTTTCTATACACAGGAAGGACCTGGAGTGCATAATTGTGTCAAGAGTACATCCACTCTGATTTGGTACTGCATAACTTCTCATTGAAATTCCTTCTGATCAGTTATGTGGCACTAGGGCTCCCTCAGAAGGGCTTTGAGATCCATACTTCCCAAGATCTGGCTTCATATTACAGTGCAGCACTTGATTTCCAAATGTAAAATATCAAATTAGAATTCTGTTTTATTTCCTTAATGCATGTGTACCTTTGTCTTGACTTTCTAGGTTTATATCTCCTGTATCATTGAGAGTTCAAATATTCTAAATATAATTTTTGTGGTAATCATTCTATGTAACATTAGCTATTTTATCTAAAATGTTCCTAAACAATATTGCCATCCCTGGTCATATTTCAAAAGTGATTAATTTTACTTTAGAATTGCTGTTTTAATACTAAAACATGAAATTTTGCATAATCTAGATTGGTCATATGTTTTGCTAAACACATCTTGAGTATTGTTATACATTCATACTAATATATAAGTTGGAATGTACATGAAACCTAGACATTTGACATCTAGAGAACTTCAAACATTAAGTTATAGAGGAATAGAATAGGGAAAGGAGTTGCTTGGGATAAAGAATGCTTTTAAGACCTACTGGTCAGTCAGAAAACATGATATTTTGATCTTAGGAATCTGATGGGTGTAAGATGAAGTTGAAAATTGTCAATTCAAAGCCCAAGTGACAGCACATGCTGGTGAAGAGATAGAGCAAGAAGATGATTCCCTAATTGCTGGTGAGAGTGCAAATTGTACAAACACCTTGGAAATCAATCTGGTGGTTTCTTAGAAAATTGGGACTAGTTCTACCTCAAGACCCTGCTTCACTACTCCTAGGTACATACCCACAAGATGCTCTACCCTCCAACAAAGACATTTGCTCAGCTATGTTCACAGCCACTTTCTTCAAAATACACAAAATTAATTTCAAAATAGAAACAACACAGATGTTCTTCCACTGAAGAATAGAAAAAGTATATGTGGTACATTTACATAATTAAAAACAAGGACAATGTGATATTTGCATGGATGGAACTAGAAAATATTATTCTGAGTGAGGTGATCATACCCAGAAATACAATCATGGTATAAGTGAATATTAGCCATAAAGTACAGAATAATCATAGTACAACCCACAGATTCAAAGAAGCTAACAGGAAAGGCCCAAAAGAGAATGCTACAATCTCAAGCAAAAGATCTATTGTTGTCAGATATCCATAGAGTTTTATGCACCATTGCTCAGCTTATTTGTTTTCAATTGGCCAATTTACCTATAAATTGATGTCATGGACAATGAAGTCCAAGTACATGGGCAACAGAAATACAGAATATGCTACATTGTTGCTTGCTTACTTAAAATGAACATTGCAGGATTTCCCAGTTAAAATTTCAATAATAATAAACATTTATATTTACCCTTGCATGTGAGGGGTACAGTAGGAGTGGTATAGTCTTACCCACTCATCATATCTAAATACAACTTATGAGGGGCTTCAGGCAGTGGGAATTAGACAAGATGTCCCAGAGAATAGTAGTGAATCCAGGAAGAAAACTTGACATCCAGTCTTATACTTTTCCACAGTTTTTGGAACCTAAGTTGAACCACCCAAAGGAGTAGGGTTGAGGTCCTATTTCAGAATATAAGTAGCATAATCTTGTGCTAAACATGTTTGTTTATACTGACACCCCTTTGCTTAAATCTCATAATACCTTTCCATTTCACCTTAAATAAAAACTAAGATTCTTAAAACAGTCTAATAACATAATAATTATCTTTTTTTACTTCACTGGCTTCTGCTCATCTCATACTTATCTCACCAAATCCTTATCTCCACAGCTTTATTAAATGATAATCTTTCAATAAAACCATTCCTGAAATCTCTCTTGAAAATTCTAAGATCTCTCAAGAGCCTGGTTCCTCTAGTGAAGAAGAATTGATGGGGGTATATCCAGGGACATATGAAGAGAAATTTCCTTGGACAATTGGCTCCAGAAACCATGGGGACTGGAGAGCTCCATTCATTTTGTTAAGAAAGTTCACCTCAAGACAAAAAGCCTGAGAACTGGATAGCCCAGGAACCACTGTCACTATTCTTCATTTGACACTGAAAGGCTATGGGTATAGGGCCTTTGGTATATAATTCACAGACCACATGAAGATCAAGAAGATGGAAGGCCAAAGTGTGGATACTTTGGTCCTTCTGAGAAGGGAGAGCAAAATAACAATGGGAGGAGATTCAGAGACAAAGTGTGGAGCAGATACTGTGGGAAAGGCCAGCCAGAGACTTCCCCATCTGGGAATCTATCCCATATACAGTTAGTAAACCCAGACACTATTGTGGATGCCAACAGTGCTTGCTGACAGGAGTATGATATAGCCGTCTCCTGAGGGGTTCTACCAGTTCCTGACAAAACCAGAGGTGGATGCAACCATTAGACTAAGCACAGGGTCTCCAATGGAGGAGCTAGAGAAAGGACCCAAGGAGCTGAAGGAGTTTGCAGCCCCATAGGAGGAACAATCATTTGAACCAACCAGTACCCTCGGAGCTCCCAGGGAATAAACCACCAACCAAATAGTACACATGGAGGGTTCTATGGTTCCAGCTGCATATGTAGCAAAGGATGGCCTTGTCAGATGTCAATGTGAGAAGAAGCCTTTGGTTCTGGCAAGGTTCGATGGCCTGTTGTAGGGGAATGCCAGGACCAGGAAACAGGTGGATTGGTGAGCACTAGAACCAGGGAAGGAATAACATTTGAAATATAAATAAGAAAATATCAAAAAAAAAAAAAAAAAAAGACTGGACAATGGGGTTACATCCAATTTAGGAAGAGTGGATTGTCTAGAAAGAGTATTTTCAGCTGAGATAGGGCTCTTTCTTCTCTTTCTTGGCATTGCCTGAGAAACCAGTCTTTTTCCCTTAATCTTCTTTCATATATTACATTCCAACCCCAGTTTTTCCTCCTTGTCCTCATTCTATTGCCCTCAGTTCCACAATCTTTTAAATAGTGGCTCCTTATATTAAGGAGGTAGTGACCCACCTCAGTGCACTGGACTATGTACAAATCTTCCCTTAAAAAAATAAACAAACAAACAAAAAAAACTCTCATAGTCAGATATACTGATATACTGCAACATCTTACCAAGACATCTCATATATCTCTAAACCACTCAACTTTAAACATAATATTTCCCATCATACTTATTTTTTATTCATTCCCTTGGAGTAGTTATTATTGGTTCTCTGATGCCATGAATACAAAGAACATCATTCTGTTACCATCATGATGCTACAAACAGAAATTGAAGTGTCTAAACAAAACTAATGCTCAGAACAACGTGTTCAATATTTAAATACACTGGTACTGATGCCATATGGTTTACTATTCATGTGGCGGTTTGATTTAGAAATGTGTTCCATGGGATTTGGCATTCGAACACCTGATTCCCCAAATGGTGGTGCTCTTTAGGAAATTTTGGGTGGCAAGTTTTAAGATTTAAAATTTTCACATGGTTCCTGTTTCCTCTGCTCCATACTTGCAGCTGCGGATCTGAGCCCTCAGCTTCACTTTTCCAGTAACCATGCTGCCTGCTTCTTGCCATGCTTCTCTCCATAATGGACTCTTATCTCTATGGAACCAGAAGCCAACATAAACCCTTTCCAATGTAAATGTACTTTGTCATGGTTGTTTTTCACAGCTACAGAAAAGTAATTGATATGAATTACAAAAAGTAACTAGTTCATATGATAATTAGGAGAATTCTTAGTTTGTAACAGAAACTTGAAATGCATCCCTTTAAATTGACAGTCAGAAATTCTTGGGTAAGTAAATCACTGGTCTTTGGTAGCAAGATATTTACAAACCAAAGTGCTTTAAGTGGGAAAAATGTCAGGCAAAAAGTCTGAAGAAGGTGCATGCAGTTTCTCTAGGTCATATGCAATAACATATCCTATTAATTATCTTCACTATTGCTCTTGCCTCAGAATAAAAGCTATGTAATAAAAGCTATGTAAAATAAGTTTATGCACTTTATTGCTTAATATTGTGACAATGAGAAGTATGTATTTTGGAATTAAAGATCAATAAATATTTGCTAAGTTTGACATTACCATTTTCCTAGCTATATTCTCCACTATTCCTTTATCTACATAGTTACTATTGCAAGAAACAAATGAACCCATAGTTTATCATCATATGCTACCAGTGTATTTTTTGTTTAAAAGTCAGTGACTTTGTACACAGGCATAAGAGAAATGAGCAATGGAGAATAGGTGAAAAATATTGGCTTCTGTCTTGCCAGATTGATTTAGCAGTCCGGTGGTCTACAATAGCAGCAGCTTTTGCCTTGTATCATTCAACCATAGGTACTGGAACATAGGCAAAGAACATAGTATGTCCAAGAAGAATAATAAAAAGATGATAAACAATGATAAATATTTCTTAGTATATGTCTATTTAGACAAAATGGATATCTACTTAAAACTAGGTTAGAAGGGAGATCCTCAAAGATTAGTACCACCTGAAGAAATGCAGAACAAATGTTATATTAAATCACAATTTCAGAGTTCATAGTTCTCCCTCAGCCCCTCTGACATACCACCACATACGTCTATAAACATGTGCATGTGAAGATCTGAAGGTTACCTCAAGTGTCTTCTTATTCTACTTTTATTGTTTACCTACTGCATATGCAAAAGTGCCAGTCCATGCAATTCTAAAGATTATCCTCATAGAAACACTGAAATGCCAAACACTTATAACATATATCCAACTTTTACATATCCATGCTTGCATACTTGTATTGCTAGACATTTCACCCACTGCTGTAACTCTCACCCCCAT
Organism: Mus pahari; assembly: GCF_900095145.1. NCBI lineage: Eukaryota > Metazoa > Chordata > Mammalia > Rodentia > Muridae > Mus > Mus pahari. The sequence goes on from NC_034594.1 coordinate 122,122,872, forward strand.
TCCAATGTGAAATTATATAAAACAGTAGGAAAGATGATATTCATCCCAGTCTATACACAACACACACACACTCACAGATATATATATATATATATATATATATATATATATATATATATATATAGAGAGAGAGAGAGAGAGAGAGAGAGAGAGAGAGAGTTCAATTAGTAATGCTCAACAAATTTCATCAATTTAAATCCCACCATATTTATTAGGGTCATCTTTCAGTGATGAAAGATCCAATTTACATCTCATCTGTAAGAATCTCTCATCCCTGAATGTTAAATTGCTTTATATTGGAAACTACATAAAATATCCAGATTATTTAGAAGCAGTTCTGGGATATGTAGTATCTTAAAAAATAATAACAGGTCATATTCACTAAATAATTAATGGTTTATGGCCTTTAAGTACATGTTTTCTCTATAGTGATAGAATAAAATACATCAGACTCTAGTTATATGTAGGTGAACTATAACACTTGGGGAAAATGCATTCAAATGGTGCTAGCTCCTATCACCCTGAATTGCTGTCAAGAGAGCCAGGACTTGCGGAGCTTCATCTAAGGAGTTGATATTTTACAACCCCTATGGCTAAAGGGTCAAAGAGGAGACAGTATATATTTATCATGAGGCACTTTATCTGCTTGGAAACAGGATCACTTGATAATTCACAGCAGTGTTTAAAAGGATAGTTTTAAAAATTAATTATCTGGAGGTCTTTGTTGTTAAGATAGTATAATAGGTTTTGATTAAACTTTGCAGGATCAGTAACAGGAATCCTCTAAAGTGCTGCTGTGCCTGAGATGGTTTGCAGCAGAGACTGGCTGCTTATTTATCAAAGTCATTTTCCTTTTCTCTTCCTGGAAAGGCTATTACACAACCAAATTCCATTGCCAGCTCTCTCTGACAGGTGAGTATGGCAAGGCGGTTGTGTAGTAGCTTGCAGAATGTACATGGAGGAAGTGTCCCCACTTAAACTTAGCTGGTGACAATATTCTATGTGATGCATTCCAGCCTTCTCCTATTTCTGATAAGATACAGAAGTTCCAGAAGACAACAATAGATTATAGCATCCAGAAGAACTACACATTGGAAGGATACATGAAACCTTGTCCTTTGCATGGTAGTTCACATAAAAAATATAGTGATATGTAGCTCAAAATAAGCTTTTACTATATAGCAAGAATTTTGGTGACTTTGAAAATCACAGAAATATTCTTGGAATATGTTTGCCTCTTAATCCCAGGTGTGGGATATAGGGCTGCTTCAGATTGTCCACAGCAGCTGACCATGATTGGATTCGGGCTTTAGAAGGTTATGTGATTTTCACATCTGCAGATAGTTTCTGTGAGGTTGTGACGTTTTGAATTCTGGGAACTCATGAGAAGGTATATAAATGTTAAGGACTTTGAGAGTGTTGTTGGTTGTTTACTGTTGATTGATGTTGTTTGTTAAGTAGATGTGCATGAAAAAGAAAGAACAACCAGAAGAAATTAGATACCATGACATTGAAGATCAAACTTGTCCCAAACTTTAAGCCCCTAATGAGCAGGAAGTAATCTAAGGATAACATTTGCCCATTTCCCCTCTATCCTTTTTTCCTCTCCTATCTCATGGTACGGTATTGAAAGGGTAGAAAGACAGTGGAAAGGGTATAAGAAAAAAAGGATCACAAAGTAGGAAAAGCTACAATACTTTCATAAGCTTAGAACATTTTCGGAAAGATTTAAGATTTAAAGGATATTTGCATAAGATTTAAAGGATCATATAAGAAGATGTTTCATTCTAGTAGCCCAACAAATCTACAAAATTTAAATTATATAGAATGAAATTATTTTGGGTAGAAATCTGTCAAGACCTGATACACCTGGACAAAAAAAGCAAAGCTGAAATGGGAATTTCAGCTTTGAAACGTTTTTGAAATTATTGGAGAAAGAAATCGGGTGTATTCCATCAAATGATTTAAGGGCTTGGAAGTTTTTCCTGCTCAGTAACTTGGTGCAAAGATGATGAGTCAGTCCTTCAGAAGCAGCAGCTGTGGGAACCAAGGAATATGTACTGAGTGGGGCAAAGCTCTCTAAAAGGTCCTTACAAACATGCTTATGTCACATTTAACACAGACAACACGAGAGATCATGGATTGCCGGAAAAACAAGAAAATGACCTCTGCTATAATACTTGTTGCCAAATGGAGAGAAGTGTGTCCCTGTGGCCAGGGAGTTTGGAGAATTTCCATGGGAATAAAGATTTACCATGCTGTGCTTTACTCACTAAATCATGAAGGGGGCAGGACCACTTGGGATAGACTTAATTTTGGAATATCGCCTTTATATGCCTGGAAGCTCTAAATATAGCCATATCTGTGACTCTGGAAAACATCCTGTCTTGAGACACTAAGCACAATTTTTGAGGAGAGGACAGAAACATGGTCTATAGGAAAATCCCAGTCTCGTATTTGAGTTTAGCCTAGACTACAGTGATATAACAGCCACTTGCCTTGCGTATCCTCCCATTTCAGCTACCTTTCTAGAGTTGCCACATTGAGTTTCATTCTCGAGTATCCTCGGAAGGCAGCATACAAATCCTTCTTCTCTCCCTCCTAGGGGTAAACTGACCAGAGTTGTGGTTTTCATATTTAACCCCCGACACAAAAGCTTCACATGGCAAGATCTCTGACAACTGGATATTTAGAAATATGTTGATGACGTAAAAATATCATTTTTATAGCAATGGTTGCTCTGTTCTGACCATACAAGCTTAGATAACTCTTGCAGTTATCCATCACTGAGTTCTTTTTTTATTTTTCAGCTTCTTATCCATTATATAAATTGCAGAGATATGTGATTATTCTGTTCTTATCAGTAACTTTATTTTAAAGGTAGTTTCTGCAGTTTATATGTAAAACCTTGCCTGACTAAATTAGTCAGAACAGCAGTGAGTCGAAGCAATCACCTTCTCGCTTAAGTTATTTCTGTCAGGTTATTTTAGTCATTGATAGAATAGCTCACTAACATACTCTAAGTTTGCAAGACCGTGACTTTCTGTGTTTGCTTAGAAATCTCTCTGATTTCTATACAATATTTTGAAAATGCTCAATTTGTTAATACTTCTTTGAGAATGTGTGTGAACATTTTTTATATTGCTTCCTTTTGTGTGCTTTATTTGTAAGGCAACATTAGATTTACAGAATAAGCAAGATTCAGAATTCCTACATTTCTCCTTTGTTCAAGGAGTTAAACATTTTTTTTCACATCACATTGATATGATATATTGTTAAAGTAATTTGAACACTCACTTTTGAAGTATTAAAATATTAAACATACTTATGTTGGATTTTATTTCTTTGTGTTATAAAATTTCGTGTGATGTGAGAATGTATAACATAGTCACGAGTACATCATTATATACAATAGAGTCCCTTGTCCCTTGGTCACCACTTAGCTTTTAATCCTTGGAAAACTTTAACCAATGTTTTGCTTTAAACACTGTTTGCACGGTTTAGAATGCTATTGATATGAAACAATACAGTATCTTAATTTTGGTTTCTACTACTGTTTTAAAATGGCATGTCTAAAATCAACTGACAGAGGAAAGGGTTCATTTAATATTAAACTTCTAGGCAATAATCTACAACTGAGGAAAGTCAAGGCAGGAATATACGTCAGGAACCTGGAGACATAGGTGCTGAAGGGGCCATGGAAGAAAGCTGCTTACTGGTTCACACCTAAGGGCTTATGTGCCCTGCTTTCCAATATAGTTAGGGCCACTTGAACATGGCTGACTCTACTCACAATGTGCTAGACCCTCTCATACCAAAAAGTAATCATGCAACTGCACACAAGGCAGTTGAGTGGTGGGAGGCAATATTTTATCAAGGGAGTGCTCGACTTTCCAAATAAGTCTTGCTTGTGTCAAAGAACTAACCAAGATATATGGAAAAACCCCTTTTCAGATGGGATTTCTATCTCTCTGTCTCTGTTTCTGTCTCTGTCTCTGTCTCTCTGTCTCTGTCTGTCTCTCTGTCTCTGTCTCTGTCTCTGTCTCTGTCTCTCTCTCTCTCTCTCTCTCTTTCTGCTCTGTGTCTGCCTCTCTCTGTCTATCTCTCTGTCTACTTGTCTGTGTCTGTCTCTCTCTCACTCTCTCTTGCTACTTTATTTCCATTTATTACTGAAAATATTAAAATATATTCTATATGCAGCTCTTTTACATTTTGGCATGGGTAAGGATATTTAAGTTGATAATGATTTCAAGTAATTATTGATAAATATGTTATACATATTTGTAGGATTTTTGTTGATTTGTTTTGTTTTGCTTTGTGACAAGCTGTCACTGTATTCAGACTTACCGAGAACTCACCAGGCCAGGCTGGCCTGTGAATTCAAGCTTCTCTTGGCTCAACCTCAGTGCTGGAATTACAGGTATAAGCCACCATTCTAGGCTACTTCTTGATTTTCTTAAAAGGTAAGGGTCAGTTATGAGAGGAGACTGGGATGATATACAGAGGGTCAGGAATTTGAACAGATATGTGTAGAATGGGGGATGGGGAACTGGGGTAGCCAACAGAAAGTCCCTAATGCCAGGAAAGCACAAGGCTCCCAGGACCAAACTGGGATGAAGTTAGCTGAAATGCCCAACAAAGGAGAGGGAGAAGCTACAGAAACCATATCCAGCGGTGAAGCAAGGACCCCAGTTGTAGCATGGGGCCACTCACCCAACTCCAAATTTTTAAACCAGTATTGCTCCTGTCTACAGGAAATACAGAGACAAAATGTGGAGCACTCACTGAAGGAAAGGCCATCCAGAGACTGCCCCACCTGGGAATCCATCCCATATACAGACACCAAACCCAGACACTACTGTGGATGCCAAGAAGTGCTTGCTGACAGGAACCTGATATAGCTGTATCCTGAGAAGCTCTGCCAGAGCCTGACATATATAGAAGTGGGTGTTCATAGCCAACAATTGAGTTGATCACTGGGTCCTCATTAGAGGAGTTAGAGAAAGGACTGAAGGAGCTGAAGGCCTTTGCAACCCCATAAGAAAACAACAATATCAACCAACCAGAACCCCCCAGACCTCCAAGGGACTAAACCACCAAACACAGAATACACATGGAGGGGTCCATGTCTCCAGTTGTAAATGTAGCAGATGATGGCCTTGTTGGGCATCAGTGGGGGGAGAGACCCTTGGTCTTGTGGAGATTTGATGCCCCATTGTAGGGGAAGACCAGGGCTGGGAGTCAGGAGTGAGTGGCTGTGTATAGGAGTACCCTCGAAGAAGCAGGGTAAGGGGGCATGGTATAGGGGGTTTCTGGAGGGGAAACCAGGAAAGAGAATAACATCTGAAATGTAAATAAATAAAATATCCAACAAAAAAGAAAATATTAAAAGGTAAGATTTTAGATACTGTGGTAGTGTATAGAATCTCAGTTGCTACACTGAAATGTTGACTTTTGTAATATGCCCTTTTTTACCTTTGTGTTATGAATAAAGAATGACAGCTTCTTTTGCTCAAAGTCCTTCTATGTATTTGATGTCAATTAAAAGTATCACTGAAGATTTAACAGGTTTATGGTGATATAATATTTTATTCAGATTTTTAAATCCACAATGATTAATGGTTTTTTTCCACATCATTTTGTGCTTTAGATGTGTTCTTCAATGGCTATTAATTTAGACTTTCTAACCATTTTTGTTGTAGTTATTTTCTGTTTATGTTGAATTTTAAAGAAGTTAATTAATTTTATAGTTTATCATCTGATCTTTTTTGAAGACGTATATTTTGCAAAACCTTTCCTAGTTTCTGAATTTATTTTCATTGTATTCCAATGATTTCTATATAGCAGTAATTTTGAATTGTAAACTTAAACTTTTAAGATCCCTAGTCTTATTTAGACTATTTTTCCACATTATTTCTAACTCAGCAGCGAACCATAGATCAACTTTATTACTTCTTTTATTATATTGAGTGTTATTCTGTAGTTTTCTGTTTAATAGTTCTAACCTATTACCCTATTGAGTTAATTTTATTAAAAAAAAGTGTAAAGTGCACACAAATTCAAGTTTTAACACTTGGATTTGTGATGAATCAATTTGTTGAAGAGTCTTTGTTCTTTAATAAATCATGTTTACTATTTCGTGAACGATCATTTGACCATATTTGTGTAGATACAGTCTATCTTCATCTTGTTTCTTGTTCTAGTTTCTGTGATGGCTCGTTTTATATTAACTTGACACAAGCAGTCTTGGGGAGAAGAACACTAAGTTGAGAAAATGCCCCCACCAGATTGACTGGTGTGCAAGTCTACAGTACATTTTCTTAATTAGAAACAATATGGGAGGGCCTAGCTCGTTGTGTTGTTGCCAACAATGAACTGGTGGTTCTGGATGCTGTATGAAATTAGGCTGGATACAATGAAGGGAATTTAATAAGCAGCTCTTTGCCATTTTTGCTTTTTCAGATACTTTCCTGATTTCATTGACAATGAACCATGATATGGAACTAAAATCTGAAATAGACCCTTTAATCCCCAAGTTCCTTTTATTCACATAAATAGAAATGAAGCTAGTACATTGTCTTCTAAACTTTTAACTTACAACATATACTTGTTCAGAGTAGCTTTGGTTTATCATAAGAATTATTCATGCCAATGATCACATTTTTTAAATGTTGTGCCAATTTAACAAAATTATATCATTGCAATTATCAAAATGACATTTCTGTGTACACATATCTGTTTGTACTTATAGTGCATTGACACACATATGTATGTACAGATGTAGGCAAAAGTTCATTGCTGGGTATCTTTCAGGATTACACTTCAACTCATTTCACTGAAACAGCAACTCATTGACTGGACAAAACTATTTAGCCAGCTAGGTGTAGGGACTCTCTTTTTCCCACTTAGGGACTAAGCATGAATGGAATTAAGCCACAGTGCTTTATTTGGTTGCTCTGGATCCAAACTTAGTTCCTTATACTTACACAAAAATTTTTTACCCACCAAACCCCAACCCCTAGTCAAAAATATTTTTGCACTTTTCTTAAATTTTTATATTTGATCATCATATCTTTAGATCTTAAGATTCTACTTGAATTATTTACCATACCACTGTATTAGTTTGATTGTTCCTTTCACATGTAGCTTGTACTTGCATTTCTTATCTCAGAACTTATCATCAAGGAGAATCATGTTGTCTCCAGCATCTCAATAGCATGAGGAAATTTTATCTTTACCTTTTTGTTAATGTCTCTTTTTTAAGTTCATAAATATGATGCTTTCAGGTTAATGGGAGTATATTCCCCAAAGCATACGTGTTTATTCATGCTCTGAACTGGTTCCTGTAAGAATCAGTGAAATACTTTCAATCAAATATTTCAGCAAGAATATCTACCACCAAACTCTCTGATATTTTGCTTTTATATTTGAAGTCAGATAAAGTGACTATATAAAGTCATTTATAAAATATTTTTCTCGAAGTAAAATAGATTAACTAATAAATAAGACTACAAGGATATTTTCCCTGTCCCATGAAACCTAAAATTATACATATCAATTAAAATTATAATATATTTTAAAATAGAAAATGCATTCATTTTATTCATAGTTGATTAGTTCTTCATATATAATTTTTTAGAATGACATAATTATTTTTTTAAAAAAGATCCAGTCTATTTTAACTAGTATTTCATTTGTAAAGTGCCATGCTACATTATTACTATAATCATTTAAGAGAGCAATTTTAATTCTATGAATCTAAAAGGATATCAAAATCATCTTAAAATCTACATCATCTTATTATTATGCTAAATTCTCCAACTATATAAAGTCTTTTTTCTACTATATTTAAATACATTGTACTGTAATTTTTAAAGGTTCTTTTTGAAGCCAATAATTAATATTTTCTAAAATACAATTTTCTGAATAAGGACCTGATCAAAAAATCCTCTTTAGTCATATATACTATTTTAGCATATCATTATACCATATATCTTAGACAATATTTAGTAATGTCAACTTGAGTATTCATTAGTTTAAGCTACTGTTATTTGACCCACATATCTTTGTAAATATTCTCATGGAAGAATTTCTATAGCATGTTTTTGACGTTGCTTAAACTAAACATTCACTTGAATCTGTTCAGTTAGTATTTATTGATGTCTGATAAAGGTGGTAATTAAGGAACTCCAGACAGTAAAACAAAGATAACAATGTATTCTATTAGATTCCTAGAGTTTAAACAGACATTCTCAGTATTTCATTTTATTACTTTTTCACCTTTGTACTTAGAACCACAGTGATTATGAATAATTAAAATATTAACTTCCCAAATCATATCCAGGTGTAAAGACAAACTCCATTGTCTAAACAGGATTCTCTCAAATTAAATCTATAAATAATCAAATTTAAAGTTCACACTGTAGACCTTTATGCCTTCATTTAATATGACTTAATGCAAAGAGCAGAGAATACAATGATGATTACTTTCAACTTACTATGGTTATCAACAAAAAGGAATTAATGGCAATATAAAATAGTATTACATGGAAACAAAAAATCAAGATGTGTTTGAGATATTTTTCATCCATCCTGCAGATTCTGAACTTGTACCAAAACACTGCACCTGTTTTTGAGAACATTAAAAGGTGTTTTCCCAGGAGTACAAGATGTTGTTCAGAGCACATGCTTTGGAGATATGCCTATGCTCTAGTTTTTGTTTCTGTATTTATTTTTGTAATCTTTCAGTTATGATACACATTATTGCTATGAACACAATCAAACAAGGATTGTTTAAACCTCATTCATATTATAGCATATGATCCTTTATCCTAGACATTCAAATTTTACCTTATAACAAAAAATATTGCAAGTATTGCACATATTTATTTGTCCATTAACTTCTGTAACCATAGGATGATAGTCAAAGTGACAGATTTGAATTACTTTTTATAACATTAAAGGAAACTCTACTTAACTGAATTAAATTATGTGCTTTCAGTGTTTACTTGATATTTGAATTTAAAAACTATTTTTCATTATTTTTGAATATCTGCATTCCTTTGATGATCTGAATATGAACCACAATGATTTGAAATGCTTTACTTTTGAAGATATTCTACAGATTTTCTTACAAATGTCTACTGAGTGCCATTCTCTATATTTACTAGACCTTGTGAATCTGGAAAAGAGATTCGTTTTTTTGTAAAAGAAAAAAATCATGTTAAAGGAATTCACTTTTTCATTCAGTAGAAGACTATTGAAAAATCAACATCACATTTTCAGAGGACTGAATAAAGATTTTTGTTCTCTTGATTACATGAAATATATTATTACCTCATATTACTACAAGACTGTTATAAATGCTTCCAAAATCTAGAAGTACAGATCTTAGGAAGAGTACCAAAGCTACAGAAAATGTTACACATCTTTATTACCCCAACCTGCAACCTGCAGAGATAATCAGAGGGGACCCAGGGCAGGAGAGAGAGAGAGAGAGAGAGAGAGAGAGAGA
>NC_034594.1:122134250-122136946 GCF_900095145.1 Mus pahari
TGAGCTTGTGTCTCTAGCTGCATATGTAGCAGAAGATGGCCTAATCGGCCATCACTGGGAAGAGAGGCCCCTTGGTCTTGCAAACTTTATATGACCCATCACAAGGGATGGCCTGGGCCAAGTAGTGGGAGTGGGTGGGTAGGGGAGGAAGGGGCGGGGGGGTATAGGGAACCTTCGAGATAGCATTTGAAATGTAAATAAAGAAAATAATAATAATATATTGGTGTCTGTTTTTGTATTTTGCAATTTTTGTAAAACATTAATGAAAGCAAATTGATGTAAAAGCGATAGAGTGCATGGGAAAAGTGTCTATCCTCACATGACAGAAGAAATAGTTCTCCAAACTGTCACTTGGTAAGAGTTTCTTTTACTAAGGTGGTACAATTAAATAAGAGTAGGGGTGGTTTCCCCACCACCACCAGCAATCACATCATATATATAAAGATCATACACACAAAGATAATAAAATAAAATGAGCAGAGATCTATACTCACACATACTCCCTTGCACTGATCCAGCCAGTATGAAAGTGAAGAGTCCTCTGAGAGGGGAGAAAGGATTATAGAAAAGACAGAAAAGAAGCATCCGAGACATAGGTTAGAAACACACACACACACACACACACACACACACACACACACACACACACTCATATGTATGTATATATACATAATTTAAAATAAAATAAAAATAAGTAAGTGTAAATGACTTCCATTGTCAGCTCAGATGTGACCTTCATTTATACTTCACAATTATTTTAACAAAATCCGAGAAATAGTTTTGTTTTATGACCTTCATAATTTTTGACAGAAAGATTTTTTTTTAACCAAGTGAAAATTTCATTCTTACTGCTTTTATATTCTAAATACAGCTACACTCTGTTGGGTGGAAAATTCAAACTTTATCCCAAACAGATTTTTAAAAGATTTCTTTCCACTTAGCAATTGTGAACTAATAAAATTGCCACAAGTAATCTTTCAAGTGCTGAATATTTCCAAAATTTTATGTTATGTAAATTAACATTTCTACAGTGCTCTTTGGAAGATGTTTTCTGTGAAAAAGTAAAAGCTTTTAAAATGCTAACTCAAATTTAAAATAAATTCCTTACAAGTAATTTGAACCTAACCTTGAACTTATCCAAACCTACATGAAAATCATACTTACACCTAGTCCATGGCTAGCTTAATGAAACAGGTACTTGCTTTAATATTGGAAGACTTAGGCAGTGTTAACATAATTGTCAATATTGCATAACCATATTTAAACAGAAAAGACAGAGTAAAATACAGCACCAAAGCAAAACCAAGCTCCATTTGCATAAAACCACCTAGCTCTGATGAGAGGGGCAGCTTTTTGGGACTCACCAAGAAAGACAAAACAAACATGGATATAATTGAACTCAAAAGTTTTAAGCCATATTAAATTGATAAAACAAACACTTTAATAATACACCATACTTAGATTGTGTGCTTTTAGCTTTATTAAGATTTTATTTTCTTTGTGATATTAGGTTGAATCATACATTCATTATGCATCTACACAAGCATATTTATGACCTTATTTTAAGCCTTTTTCAATATTAATTTTAAAGGAATTTCCAATTTTTATTTATTTATTTTTATTTCATACCCAACCACCAGAGTTTTTACATTTAGTGTTTTCTAACTTGTTTTATTGTTTGGCAAAACTATATTGTATTTTGATAATATTGACTCTTCCATCCTACTGCTCAGATCCATTCCTGACTTCTTACCCAGCCAGCATTCTGTCACATTTTATTTTAAACTAACCAAGTACAATCCTTGCTACCCATGTACTTTTAGATGCATGGTCATCACTAGAGGATAGTCAACCCACCAGGTCTCTACCCTTAAAGAAAGCCAACTCTCCTCCAATCAGCTATCCATTGGTAAGAGTTCCTTATCGATCTATTGTAGAAATTTATGCCCACCTCCTTTCTTCATGCTGGGATTTCATCTGGCTTGATCTTACACAGGTCTTGTTCACATTGTCTCAAAAGCTGTGAGCACATATGTGTACCTACCCTGCTGTGTTCTGAAAACAGTTTCTTATAGTCAATCACCACCCCTGTCTCTTATAATTTTTCTTCTTTTTCTTTTGCAATGCTTCCTTTTATGTGAATTGCCTTAACTTTGGCTTACTGTGCATTCTCCAAAACTGCTACCTATTTTTAATATCATATTCCACAGAAGAGCTTATTCATCTTCCTTATTTGGTTAAATAGAATCTTGTAAATACAACATTTAAATATCAGTGCTGTAGGAATTTAAAGCTGACAAAACAGGAGAAAGAAGTTTGTGAAGATAAAAATGCATGCTGATCTTGAGTTAAATAACATAAACATAACCAACAGCTGCTAGATAAAGGGATATGTCAAATGGGATAGATTATTATAGATTAACTTTACAGCTAATGAAAATGCAAATGAGCAAATATGACTTGAAGACATGTGGCAACATTGTCTGTTGGACAACTCCAATCATCTTCTAAATAGCTTATCCATTCCATGATTCATTTATTTTTCTCCCTTTAAAGTGAATAGTAAAAGTTAATTTTGAATTTATAAAAAATTTTAAGTTAATATATATCTATACCCATGCCTCTCTTCCAGAGTCTAATATATATATGTATATATATATATATATATATATATATATATATATATATATATATAT
>NC_034594.1:122136997-122169450 GCF_900095145.1 Mus pahari
ATATATATATATATATATATATATATATGTATACATACATATATATATGTATACATATATATATGTATATGTATATATGTATACATCTACATTTACTCATTCTCAGTACTTCCCAACCTTGACTCTTTTCTGTTTGTCTTTTTCACACTTGATTTTAAAAACAAAGATAAACTAAATTTGACTTCTTTTTTAAATTAAATATTTTATTTGTTTACGTTTCAAATGTTGTCCTCCTTCTGTGTCTCCCCTCCATGAACACCTCACCCCTTCACCTTCCCTTTTGCCTCTAAGAGGGTGTACCTCCACCCACCCAGCCACTCCCACCTCACTCACTACTACCTCCTCAGGCAGGAGAATGCATACCTTCCCACTGATTCCAAATAAGGCAGTTCACTGTTACATATGTAACTGGAGCCATGTACATTCTTTGGTTGGTGTTTTAGTTTCTAGGAGCTCTGGGTGGTACAGTTAGTTGATAATGTTGTTCTTCCTATGAGCTTACAATCCCCTTCAGCTCCTTCAGCCCTTTCCTTAACTCTTCCATTGAGGTCTCCTGGATCAGTCTAATGGTTGGCTGTTAGTATCTGCATCTGTCTTAGTCAGGTACTGGCAGAGCCTCTCAGAGTACAGGTATACAAGGCTCCTGTGAACGGGCACTTCTTGTCATTGGCAATATTGTCTGGGTTTGGTGTCTGCAGATGGAATGGATCCCAAGGTAGGGTTGTCTCTGGGTGGCCTTTCCTTCATTGTCTGCTTCATTTTTGTCCCTACATTTCCTTTAGACTGGAATAGTTATAGGTTAAAAAATTTGAGATGTGTGGGTGGGCCATATCCTAAGGTTAACTTCTAAACCATCTTATGTAAAGGAAATCCTCATGGTGCTCTTCTCAGTATCATTTCTTTTTTATATAGAGTTCACAGAAATATGTTAATAAAAATTAATTTGTTCCTATCTTCTTTTTAGACGTATAACTTCTTATAGACATGGACTTTCATTGAGTAGGTCTACATAAGAAGACAGTGTTTAATGTACTGTTCATATTTAGAACTAAAACGTATGTTTGTGGTTAATTCTTCTTACAAGTAAAGTGCATTTAAATCCAAAAAATACTTTATTCTTTTGTGGAGAAAGAGGGACAATCCTGCATTGTTGGTGGGATTGCAAGCTGGTCCAACCACTCTGGAAATCGGTCTGATAATTCCTTAGAAAATTGAACATAGTACTACCTGAGGACCCAGCTCATATATATATATATATATATATATATATATATATATATATATATATAACTTGTGTATATACTCAAAAAATGCTCCAACATATAACAAGGACACATGCTCCACTATGTTCATAGTAGTCTTATTTATAACAGTTAGAAGCAGGAAAAGACCCAGATGTCCTCCAACAGAGGAATGGATACAGAAAATGTGGTACATATGCACAAAGGAATACTAATCAGCTATTAAAATCGATGACTTCATGAAATTTACAGGAAAATGGTTGGATCTATAAAATATCATCCTGAATATGGTAACTCAGTTACAAAAGAACACACGTGGTATGCCCTCAGTGATAAGTGGATATTAGCCCAAAAGCTCAGAATAACCAAGATATAATTCACAGAATACATGAAGCTCAAGAAGAAGGAAAACCAAAGTGTGGATACTTAGGTCCTTCTTTGAAGTGGAAACAAAATACTCAAGAGAAGAAATATGGAGACAAAGTGTGGAGCTGGGACTGAAAGTAAGGCCATCCAGAAACTGCCCCCCCGAGGGGGGAGGAATCCATCCCATATACAGTCACCAAACCCATACACTATCGTTGATGCCAAGAAGAGCTTTCTGACAGGAGCCTGATACAGCTGTCTCCTGAGAGGTTCTGCCAGTGCCTGAAAAATACATAAAAGAACCAATCTACAATCCACAGACACGATAGTATAGAGAGGAAGGGTCTAAGGTAACACGAAAGATCTCCTTTGAGTTCTAGTGCCCCTTGAACTGGCGTGTATATTTCTAGATCTAGATTTGAGAACCATTTTGTCATTTGATGAAATTTCTATACTTTTACTTTTGATCTCAGCTCCGCAGGTATTTATTTGCTTTCTCTTGAAATAAAGAGGTTTTTGTTATGCTTATTTTTATTACATGTATTTGAATGTAGAATTTCATCAACAGTTCTGTTCATTACTTATATCATATATGCTTGATATTATCCATTAATCATGCATTCCACAATTATTTATGTTTGTTTAATTGACTTTTCATTTTTAACAATTATTGGCTATTACTTTCCTTAAACTGGTTAGCAAGACCCTCATTCCTGAATACAACACCTATATAACCCATTGAACATGGAGATGTTTTGCTCATCACTACATAGATCCTTCACCCCTATTTTCAAGTATCATTGTGGGAGGAAGGTACTCTGGACACTATGAAAAAGAATGTAAACAGCAAGCTAGTGCATTGCCTTTATGATGTGCTAGGCCAATGGTGGACCAAAGATTGTGAGACTCACCAACCAATAACGGATTTGGCTTAAGAGCCACTCAACAAGGAGATAGAACACATCCTCAGAAATGCTTAGGTAACTTACAGTCTAAAACTAGGTAGCCCAGGGATCAGAGAGGAGCTGAAGATAAGTAATAATAAAGGAAATAATAATAAATAATAATAAAAGAAATAAAGATTTAAGGGAGATTGCTTTAAAAACAATCATAAGGAAATAAACTACCATTAATTACATCTATACACACATGTAAGGGAATGTCTGAAGTATAAATGATATTAATTATATGAAATATAATGAGCCAGGTAAGAAAATACAAGGAATTACAACAATATTTCTAAGAGTCATTATTGTTTTCTTTCCTAAATAGACTTTTTATTAATTTTATGAACCCAGGTATTCTGGAAGAACAGCCAGTGCTCTTACCCATTGAACAATCTCTCCAGCCCCTTTCTTTGTTTGTTTTAAGCATATGTTTAGTGTGTGCATGTGTGTGTGCATGTGAGTATGTGTGTGTGTGTGTTTTTGTGTGTGTGTGTGTGTGTGTGTGTGTGTGTGTATGTGTGTGTGTTATATGCAGGTGTGCATGTACCATTTTATGTACTTGAAGGCCAGAGGATAACTTCTTTGATTCAATTCTCCCATTCCATCCTGAGGTTTTTTGTATACAAAATCAGGTCTTTGGTCTTGACAGCAAATGTCTTTACTTATTAAGCAATCTCACTGACCTTCTGAAGAGCATCTCTTCTGTGTAAAGCAGAAGTGTAGGAGCAGTAATTAGTGCAGTATTGATATGCACAACACCAATCATTTCCTTTGTTAATATTAAAATCAGTGTTTATTATCTGATTAAATTTTGATGTGTTTACCTGTGACCCTTTAATCATTAAACTCTGTCTTACTGGCAGCAATTTTATGTCCACTTTTCTGTTTTTGGAAGAAAATATAAAATGAAAATATGGAGATGTAAAGAAAAAAATCCTGACTCTCACATTTCTTTCTGCTGATGTTCCTTAGAGCTCATTATCATCCCATAATTATAGGGCTCTTCTCAGAGATTTATATTCTTTACCTTTTATATTTTGAGAAGCTCTTTAGTAAAATTATGCAGCATCTGTAAAACTTAATGTATGAAAATAAATAACTTTGAAGAAGCAACTATCAGCACATTGTGCAGAAATTATGTCTATTTGTGAATCCATTTGTATATCCTTTCAACTGCGACTATCATTAGACATTATATTACATATTTAAACTTTTAAATTAACAGGGATTTGGCAAATATGCTTAGAAAACATGATGTTAAATATTCTACAACATCATAGTAGAATTCCTAAAGATACCCTTTTTAATATAATGTATTTTATCAAGTAAGCACTTCAATAAAACTATTTAACAGTACATTCCTTAGAGAAGTACAAATCTTAAATTTTTCTAAATTTTTTTACAAGTCAAAACTTTATTTGTCTACACCAGGATTATGTAACATGATTAACAAAAACAAAGGTTAAAGACTGGTATGCACAGAACATTGTTCATATTGCGGCCTCTCGGGGGCATTAATCCTATTGTCACATCACAACTATTGACAGCAATGTCATGTCCAACTTCTCCTCAAGTATCTTACAGTAATCAGGACTCCTGGGTTTGGCAACACCAGCACTCACATCCAATGGGGCCTCCTTCCTCACTCCTGTTACATTCTATAATCTACTGGTCCCTACAACACCCTCATGGGATAGGTAGGACAGGCAATTGCTAGTTCCTGCTTTCAATAAAGAATCTAAGTTACAGAATAGTGAAGGCTTTTGGAGGAGATAGCTGGTATCCTGAAACTGAGGCAGGACATCCAATCTGCATTCCTACACATGGCCTCCACCTTGCAAGGTCTTCTGTCCTGTTTTGCATGTCTTCTGTTTAACTCTTCAGGACCCTGAGATTTATTCCCTTATTTTGGTTACTCTGCCCATTAGTGTTTTCAAAATACCTCAATTTTAACTCCACTTCAGTTCCTTAACACATCTCCTATGTCAACTAGGTTATCATCTATATTCTATAACCAATAAATTAATATGGCATAGGTCTAGGTCTAAATTTTTTTCCAGTAAAATTATCTACATTAGTTTTATTTGGTTACAACAGATATTCATCTTTCGTCTATCCATGTCATGGTCTAAAACAAGAGGTAACAGACATTTATATATCCAATACAGTGAAATGGATTCATTCTGGGATGTCCAGAATGATGCTCAGAACTTTCATCAGTATATTGATAAATACCAATACTATACTGGATACCCATAAATAAAACCATAAACAGAATTTCAAACATACATTAACAGCTGAAAATTCTAAGTTGCTAACCTCAATTTTTACTTTTACCATGTTATTTAAAATTCTAGAACTGAAAGGTACTATAAAAATTATCTGGAGAAAATTCCTCAACTTAGGTATAAAAGAAATCGAGGCACAAAAACAATAAGTGGTTTGCACAGTGTAAACAGCTATGACTGGCCTGGAGTAGGGTGGGTCTGAGAAGATTCCAGTGTGCTACATAACAGGCACTGCTCATGTAACCAGTGCTCTTTTTTTTTTTTTTTTTTTTTTTTTTTGAATTAAGGACAAATCTTTATTTCAAACTCTGATCTACCAAATTAGCATTTACCACCAACTCTGGGAGCAGAGACCTTCACAGGCTTCACAATCTTTTGTTTAGGTGCTGCCTTTGTGGGAGCCTCGGCAGCAGCCATTGCTGTCTTCTTGGATGCCTGCTTAGCTTTTTTTGCTTCAGTGGCAGTCCTTGTAGCCTGCTCTCTCTGGGCTTTCCTAACTTCCGATTTCTGATTCCTCTTGACCATTACATCAGCAAGAGATGCACCAGTGATGGCTCCTTGGAATTTGACTGACTGCACGACAGGTTCTTTTCTTTTGAATTTCTTCCGACTGTCCTTTCTTGTGTTTTCTTCTGTAGAGGACAGTCCAGTTTATCTGCTGAGGATTCCTTTTGGAAACAAATGCAGACTCACATTTTGCATTAAGCAACTGGAAAACCTTCCCTTCGGTCCTGGAGGAGAGCTGCCCATGTTCCTGAAACTGCACAGCTCGTCCTTTCATGGTAATAGATGCCACCGGTGCTCATTCTTACACTAGCTTGCTCTTTGCCACTTATTCCTGGTTCCAAGAGGTTCCACGATTGTTTTGTCCTTTTATTTACTAATTTACATTGCCAGCTTCCATGTAAACATCTGACTACAGTTCAAGCCTCTCCTTCCTTCCCTCCCCTAAAACCAAAACTGTCCCAATACACCTGTCCATTTTTTCCCCAGCATTCTAACTACAGGAGGGCATTTAAAATCCCGTATTCTTACCTGTGTTTTCTAGAATACTACAAGACTCACTCAGAACCAGTTCTGTGAAGGTCAATAACCTCTAAGTATAGGGGATTCATCACTTCCCCTCAAGGACATGGACCTGGCTGAGGGGTGTGTATTTATTCAGGGCTTGTGTTTAAAGGAGCTATCTCTAGGTAGAGGTCTTTATTGCCTTCAGTCATCCTCCCAGCTGAAGGGCAATGGGAGCTGCTCTCTTCCACCATACCCACTAACCACTAATAACTCACTTGAAAAAATGTTTGTCTCACTTGAAAAAATGGTTACCCTGGATCTAGACTTGCCCTCTCTAACATGTTAGGGCCCAAACCAAACAACAGCCAATGGAAAAAATGCACTTAGCCACAGATTGGAAATGGATATAATTCAGGATATTTCCAGGTTCAAAGGGCATGCACAATGTAAATAAAGTTTGTATGTCTAAAGAGGCTCAAATAATACTAAAGGCAAAGATTTCTTTCTGACATTTTCTACTTTATAAAACAGGCGATATATGACCATATCAAAGTCTACCAATTGGAAACATTTACCTACCACAGTGCTCAATTAGATCTTCATCTCTATAAAGACCAAGAACTAGTAAAATGAAAGAGGGAAAGCTGGTTGGACTAAGAGGAGTGCTTGCTAATAAGTATATAGTAAGGGATATAGCAGTGAAAATGTAAGAGACAAAGACAAATGCAATCGTGCCTAGACTGGTGAGCCACGGAGAGATGTGAGAAGTTGAGACCTCAATCTAAGAGTCAAATAAATTAAAGTGATAAAGATTCAAGCAATGAGGTCAGGGGACACCTCTACATGAATGTGCTTACCCCAGCTCACCTCAGCCAAGGGCAAATGCATTCATAACTTACATGTGTATAGTGCTTTCACACTTTGAAACCCTGTCATGTCTATAAACCACTTGGTCCTCAAACAACCCTGTGAGGTAGAAAGGTTAGAAATGACCACTGATTTCCCTTTGACAAATGAGGAGAGTACTGTAGATGTAAAAAAAAAAAAAAAAATTGTAAAAGAACACTAGTGAGGAAGCCAGGACAAGCTAACTCATGCATTGATTCCTTCTGGTTTCTACTAGGGCTCCATTCCATTCCTGAAAGGCTTTTCCATTAGGGAGAATCTTCGGGAAAGAAACTCACCACTCTTCTGCAAATTAACAGTTCATCTATTTATTTTTCTCCTGAAGATATAGCAAAGAAGGCAGGGTTGTACCAGTTTGGGAAACATGTGCATTTAATCAGTTCCTAGCTTTTAGTAATTGAAAGCAACCTCTGAAGCATCTTCTCAAGCTGTCACTAAGCCTCTGGACTAGGATACCAGCATCACTGCACAGCTCATTAGCAGTGTCTTACCAGGCACTGGCCTCCTCACCAACAGCAACCAGCCTCTCCAGCTTCTCTTTCTCTCTCTTGCACAGTTCTAGTGACAACCTCCTGTTTTCTGCCAATTCAGTTGCAATGGTCCTGACCACTGAGCGCATTCTTCGACTTGCTCATCATCAGGGTGATCACTGGTCAGAGTTCTATCCCCACCAGAAAGAAAAACAACTCTGGAAGAGGATCCTGGAGGCTGTGTTTTGGAGGTCACCCCAAGAGGGCTCTGGTTGGGGCTGGGTCAGGGACTGGATTCTCTAGACACACCCAGTCTGCTCATGGGGCCGCTCTGACAGGAAGCAACTGCACCTCTAAAAGGGTGGTGGTAGCTGCTGTAGCTGGTGGGGGGTCTCTGGAGATCACCCTGAACCCGAGGATTCATGCCAGGAATCCTCAAAGTTACTTCTGACAATTCTCCTCTGATTCCTTCACTATTTAAAAATATGCTGATGACCAGCTGCCAGAGTACGTTTTGCTTTCCAAATACTTGTTCCTTCTTCCCCTAAGGTATCAGAGGTCACTAAATTCTAATCGCAATGCTTGGCCCAAGCAATAGCCTCCTTAAGTTGTATAGGTCAACCACTATCTGATTTCCAAGAAGCTGACCCAACATATGATAAAATCAACAAAGCGATAGATCTCCATACTTGTGGCACAGGCAACATAGACCTTTAAACACAATGCCTTCAGAACATTAAACTTGGAGCAGCAATGGCGTTCTGTGTGGCAGAATCCCTCTTGCTGCATCTGCTTAGACATGATCTGATAAATGCCTGTGTTATGATGCATAGTCTATAGGCACTGGATGTACTGTACCTTGCCTAGTATGGAGAGATGAGTTTGTGTCACCTGTCTGGACCTCTTGATGGTGGCCATAGTGGGCAAGTGTAGTGGCTATTCCTGGTTGTCAACTTGACTATATTTGAAATGAACTACAATCCAGAATTGGTAGGCTCACCAGTGAACCTAATCTGGAGACTGGGAGATAGAAGTTTCTGATCTGGATCTTGGTATGGAGATCTTGAGGCACAGTGGTGATTGAATCCAGAAGATTAAGACAGGGAGATCTCCGAGTCCAAGATCATCTGGGATTAAAGGTGTGGTGGCACACACCTTTAATCTGGGCTACACCTTCTGCTGGGGACCATATAAGCACATTGGAAGAAGGGAGTCTGGCTCTCGCTCTTTCGCCTTCTTGTGGTGTGGGACTCAGCGACTGCTAGATCCTTGGACTTCCATTCACAGCTACTACTGAACCATTGTTGGGATTTGGACTGCAGACTGTAAGTCATCAATAAATTCCTTTACTACATAGAGACTACCTGTAAGTTCTGTGACTCTAGAAAACCATGACTAATACAGCAAGGAAGTCTACTAAAGCAAGTTCCTGGGAAGCAGGGATCAGTTTTGAAGGCATGAGGAAGCTCTGCATGTTCTCAGCATGTATCCAGGAGCCAGCTGATTCTTTCCTCTCAGGGCTAATTGCTGAGGAGGCAGGTCTGAGGGTCACACTTCTGGTTTCTACCAAAGATTTGTTTTACTTTCACAACTGTACTTGAAATATTTCTTATTCTGCTTTGTTTTGCTGCCAGTCCAACCACCTATTCACTTTCTGAGTGAGTAGCAATGGTTTGTATGACTGTACTCATAATGTGCAATCACATCTGTAATGGCCATCCTTCTAGACATTCACACAGACCAATGGATAGCCCATGTAAACTTCCATAAGGCAGTGGAAACCATGGAAGCTCAATGGAGGAAGTCTTCAGCAGCCATAGCTAGCTTCATCAGAATAAGACCACCTGGCACTGCAAATTATCTGATTTCCAGTGGACATCTTCAAGTGCGAATTAATTTCCAAATCACAGTGTACTTATAGAGCCTATACTAATATAAAAATAAATAATCTATAAACACAATTTTATATACATTCAGCACTAAATAAACTAAAATGAATTGAGAGAGTCTGTTTGAATTCTAGTGAAATAAAATTAACACAAGAATTAAAATGCATATAATAGCTGGAAAGAAGGCTTAGCGATAAGCACATTGCCATAAAGCATGACATTCTGGATTAATGCTCAAAGACTCTAATAAGGAAAGGAGAAAGCCAACTTCCCTGGTATGTGAATGCACACATATAAATGCGTCCATACACAAATAAATAAGTAAATGAATCAAAATATTTAAAAATATGCAAAAATAAAAATTAACATGATAGTTTATAATATTTGTATGCCTGATATGGTAAATAAACATTTTACATATATTTCATTGTTTGAAAAATTAAAAATAATAAACTTCCATAAAAACTAAGCTGTATTGGGTAGTAATTTGGGAAAAGAAGAATACATTAAAAAGTACCAAAATTTCTAAGATTGTGAATGTTCTCAGTATAAATAGAATCTTAGGTATTGTAAATAAAATAAATTAAAGATATACTACATTGTTAAAAACATAAATGTAATGTTTACTCTTTTAGAAATACATTCATTAGTGAGCTTTTATATATATATATATATATATATATATATATATATATATATATTATATCTTTTATATATAATATATATATATAATATCATTCGATTACATTTAAACTATTGAACCCTAAGTGTTAATTCAAGTTGCTATGCATATATAAACTAATTGTTGTCAAATATGTTTTCTTAGAATGACATAAAAAAACTTAACAGATGCTCAATTCCCACAGAAAATAAGTCAGGTTTGTTTGCCATATTGCAAAAATCTGCACTGTTTTCTAAATTTTTAAAACCAGGACAAGTAAACTGCTACATTAACCTTTTGTAATTACAATTTAATTATTCTCCACGTGCCAGTTCACATTTATGCAGCATTTTCTTCTGAATTATTTAATTGTTTCATTTAATTCCTCAAATGGTGTTCTAAAGTCTGGTTTTTATAAACACATTTTAGATAAGTTTATTTTGGATAAATTATCTAATATATTACTAATAATTATGGCATATACATAACACTTATAATTGTGAATATGTGTAATATGTGTAATACATATATATGCATATATATATCCATATATATATATAAAGATTTATAGTTTGATTATAACATATATATTCCTACTAAATATAGGACAGCCTATTCAGCCTAATTTTTATATCATTTATTCCTTACCCTTAGGGGTGTTGTTATTATAAACTCTTTTAGTAAACATTTTGTAAATGTTTTAATTTTTTAATACTTGTAATCTTTTACAGTACAGCTATTTAGTATTTTTACTTCTACATAAAGTTATGAATGTTTACTTGAATTCTTCTAATATATTGCCTTAATCCATCATTTCAGCCAACAGGTATTTTGTGTACAGAATTAAATACAGTAATACAGTTTTTACTCTACCCATGCCAATTACATAAAATTAAGATTTCTCCACTCATGCATGACAAATAATCATTGTTCTTCACAAATTTCTTCTGTTTTCATTGCTAAATAATTCAAAAGAATGTTAGCTAATATTTGGAGTGAGTGTGGAGTTTTAGACAGGCTTTGTCCTGTAACTCACTGTGTAGTACATGCTGGCCTGTACATGATCTGCCTGCCTCTGCCTCCCAGAGTGGGAGGATCAAAGGCATGTGCTGGCAACCCAGCTGGTAATATTCTTAAGTCTGTAGTCATTTCCAGAATATATCCTCTTTTTGTTACTATTGGGGATTGTAATTATCCATGTCATAAACACAACAGTATAAAGTGGCTTTAAAATATACTAATAACTGTATTCTTGAGATCAGTAAAACTTAGATTTTAAGTAATGGCTCCATGCTCAATTCCAATATCTTCATTGCCTAGTAACAAATTATTCTGTGATTCTTGCCTTTAGTGTCACTTATGGGGTGATTCTAGATACTGCTAATAAACTATTCCCATAATTGTTTTGCTTAGATTATTAATTTCTATAGTATTAGCTTACTTTATAAATAATAAAGCAACTTGGTTCCATGAATGAGAGTTAGTTGAATTTATACATTTTCAGATGGGATGTCTTTGTTTTAGCCCCATAAGAAGCGGCAACTCTAAAGCAATCAAGCTCATAGGGATTTTGTATGAAAAGAAGGCTAAGTACCAGAGGATGGGAGGAGTATTGCAAAATGCTACCCTATGGACATAACATGGCTCTTTCACACGTGAACTTCCAGTATCTGTCATTACTGTTGGAACACTTGCATAGGAACAAGCTAGTTAAAAATCAAAACAAAGAGGGTTAAAGATCATGAGGCCCATTCCTACCTGAGTTGCGCTGGGCAACTGATGATGTGAAAAAAGGAAAAGTCACTTTCATTTTATGGTATGGCCAATGCATATGACTGCACTTCCTTGTGAATATGATCAAGGCTAATTAAACTTGATATGTAAATACATATATACATACATACATACATGCATGCATACACATGTATACAAAGGAGGACAACAGTAGATATGGTCAAGATTTATTGTATACATAGCTAGACAATATCAAAGGATATATAATCACACACACACACACACACACACATATATATATATATATATATATATATATATATATATATAATAACATAATATATAACTTTTTAAAAATTAACCTGAGATCTCAATAAAACACATATTGTTTCTATATTTCTTACGTTCCAATACATATTAGATCTATTGCCATTAGACTAGTAGGTATACTTGGGTGTCTGTTTGAAATAAATTTATTCAATGGTATCTGGTAATTTAGATAGGAAGAGAGGATGTTTTCATCCTAAGCATTGGTTGTAATATCATGGTTTATTGCTCTTAATATTATTTGTGTCAGGTTCCACTAGCTTCTAGTGAATTTTAATAGCTGAATTTGTCGCCCTCATTTGAAAATTTGTAGTATCATATGAGGTTCTAAAGATACTGTGTTCTATCCTCATCAAGGTCTTAGAACCTGAGATTTGTTGTAAACAGGGAATAAAGGAGGAGAACATTCATCATGTAAAGCTACATCTTCTTCATGACTTTGAAATACTTGTGACAAATGTCAGACTATGAATAAACACACATGGGATTGATACCTTCTGGACTGCCAGAAGTCTCTAACTTACATGATTTCTCTTTGAATTTGCAGGTGTTTAAACAGCTTTAGCTAAGACATTTTATTCTGTTTCAGAAAATGTAAATTCCTATATTTACCTATTCACATATTTGTGTTTCTACAGAATACATGAAAACACACACAAACATGCCCATAAGTACATGTATACACACACATAAACACAGATATACACAGTAGAAGACAATAATATTCAAAGGGCATATAACCATTTTGCATAAGGAGAGTGGCAGGTGGAATGGTTAAGCCATTCATCTATTTATATGTTAATCAGAACTATTTGGAAGCTTTATTTTTTTTTCTTGGATATTTTCTTTATTTACATTTCAAATATTTTCCCCCTTCCAGGTATCCCCTTCAGAACCCCCCTATTCCATCCCCTCTTCCCCTGACTCTATGAGGGGTCTCCCCAACCCACCCAATCCCATCTTCCCGCCCTGGTATTGCGCTATACTGGGGCATGGAACACCCACAGGCCCGAGGGCCTCTCCTCTCACTGATGTCCAACAAGGCCATCTTCTGCCACATGAGTGGCCAGCACCATGGCTCACTCCATGTGTATTCTTTGGTTGGTGGTCCCAGTCCCCCAGGAGCTCCAGGGGGTCTGGTCTGTTGACACTATTGTTCTCTATATGGGGCTGGGACCCTCCTCAGCTCCTTCAGTCCCTTCTCCTCCATTGAGAAACCCTGAGCTCAGTCCAATGGTTGGCTGTGAGCTTCCTTCTCTGTATTTTTCAGGCTCTGGCAGAGCCTCTTAGGAGATAGCCATTCCAGGCTTCTGGAGGCTGGGGAGATGGCTCAGTGGTTAAGAGCACTGACTGCTCTTCCAGAGATCCTGAGTTCAAATCCCAGCAACCACATGGTGGCTCATAACCACCTGTAATGGGATCATATGCTCTCTTCTGGTGTGTCTGAAGAAAGCAACAGTGTACTCAAATACATAAAATAAATATTTGGAATCTTTAATATATATGTGCTTTTGAAGGTTCTGACAGCTTTCCTCAATAATTATCTACTATGAGAAAGTCACAATATACCATACTCTCAAAGTAAAGGCATATTCTTTCTTATTTCTCTTCATATATAGACAGTAGGCAGGATAGGGTTATAGTAAATGTTAGGATAGCAGACATAGTATGATCCCAAGTCAAACCTGTGAACAACTGTCTCTACGCTTTCTCACTCTTAACACTTATTTCATGTTCAGTATTAGTGGGGTATAATTTGTAACACTAACAGTCTCTTGAAATTTTACTATGAACAAATTCCTATACGCAAGAAAAAGAAAGTTACATTACACAGTGATTTACAACAGCAGTTCTCAATTTGTAGGTCAAGACAATTTTGTTGGATCAGATGACATTTTCACAGGGGTCACATATCAGATATCTTACACATAAGATATTTACATTATGATTCATAACATTAGAAAAAAACAGTTAGGAAAAGAAAAAATTGTGATACATCCATCAGTTTTTCTTTAAATTGTTTAAGACATAGTTTTTTTTTTAAATCCTGTTTTTTTTATTTCATATAATTCCAAAAGACAAAATTATCCTTTCATGTTCTGTGAAAAATTGTGTTAGAATTTTGATGGGGATACATTGAATCTGTACAATATTATTATAGAGTAGCCAGTTTTAGAATATTTATTTTAGGACTGCATGAAAATTTGGGATCTTCCCATCTTTTTGTACCTATTTAAAATTTCTTTTTTCAATGTCTTTAAGGTTTTAACATACAAGTCTTTCACCAGCTTGGTTAGGGTGAAGATTGGTTTTTGAGGAAATTGTGAAAGGTCCTGTTTTCCTGAAGTCCTTCTTGTATATTTGCCATATTGGAAGTTTATTCATGTTTTTGAGTTAATTTTGTAGCTTGTAACTTTTCTGAAAGTGTTTATCAGCTATACGACTTTCTTGGTGGATTTTTTACGGTCACTTATATTTATAAATATATCAATTGAAAATAAGGATACTTTGAGAACTTCCCGTCCAACTTGTATCACCTTGATCTGCTTTAGTTGTGTCATTGCTCTATCTAAACCTTTTTTTTTTTTTTTCAGTATATTGAATACATATGGAGAGAGTGGACAAACTTGTCTTGATGTTAATGGGAATGATTTGAGCTTGTCTCCACATAGGTTGATGTTGTCTATGAGCTTGCTGTATATTGCCTTTATTATTTTGAAATATAACCATTGTACCCATAGTCTCCGCAGTACTTTAATTATGAAGAGATTTTGTATTTTGTGAAAGGCCATCTCTGCATGCAATGAAATGACCCATGATTTTTGTCTTTCAGTCTGCTTATATGGTGGATTACATTTATTAATTCATATGTGTTGAGCCACCCTTCTATCTCTGCCATAAACTGTACTTGTCATGATGGATTACCTTTGATGAGTTCTTAGATTTGATTTGCCAGTCTTGCTTTTAAAATATTACTATCAACATTCATAAGAAAAAATAGACTGTGATTCTCTTTATTTGTTGAGTTTATATGTGGTTTTATATATCAGGGTACCTATGACTTCATTTAAAGAGTAGGGCATATTTATATTTTATGAAAAATGAGAAATATTGATGTTGAGATTTTTGAAAATCTGGTAGAATTTTGTGCTAAACTTTTTTGCTCCTCTTTTGGTTTTAGATGGCAGAATTTTAATTATAGCTATTACTTCACTTGGGTATATAAACCTGTTTAAATCGCTTATATGATCTTGATTTAAATGTTCCTTGCTGGTATGTATCAAGAAAATTAGGGGTCTGGAGAGATTGCACAGTGGTTTAAGAACACTGGCTAGTCTCCCAGAGGTCCTGAGTTCAATTCTCAGCAACCACATGGAAGTTCACAAACATCTATAGTAGGATCTGATGTCCTCTTCTGGTGTGTCTGAAGACAGTGACAGTGTGCTCATATAAATAAGATAAATAATTTTTTAAAAAGAAAATTATCCTTTTTAATTTTAGATTTCCAACTTAGTAGAATACAGATTTTCAAAGTATGTGCTCATGATTCTTTGGATTTCCTTTGTGTATGTTGTTATGCCCTATTTTGTTTCTAGGTTTCTTAATTTGGATCTTTACTCTCTTCTAGTTAATTTTGCTAAGAGTTTATCAATCTTGATTTTCTGTCAGTTTTTATATTCATTGTTTCCATCTCTACTTTCCTGTTTTAAACAATATTTTTCTTATCATTTCACTGTCTATATATTCAGAGCTTTCATTAATGGATTTATTTATATCTTCTCTAAGGTCCTTGAACATATTTATGGTAGATATTTTGAAGTCCTCGCCTGGTGCTACATCCATATTCCATTTCTTAAGACCTACTCTAAAAGAGTTGTAGAGCTCGATTTAGACATATTGTCCTAGCTGTTATTGACTCTATTTTTATGCTAGTTTGTATGTATCTGGGTTAGGGGTGATTGTAATTCTAAGTACTACTATCTTGTCTTGTGTTTGTTTTGTGATTGTAATGTCCTTCGTTTATAGCTGTCCTCTCTGATTCTTTGGAATGTCTGGTATTTTGGATTGCCTAGTAATGAATGCTTATGAATTTTTCCAGGTATAGTCACTGGGAATCAAACGCAGAAAGTGTTTTTAGATGTTGGGGGCTGAGACTGAGGAATAAGAATGGGATACAAAAAAAAGGGGCTGAGAAAGTCCACAGGTGGAAGGATAGGGTTGGGAATCAGAAAAAAAGGTGAGACCACAGCAGACATTCTACAGTACTGTCCGTTAGACAGGGAGATTAGAATTACTGAGAAGAGCAAGTGAAGATTGATGATTCCCTGGCCACTGTAAGTGACTGTTAGATTCCCCAGGAGTGACTGAGGGAATTGGGGGGTGAAACAAAGGAAATGTGGTGTAGTGGAAGACAGCTGTGGGAGAGTTGTGTGATGCTCTAGATATAGGGAAGAGAGATAGGAGTGGTCACAGCAAGTGGTCCTCTATAAGACGGGGAATGAGACTGGGTGACTGGAATTGCATGAGAGGAAGGAGATTCCTTCCATTTTCAGGTCTGGATTAGAGTGTGAGATTGTTTCTAAATCCCCTACCATGAACTGTGCATCCCTGGTGCAAAGTATTTTCTGTCCCATAACAACAGAAATGTCATGATGAAGAAAATGTGAGTTACAGCATCTATCCAACTCAAGCTTTTATAGAGAAAGAACATATTCAGAGCGGTTTAAAAATGTTAAAAAAAAAAAAATATGGCACCTTGGAAGGGTGAGCGTCTGTGAAATAAACATGCTATGCATCAAGCTGTGGTTATTTACAGCAAGTCAGGCATTGTCTTCTCAACCTTCACACCTCAAGTCGTTTCAATAAGCCCATACTGTTCCTGTGAGAAGTAATTACAACTAGAAATGATAGCAAAACCATACTCTCAAAGGACATTGTTGTATGGTAACCTAATGATGCAGATAGAATATCGTTTAGCACATTTTAAAAAGAATTATGAAGAACATTGCCAATGACATAATGTTATGTCCTTTAACGTATAACATAATATTTGAATGCAAAATAACTACAATGCCTTTAAGGGGTTGAATAAAAACCTAACTTTTCAAAATTCATATAGCACAGCACAATATTCTTATGTGAGTCATAATTTACATAAATCCTATTCCATGAGATACTAATGTTTTTGAATAGCAAGAATGATGTCTTAAAAATAAAATAACATATGATGTTATAACAATAATCAAAGCAAAATATTGTGTATTTCATTTTGGATATTTTTAAAGGATATAGCTAATAGATTTTATATTAAAATCTTTCCTCATTAATTATAAGTCAAAATATAGGCTTTTACTTGAACATTCATTGATTTTTAATATGAAATAAGTACTGCACTAAATGTTAAAGACAATAAATAACAAGTATTCCTTGAAACAGTAATACAACATTCTAATGTTTATAGTATATAGTTTGTATATTATACTGACTGCTAGAACAAAATGAACCTCCAACGTGAGTTCCATCCACACCAAAATTGTATCACCAAGCTTTACAATTCATTATTTACAAAGAAAATTAAAAAGAAAAAATTAAATATACATAGGAACATACTTTATATTCCAAATATGATCTAGTTCTTACCTTATTATCTGCATTAAGAATATATTCTACCAAATTGTGCATATATTTAACTAAACATATTTTAAAATGCTAAAATTATATCAATATTGTTCAGAAAATAATGTTGTCTCAAACATATGTTTAGCAAGCCATATGTATTAAACAACATTAATCAGAGCAGAGAGCTTTCTAATTTAAGGTCACTTTTGGATTCTGTTCCAGATTTGAACTAAGTGTAAGTTAGTGCCATCTGTTTACAATTTTTTGGCCCAACTTTATGGCATTGTTGTCCTGGTCAATCTCACTTCTCACTAATTCAGGTCAGGCTAAACATTGATTTACATTAAATTAGAATGAATTGTAACCCATGGTGGTCTCAGATTGGGTTAGCAGTTGTTGGGCCATGTTGTAAAACCAACAGGTCAGACTACATGTCAACTGTGAAATGGGATTCCATGGAAAAATTGCAGCATTAATGCATGTCATCTTCAAGAACATTTTGTATAGAAAAAAAAATACTCTTCTAAAAAATATGCATTAGAGACACTTTCAAATGTAAAAAACCTATGAACTTGCTAAATACTGGGATGCATAAAGCATGCTACCACTGTGATGTTCATTTTGGCATATAATCTCTACTGTCTCAGTCATTCTTCTACTCAGGAAACAATACATCCCACTCAAGCCATGATTTTCTTTTAAATGTCTTTCACAAATAAGGAACTGGGTAAAACTGTAAAATATCATATACATTATATACATTTTGGAAAATAATTTGAGAATGTGTGCATATGTGAGTACATAATTATATTCTCTTTACACTCAGAAGTCATCATTAGATACTGTCTTCAAATTCACCAACTTACATATGTCTGAGATTGTGAGTGAATGTCTTTGAGTATTATGAGTGTGTGAGTGTGAGTGTGTGTGTGTGTGTGTGTGTCTGAAAAATACAGAGCCAGATGCTTGCAGTCAGACATTAAACAGAACACAGGTTCCCAAATGAAAGAGTTATAGAAAGGACTGATGGAGCTGAAGGGGTTAGCAACTCCATAGGAAGAGCAACAATATCAACCAACTAGACACCGCAGAGCTCCCAGGGACTAAACCACCAACCAAAGAGTACACATGGTGGGACTCATGGCTCCAGCTGCATATTTAGCAGAGGATGGACTTGTGGAAAATCAATGGGAGGGTAGACCTTTGGTCCTGTGAAGACTCAACGACCCAGTGTAGGGGAATGCAAGAATGGTGAGGTGGGAATGGGTGTGTGTGATGGGGGAAGGAGGATGGTATAGGGGGTTTCTGAAGGGGAAACTGGGAAGGGGGATAATTTTTGAAATGTAAATGAAGAAAATACCCCATAAAATTATAATTAAATGGTTCTGTCATGCATTCTTCAGCTCTCTTCTTTCTGAAGTACATGGGTTCCTGTCAGAAATGCTTCAAGTGTCAACTGTTTTGGAAATACTCAAGCCACATCCATTTGTTGTTTATAAATAAGTATAAATCTCTGGGCAATTTTCACAACTCAAGACAGCTCTGGAAGACCCTCACTCTTCTGAGCTCCCCGTGGGACTAGGTGAGCCTTAATCAAGCCTGCATCAATCGTCTTTCTCCTTCTGGTTCCCTTTTCCTCCTTTTCCTGTCTTCTTTCTCTCCTTTTATGGAGATAGCAGAAACACTGTTCAATAACCCCCCCACCCCCACCCAGAGAAATCTGAATCCATTTCTTTAGAGCACTAAAGGGCTCTTAGGGATGCAGGTTGCCAAGACTGTTTTCTGTAACCAGCTCTCTGAAATCTCACCTGCATAGGGTAGGTTCACCACCTCTCAAACCTCATCTGTATAAGGTAGATTCACCACATGTCGATTATTCCCTTTTGAAAGCTAAGCATTTATACATATTTTAGAGCATTCTTCTACATAGACACTTAATGACATGACTTAATCTTTAATCCCAAAGCTTCAAAAGCAAAAACATAGTGTTACATTAGATCACTAGGTATGTAAATCAATTTCTCAACTCTAAAATCTTTAAAATCTTTAAGTAAAGCCACTGACAGAAAGGGATTAAAATGAACTAGAGATTTATAAGAACTCTTTGAGATCATGGTACATATCATATTCACAAGTGTATCAGTCCAATATCTTAAGTGCTTTAGGCATTTGGAAAGGATCAGAAGACTGGATAATATGCACTGTTGGAACAGGATCCCAACCTGACACTGCATTCAAACCCTGCAGTTTACTAAGTTGCTCTTTGCTCCCTACTCATTTTCCAGAACTGTGTTGTCTATCTTGAAAGTATTTCCCAGCCTGAAACAATTCCAACAAAAGCTTGAATATTATATATATATATATATATATATATATATATATATATATATATATATTTTGCTGTTTCAAAGAGTATATCATTCTCTTTATCTAACTCAGTCCAGTCAATTTATGAAGCTTTTTTCCCGGTAAAGATGGGTTTGAACGATGCCAAGTTGAAAGACAATGTGTTCTTCCAGAAGCACCATCTGGAATCTTGACAGACTATTGGCAGCTAGAAACTCAGTTCTTAAATGAAACAGTTCTCTTGAGACTCAACTCAGGTTAATCCATTGATATGCGTGTGTGTGTGTGTGTGCGCGCGCGCGTGCGCGTGTGCATGTGCGTGTGTGTGTGTGTGTGTGTGTGTGTGTGTGTGTGTGTGTGTGTATGAATAAAAGGTTTCAGTACTTTGACTTTGTAACCTTCTTTCTCTCTTGTGATTAGTAAATTAGTTACATTTCAAGATCCAATAAGTACATAGAGTTCATTACGAATCATATTGTTAAAGCAAAGTTGATTACTTTAGTTTTATATCAGGATCTTACCATAATAATTATTATTAATTCAATAAAGATTATTCATCTCATAAAGTTTCTAAAGCCACAATAGTATACAAGACCACTGAATTTTTCCTCAGTACTATCACATCTCCAGCTAAGACAGAGTCAGGACTTACAGTGTTCTATAATAATTAACTTATATATTAAAAACAAATGAGTAAATTTGTGATCAAAGAAATAAATTCATGTAGTGTCTTAGAGTCAGAATGCTTTTCTGTTTCCTATACATTGATATATCTTTTATTAAATAATTTATGCAGTAAACCTTATTGTGCTGGATATTTTTATGTAAACTTGATAGGAGTTAACGTCATCTGGAAGATCAATTCAGAAAATGCCCTCATGCTTGCACTGCAGGCAAAACTGTAAGATATTTTCTTGATTGATGATTAATATGGGAAGGCCTGGCTCACTAACTAGGAACAGTGTCATCCCAGGGTAGGTGGCCACGAGTGGTAAAGAAAGCAGATTAAGCAAGTTATGAAGAGGAAGACAGTAAGTAGAATTCCATGGCCTCTGAAGCAGCTCATGCCTCCAGGTTTCTGCCCTGCTTGAGTGCCTCTCCTGACTTCCTTCAAAGAGGAACAGCAATATAGAAACCAAATAAATCTCTCCTTGCCAGCTTTATTTTTGCTAGTAGTATTTCATAACAGAAATAGAAACCATAACTGAGACACTTGGCAAGCCCATAAATATTTGTTCATTCAGTGTGAAGAAATGCCTTTAGTTAAGTAGGTGAATGGCTCTGGTTGAGTACATCACACATACACACAATTTTGACTTGAAGAACTTAGAAGGATACTATGCTGTTTAATCCCATTTAGAAAAAAAAAAAAATAGTAGAAGTAGCCGTACCAATGTTTTCACTTAACAGATAGCAACAGATATCATCTACAAAAAGCCAAAGCAACAAACAAACAAAGAAAATCAGTAAACTAAAACTATTTCAATGTAGGCTTTCATCAAGAGGAGAGGACTCTCAAATGGAATAAATCTTACTAGATAGACATTTCTTGGCAAATAATTCTTCACCACAAGATCATAAAAACAAGTTCAGTTCCAGGAACCACATTACCACATTTTGCAAAAGGAAACTCTCCAGTTTTGGGTCACCGGATGTCTTGTACCTTTGGATTGTCAGGGCATAAACCTCAAAAAGAGGCAATTTACACTTGGTCCAGGCCCATGAAAGAATAGTCTAAAACCACAGTGCCAGGGCATCCTCAGGACAAGAAGTGAAGTGCCAATGTTTGTGCCCAATTGTAAACACTTATCCTGCTTTTCCAGATTTGTTTTAGACAAGGCGTCTCACAACAGGATTACTTTCTATATAAGTCACAATGACAACCAATTATATTTCATTATGCATGTGCTAAGTAAGCTAATTATATTTACCTAGTGTATAACATCCAAAGGAAAGAAATTAACAACTATTTAAGTGGGACTTTAAGAAGTACTGACTTGGACCTTTGCTAGAAAAATGAATGGACCTTTTGGAGGCAGGGTGGATCTTTCAATTGTACAATACTTTGGTCTCTTGCCATTTGGCAAGTCATATTTGAAAAGAGATGTGCAACTTAGCATTTTGACAGTTCCATATAAGATTCTCATTCACTAGCATATTTTAGGATTAATATCAAGTAATGCATTGGTAAGAATTATTCTTGAATTTTAATGAAAGTTTGTAAACTTTCAGATAAAATTCTATTGTCATACCTGATTTTTACTCATGTAGTTTTTAATTTTAATCTTAAGATTCTGAGTCGTTTTGAAATGGTTCTCAATATAATTTTACTTAGTAGAGCCTTTCTGCTTAAAGCAACAGGCTAGCTATAAACATGTATTCTTAACTATCAAAAATAGTGTGTATTTTCCTTGTTAGTCAAAATACATATTAACCTTTATATAAAACTTGACTTATCCAGATTTCTAGCATGAATTTTGTTAATTTTTTACTTTCCCCAAAATTTGTATAATAACATTAACTTTCTTTTGACAAATAGATAACTTTCAATAAATTCTAGAATGATTGTTCTACTACCAAATATAGTAAATCAAAAATAACATTTAATTATTTTAATATTTCTTTATTTTTATAACTTCAATTGTGTCTGTGTATATTTGTGTGTGTGTGTGAGTGTGTGTGTGTGTGTGTGTGTGTGTGTGTGTGTGTGTGTGTAGCGCATACATGGCCCAGAGTTGTTAGACTCCCCTGAAGATAAAGTATAGGTACTTGTAAGCAAGCTGATGTGGATGCTGGCACTTGAACTAGAGCCTCTGATAGACTAAAATATGCTCTGCTCCATTGACTACACCTCTAGCCCATTACTTTACTAATAAAGATATGATTTTCTCCCATCAGTATAATTTTAATAAATACAAATAAAACAATCTTATGAATAATAAATAACATGGTTCTTTAGTTGTGTACATGTGTATAAACATGTGTGTGTGGGTTTATATGCTGATGCATATGAGTATGGCATCTAGAGATTGATATCTAATACTCAGTGCCTTTCTCTATCACTCTCTACCTTAATTTTTGAATGATTGCTCTTGATGAATCTGGAGATCACCTTTTGGTTAGAATGGCTAGCCAGAAAGGCGCCAATTCTAACATAGAGAGTTAGAATTCTCTAACTTCTGACTTTCATCCCTGAAATTACAGGCTGATACCACCATACTTATCTGGATTATTTTGGTTTTTTTTGTAAGGAGCTAATGATATAAACCCAGATTTCCATTTTTGTGCAGTGAAAACTCTATTCATTTACCAACTCTCCAGCCCTATAGCTAACAATTATAAATAGAAAATATAGTTAATAAGAATATTCATCTTAAAAAGCTGATATTTGGGGACAACTGTAGTTTGTAAAACTACAGCATTTTAAACTGAATATGTACTATACTGATATTCTTCCCTTAGATGAATGTTTAGTGTTTATACATCTTTAATTATCAAATATTCTAGATCACTTTTAATGTAAAGTTGCTCTTGCATTCAAAGAAAACAATTAATACAAATTTGAGTGAAATATAAGAATAAATAAAGCATAACTTTGAAAGTGGAGTTTATAAATATCAGGATTTCTTTTTTGACCCCAAGTATGCAAGTGCAAATAAACCAGTTTTATACTTTCTTGCAGTAAATAGCCAAATTGAATTTCACCACTCACTTAAAATAACAAGCAGCATGTCCCTGAGACCTCTTGGTAACAGGCAACCAAATAAAACTCTGTAGGCTCAATTAAGATCATTGAAATTTCAGCAGAACTACACTGATTTGTAAATAAACAAATCAATCAATGGTACTTATTTGGTGATTTTGAAATGCTTCTAACTGAGCTGGGGTGATCTAACATATCAGAAAAACTAAACAGTAGGGTTCAAACCATTGTGTTTCTCTATTTCAAACTGAGCTACAGATCTAGATAAAAGCTTGGTGTTATTTTTATAACAGAAAACCAAGAGTGCTTCATATTTACTATGTTACTTCAAAAATATCATTAAGTTTCTATTAAACCTCAATAGAGAACAGAAGACACACAAGTGCAGAAGTGATGCCAACTGTCATGATAATAAAGCCCCAAGTGTGCTTACATTTTAAGCCAGCAACCAAATAATTAGCATTTATTCCATCTATAGTCCAGAAATGGCTACACTCTGAAAGCTCAGGCATCAAGTAATCATCTTACATTTTGTTAAATAACATTTCACACTGAGCCTTTGAAAACATGATGAATACTAATCTGCACATGTCTGAACATTTTTTTTTATGTTTCTTTCTTATTTTTTTAATTCTTAGATTTTTCTCTTCAATCATATTTTGTTTGATAATTTGTCAAGGGAAATATTTGTCTCTTCAAATGTTTCAACACTCTTTGAATAGAAAACTTTTGAAAAACTTCCATTGAAGATATAAGTCTATTTAATATCATTATAAAATAGATTTATCTGTAGAAGGGGAAAAGGTAACCTCTTGTAATTCGAGATAACAGTAACTTCTTAACTTCATATTGATTTTTCTGCAGAGCAAAAGAAAATGGAAGTTAGAAGAAAAAGCCTTTTAAGTAAGTTCCAGTAATGCTGAAATTGAAGCAAGCCCAAAATATCTACTGGTGTGAAATCCTTTGTAAACGATTTGGACTGAATCCTTGAAAGGTTAGATTGTTAACAAAACATGAAAGAATAGACTAAAAGCATTAAGTTTAGTAAATCAAAAAATGAGATTAAATGCATTTAAATATGCAATGTAGCTAACTTGTGAGTGATGGCTTCACTTACACACACATTGCATAATGGATCTCCTCTTATATATTAGTGTCCTCATACATTTTAAAATTAAATTAATAATCTGATAAATTTCAATTATGTTTAAAAGAAGATAAAACAGCAAAATATCCAGATAATAAGATCAAGATTGAGAATTTGATGATAGCTTGTCAACCTTGTTCACCATTTTCCCCACAATACTTTATGCATATTATAGATATAACATTTATTCTATACAGAGTTCAGTAAGGAATTCACAGGAAGATATTACCAGCCTAGGTCACATACAATTTTCATGAACAACAAACTTAAGAATAAACCTCTTAGCCAGTTTATTTCCATTTTTGATGCAATTAAGGACAAAAAAATTAGTTTGTCCAATTTTTTGTTCTGTCCTTTAAAATCTCGAGTCAGTCCCTCTTTTCTTCCACCTTCAAATCTTATAGAAAAGATTAGGAAGACTTGTATTAGAGAGCCCCAATTGCTGGACTTCTTAGATTATTTGCTTTTGTTACCAATTAGCAAGTTTTGCTCTGCTTTCATGTTCTATATACAGAATTGAAGAAAGATTTGTCATATTAGGGGCTTGGCTGTAGCTCACTGACAGAGTGCTTCCCATAAGGTTCAAGACCCTGGAAAAATCCAATCACCAAAACATTTTAAGTGAGAACTTTATCTTAAAATGTAATAGAAAAATTACATTTTAGGTGATTGCAAAAGCTAAAGTTGCTATAGGAGGATGGAAAGTAAAGCTTATGTCACTTCTGGACTGAGTCAGTCCTAAGGAAACAGGTGAACCAAGTCAGTTCTAAGGAAGCATGTGAAATAGGTCAGTAATAGAGTAGACATCAGGATTAGGTCAGTAATAGACAAGTGTTCCAGGCAACTGTCTTTTCAATAGCTGGTGGTTTCATGTGCATATTAAGCAAGAGGTAAACATTATGTGTATATATATTTATGTGTATATGTGTATGTATGTGTATATATAAACATTTTATATATATATATGCATACACATACACACACATACATATATGTGTGTGTGTGTGTGTGTATGTGTGTGTGTGTATGAATTAAAATGGAAAAGCACTATAACAAGGTGAAACTACCCCTATTAGACACTATAGGCCACAAATAAACAGCCCAGAATAGAAATGAGTTATTTGTTTTGGGATGTTGACCAGTAAAGTCTCTCCAAACGTTGTAACACTGTAATCTACTGCCAATGCTCAATGTTCAAAAGCTGTATCACATTTACATGATCATTTTTATATGATCTTCCCTATTCAATAATTCATTAATTCTTTGACTCTTCTCTCTCTCTCTCTCTCTCTCTCTCTCTCTCTCTCTCTCTCTCTGGGTTGCCTTTTGTTCTTTCTCAAAACGTTTAAGGGTTTTCTATTGACTCATCTGCATTTTTCCTAATTCAAGCAGTTTTTAAAAATATTTGTTCTGAGCAAAATTGTTCTATATGTATCTATGTGCATATATCATCACTGAATTATTATTTAGCAATTGAGCAATATTTTTAAAAACAAAAGTCATCATTGTTATGGAACAATGCTCTCTGGATATGTCATGCATCTGATCTCTTGAACTCTCATAACACTACTGCAAAAGATTGGGCCAATTAACTTTCTGTCATAGAGACTACCCACCACTTACTAGCATTTATAAATAAATAACAGTTGCTAGGAGACAGAACAACCTCTCTTCAGTGTTTTAGTCATGCACCACTGCCTATGCTCCTACAAATAACCCTTCACCCACACCTTGTAAGTAACTGTGATTATTCAACATGGTTGAAAAAAATAGCTCATTTCATTCACTGCTTCCCTACCTAGAATGAATAAATGTTCAGCTATCCTCTGAAAAGTTCACACAGCAATCATTGGTTCACTAAGTCACTCAAAGTTTTTGCTTAGTATTTAGGTACAGTCTTGCATCCTGTCTTCACATTGCATCATCATATAAACAAGACTATAATAACAGTTCTGATGTGCTACCCCCATGGTTTCTTTGAGGACATGTGGCTCCATTATGATCAACTTTACAGGATCAACTTTACAGTTCTGAAAATAATCTTCATTGAAACACAATAAGTCTTTATCAGTGTAAAAATGCTCACAAGACATTATGCAATAGTGTCTGTGTGCTTGCTCACTGATAAGCCTCACCTCTTCTCTATCTGCCCAATTTCTAAGACATGTTTCAAAGGTATAACTAATTACTGTTTGGTTGAGAAAATTGAAATGGAATGTTTTAATGGGAATATGTAACTTTCCTTGTATTCTCGGCTCTCTACCGCCTTGTTTTCTGTCAGGAGCCATAATCGAACAAGCTAATAACTAGCAGGTGATCTTTCTGAGATGGCCTGCTTCAGATTATTTCATAACATGTGATAGGTTCACCATTATTAGACAAGGCCATATGGGAATTCATTTTAGGAAAGATTCCTGCTATTACTATGCTTTTCCTATTATTATTAAACATATATAATAATCACTAAGCAATAGCACATCCCTTTAGAGCAGACTTCTGAAGATCCACAAAGATGTGTTTTGTAGTGATGCTATATAGGCAAATAGATGAATTCTTAAGTCTTAGTGATGATCCCATAAGAATTCCTAAAATTATATCAGTGATTATTAAGCTCTTTTATAGTGGTACTGCTATAAGGTTCTTTTCTTATAGTCAAAACTGCAATGAGAACTCTTCCAGTCTCCCAAGTGTTACCTGTTCATAGCTCTTAGATCATAACCAGACTTTCTCCTATTCAGAACACATTCCAAGAGGTTGTAAAACAATTGAACCAAAGGTCATGAAAAGGGAACTAATGATTTAGAATAGGTGCTAGAACAGAAGACAAAATATTGACTTGGTTTATCTATATAAAACTTCACTAATAATTTAGTCATGGTTCCCAACTTATTATAAACCTGTGGAGCTATGACAGGTGATAGATGTTTAGCCAGATAATTACTCCCAATGGATATGCATAAAAACATTCTCTGTTGTAAACTCCCATTTCAATTTATGATTTGATTTTGTGTATGAAGTTTTTATGAACTTTTCAACATGTAATCATGTATTCTAAAAGTAGTTTAAGTGCTGAGGACAAAGAACTGAGAAGAACTGAGCTGAGAGAGGAACTGAGCTGAGAAGTTTTGAGACAGAACACTTTTTAGACAGAACTGAACACAAGAACTTAGAAGTATAGACACAACATTGGGAGAAAAGTCATTTAAAATTAGAGCATTAGTATGACATCAGAGCAGTAGGAGAGAGCAAGTTTAGAAGGAGAATGCAGAGTGGAATATCTTAGAAATTATAGGTAGCATAAAAACTAAGAGCAATGTGCAGAATGCAGAGGGAAATAAGAAAAAAGAAGAAGCTGCAGAGAGCAGAAGGAGCAGACAGGCTTCTCCTTACCATGGACAGAACAGGTCCTTTCTTAATAACAAGGCAGGCTTAGTATGATTAAAAGAAACAAAGCTTTTTTTTTCTTCCAAACTGAGATTTAATTCATTTAGCATTAAAAGGTGGAAGCTTTTTTCTTTCACTGTGCAATAACTATTGGAGCACATTTTTCATCCAAAATGAGTAAGTTCTTTCTGCACTGGTGTTTGGTCTTTTGCTCCATATGGATATATAAGTATGGATGTGTGTGTTTATGTAATTATGAGAATGTGTGCATGTGTGTGTGTGTGTGTGTGTGTGTGTGTGTGTGTGTGTGTAAGTATGTAATTTTGAGAATTCATGCAAACTTAACCAAAATGGATGAAGGGAAATGCATAAGTAGACATTCATGCAAATGTATATGAACTTATGTGAGTTTATGCATATTTTCCTATGTAAAAGTTATTTTTCTTCTGCAAGCATTATTTTCCTCCCCGCTAGCCCAACATGCAAGAGGCACCTGGGCAATAGGGAAAAGGGTCTAGCAATTAAGCCTTTACTTAGTCTTCTGCTGTTTTAGGAAAAGGCGCTAAGTGCCAGAGATTGCAGTCTCTGAGGAGCACAGAAAGCAGATCAGCCTTTTCAACTTAGATAAGTAAAGATTTTATTACTATACAGCGACCCTAAATATCTCGTGAGACAAAATCTTACCCCATATCTCATAAGACCTACTCTTACCCTCTGCAGATACTCTTTCTCCTCTGCTGCTTCAAGAAGAACTGGACAAGAAAAAAAGATTCCTGCAGGGGTTGGACTGGGCAGGTTTTTTTTATCCATCAAAGCTCTATTTTCAGTCATAATTAGGAGACTGATGCTACTATATAGTACTGACTTTACATTCTAAGTCATGGACTCTCCCTTGGAGTACGTGATTCATATATTTAATGACACACTATTGGTGAAAACTAATTTTCTTTGTTCCAAAGAGGTATGAATGACAATTATCTTCCTAGTTAGGGGTGGAACTTTGTCACCACTCCCACTTTTCTGTATAAGATATTGTCTGGCTCAAGCTTGTGAAGGATTTTGTCATCCTGACACCCTCTCTGTGAGTTCATGGACACCTGCCTTGTGTCCGGATGACACTGCTTCCTTGGAGTAATCCAGCACCTTAGACTCCGACACCATTCCTACCTCCTGTGAAGAGGAAATTCTTAAAATCATAAACTACTTCTAATGTTCTTTCCACTTTCATTTTCTCAACAATGACATGGACAAAAGTGTTCTAATATCCCCAAAGCCATCAGCTACAACTTAGCAAAGCATATGGAAAGTCCTGAGTCTGTAATAAGGCATGACTTATTTGTGCAATAGAAAGAAGCATCCAAAAACCACCACAGGATCTTTACAGCTCCTGTGAATGCTCCTGGGTAATCTACCTTTT
The DNA here is from genome assembly GCF_900095145.1 of Mus pahari. NCBI lineage: Eukaryota > Metazoa > Chordata > Mammalia > Rodentia > Muridae > Mus > Mus pahari. Next base: position 122,166,454 of record NC_034594.1, read on the forward strand.
CCTCTGATCCTTCTCTCCATAAATATCTACAACCTCTTAAATTACACTTAGTTTAAAATCCTGAGCATTTGTAGGTAGGGCACATTTTAATTGGAAGGTGTTGTGGGTGGGTTCTAGCCCTTATCCTTCCACTGGGAGTCTTGTATGGTTACCGGAAGTGGCCACTTCAGGAGCCACATCCCCCATGGCTAGGAATCTCAGTGAGAATCTCCCCTTAGACCTTGTGGGTCCTTTCCTCACCCCAGATCTCTGGCAAGTCCTAGAGATTGGATCCCCTAGCCTATCTCTCTTCTCTGTCCCCTACTCTTCCTGCATGTGATCATACCTCCCTGCCCTGGTCTCTTTCCAATCCCCACTTCCACCCAGATCCCTCCTTCCATCTATCTTATATAACTTTTACTTCCTACTCTGAGAAAGATTTAAACATCCTGCCTTGGGCCCTCCTTGTTATTTGTCTCCTTTGGGTTTGCTTATTATACTATGGTTATCCAGTTCTTTTGGGATAATATCCATTCATAAGTGAGTGCATACAGGGAGAAAGTTAGAGCAAAGATTGAGGGAATGGCTAACCAATGACTGCCCCAAATTGAGATTAATGACACTCTCTTATGCTTGCAGACAGAAAAATAGCATAACTGTTTTCTGAGAGGATCTACCTAGCAGCCAGTGGAAAGAGTTGCAGAGACTTACACCCAAATATTAGATGGAGCTCAGGGAGTTTTACTTTTGAATTGGAAGAAAGATTGAGGGACCCGAAAAGGACGGGGACTCTGTAGAAAGACCCACAGAGTCAACTAGCCATTGGAGACCGTAGTCTGAAATATTGGGGGCTGCCAGAGACTGAATCAGCAAAGAAACCAAGACAGGTATACCTAGAACCCTGCACATATGTAGCAGATGAGTAGCTTGGTTATTATGCAGGTGTCTCAAACAACTGGAGCAGGAGCTCTACACGAGCCTCTTGCCTGCCTGTGAATCATGTGCCCCTAAATGGACAGCTTTGTCTGACCTTAGTGGGAAAGAATATGCCTAGTTCAGCAGCGAGTTACAAGGATAGGAGTGTACACCCAGAGTGTGTGTGGGATGGAGTTGGCAGGCTTCTGCTTCTCCAAAGAGAAGAAGTGAAGACAGGGGACTTGTGTGAGGGGGATCTGGAAAGAAACCAAGGGCTGATATTGGGTTGTAAATTTAACATATAAAAAAAAAAAAACAAAAGCAAAAAACCAAAACAACAACAACTAAAGCAAGCATTATTTATCAAACCCTGAATAAACTCCTGAGTCTATCAGTCCTCACTAGCAATGTAAATACTCTTCTCAGTTAACTGCATCCTCAGACATTTGGTCTCAAAGTTCTTTGACTATGGCCTTTGACACTGACAGCTCAGGTTTATACAATTTTCTTGGATGTTTAATTAGATTTGATACCTGATTATTCTGTAAGGGCCAGCATCCCATTATAACTCTCTCAATCTGAAGTTGCTTTCTTGCTCCAGTACAGCTGGGAATGCCATAGATGGACTTGATAACACCATTTTTTCCAAAGACACCCACTCTTATCATTGAAAACCCCAGGCTGGAAGATCAGAGAATGGCATTTTCTTGATCACCATACACAGTACTTAAAATTCTATAATTTGTTGTAGTCTTGTGAAGATTTCTTGTTGGCAGTTTCTGACTCGTTCCCCACAATTCTTCCATAAGTGTTTTTTATTATTGATAGATTTATTAATTTTATTAATTAAAATTAGTATTTGTTTTTAGCAGAATCTCAATCTGAATTTCAAGTAGATCTGGTGCTCATGATCCTACTGACTGAGCCTCCAGAATATTGAAATTACACATTTCAATACAGCCATCATTATCCCTGACTTGTATGCTTCTGATGATGATGGTCATGATGATGATGATCATGATTATAATAATAAACTCTTAATACAGAAGATGCCCATGTTCCAGTGAATGCTCCTAACCAATACCCTGATTGCGCTAAGTTAGTCTCTAAATGTATTAATATTCAGAGAATAAAACAAATATGAATTAAAATTTGCTACTTGGGGTTTTCATAACTTGATAGGTTTAAATTTTTTTTATGCTTTTAGATCAATACTCATGGCAAATTATTCCTGAATATTCTTAATGAATTCCAGATGGTTCTGGAACTGTAAAGTATTTGATGAGATCATTTATGGATTAACTCCCTTAAAAGACATGGCCGTGCAGCATGCAGCCTGATATCTGCCAGGCTGACCCTGCTTCCTCCAGTGTCTCCTGACCTTTCTCTCCCTGTCACCCCATGACCTCCATTTTAATTGGGTTTTTAGCCCTGACAACAGACATCTGTTTCACAATCTGCCTTAATCTCAGAGCTATGTGCCTTTAACTGATCACATCTAAAGCTCAACAAAGTGCTACATTTAGATGAACCAACAGAAAAGCTTCTACTAAATCAGGGCAGGAGGGATCATATTTAACAGATAATAAAGATGTCAGTGTTCTCCACAACTAATGTACATTGTTATAAAAATCTTAATTCAAGTTATAATATATTGACAAAATGAAATAAAAATGTGTATTTACAAATTCATTCCTTTTATTGAATTACTTACTAAATGCTTTGTGCCCCAGGGTTTGCAAGGTAATTTGCACCCAAGAACTTTGGTTTTTAATGGATGGTCTGCTGTAATGCATTTGAACTAAGACATAGGAAAAATGATTATTTAATCCTAAAACATTAACCATAGATAAAGAAACAAGTAGGTGACAGTCAGAGGAACAAACAACAAGGAAGTGAGCTCAAACTGTTAGAACATTTAAAGAAATTTGGTTTTTAAATAATAATACTGTATCAACCTAGAATTCCCTTAATAGGCTCACATTGCTAGACTTGGGGCTAATCCTGACTTGATCTGAAGGTGACAGAAACCTTTAAGAAACAAGAGTTGTGCCTTCTTCTTCTTCTTCTCCTTCCTCTTCCTCTTCCTCTTCCTCCTCCTCC
>NC_034594.1:122171386-122177497 GCF_900095145.1 Mus pahari
TCCCTCTCTCTCTCTCTCTCTCTCTCTCTCTCTCTCTCTCCCTTCCTCTCTTTCCCCTGCTACTCCCATCATCACCTCTCCATCACTGTCTGTCTCTCTTGCTTTTTTCACTGCCATGAGTTTAGAAACTTGTAACATTTGTGATTCCTACTATGAAATTCTGAACTTTCAGATTCATACTAAAGGTGTCAACTTGGCCATAATTAAAACTATGAGCCCATACACTTACTGCTTTTACATCGATTATCTAGGAACTTTGATGCAGTAACTTAAGCAGGGCTAGCCTGTCTCTGCAGATGAGAAACTACTGTTCCTACCAGGTATAGAAATAATGCCTTTGTGCCTAAGTGTATCAATATGAACATACATTATGAGGGATTAGCTAGCATTTAATTCTAAACAGTAAGCAATCATTCTGTTCTTCTCAGTTAATGGTTTCTTCAGAATTTCTCTTCATCAATGTGAGTCCTTTGGATTTTGCTTTGCTCCACATAATTTCTTAATATCTACATTTGGGGAAGTTCAGGGGATATGTTCAGGACCTTCTGGTCCTTAGCTTGCTTCTATCTGTATTTAGGATTCCCAAAGAGCAAATGATATATTTGTCTTTCTAAACATATTTTTAAATGTCCAGAAACATGTTTTGGTTATCATACTGAAGAAAAATAAATGTTACTGTGTTCACATGGTCCTTTCTGGGGATTGAATCCAGGGCCTCACAAAAGCTAGGCAAGTATTATACCACTGAGATCAATCTGTAGACTTTTAAATTTTCATATTTATATTTTACTAAGTTGCCTAAACTGCCCTTTATCCTGCTCTATATTCCATTTTCATTTCTAATATGGGTTTCCCTTTCCTTGACCTTCTAAATAGGTAGAGTCACATGCCTGCTCCCAAAAGTCTTATTCTGACTCCAAAACTTGAAAATCACATATGTCCTGGTGACGTCCTCATTTTTAGCCTATTACTTGCTCCTAAGCACCAGATATATTTCATTGCTTGTTGTATAAGTCTCATATTCATTCAAAGCTTGACACGTATAAAGTATGTTTTCTTAGTGTTTCTCTAAAAACATTAATCATCACTCAGCTCAGCTCAATAAATGTCACCATTATCTTTCACATTCTCAGTCCTGAATATAAGGCACTTCTAACTTCTTATTGCCTGTATATTCCATATACAAACTGTTGGCCTAGCAGGTCAGGTCCATCCCTGTGTCTATCACCTTGCTTCCTGGCTACAGAACCAAGTACAAACTCATAGCTTTGCCTGGGAATCCTCACTAGCAGTCTTCCTCTGACAGGACACCTTCCTCAGAATATCTACATGGATTGCATCCTCATTTCACCCCAGTGATCTTCACATCTCTGATGCGCCTTTCAAACCAGCAGTCTATGTTCCCTAATCACTGCCCTGCTTCCATATCTTCCCACATCTCCCCCCACCCCAAACTGCACGTCTACCAGATTTGATTCCAATATCCCCTTTCACAAGGAGCAGGTTGATTTTTAAAAGGCCATACATATCTTTTATCCCTTGAATATATTCCAAGATCCTAAAATAATTAGACCTTAACAAATTATGGAACACAGTGAATATTTGTCAAATGAAAAAAGTTAATGAAAAGATATAACTTCAAACAATTACTGGTTTTGCATATGAGTCATTTATTTTCTAAAAATAGTTTTGTATCTCTCACCTTCCATAATTTAATGTAGGTGATGTTTCTGACTAAGTATGACTCACAGTAACTTTATTGCATATTTTTATCAGTTGAAAGACAACAAACAGGCTTTAATAATTTATATAGCATTAATCTGTCACTGTTATTTCTCTCCCTGTAGGTGGGTCTCTGATAGTTTGCACAGATGATGGCAGATACTATTTCATGACTTCAAATGAGGAACTATATTTTTTACTATATTCTAGCAACCAAATTAAGTAAGAATCATTTAGAATATAATTAAACTTTGTCATGAAAATTATTTTATCATGAAAATTGAATTTTCTTTTCCCCTTTAGCAATAATTCCTTTTATCCTAGATACATATAATACCTATATATCATTATAATCATTACAGCAACATACATTTAATTGGAAGGAAGACAAATAGAAATAGTAAATGTAGATAAAAATAGGTAGATAGATAGATGATAGGTAGACAATACATACATTAATGATTGAAATAAATACACAATACATACATTGATAACCAGATACTCAGATAGAGAGATAGATAGATAGATAGATAGATAGATAGATAGATAGATAGATAGATAGATAGACAGATGATAGGTGGATGATAGATACATTCATGACTGAAATAGATGATAGCTACATACATAACCAGATACCCAGATACATAGATATAGATTTGTACTGGAAGATAGATGAGATAGATTAGATAGATAGATAGATAGATAGATAGATAGATAGATAGATAGATAGATAGACTGGTAGATAGAATGATATATATATAAGTGGTAAATTAATTGACTAATAAATAATCCATTTGTTAGGAATATTTTGTTCCAATACATAGAATAGTAGCCACTGTAATAAGATGTTTCAGAAAGGACCTCAACTCCTAGAATAATTCAAACTATGCCATAAAGTAAATTTTAATCGAAATTATAAGATAAAGGTTATCAAGGAAAGCAAAGCCTCATGTCTTCTTGTGGATTTCTTTATTTGGCTTGATAAGGAGATAGAGCCCCAAGAGAGTGTCCCTAACATTACCAGTAAATAATGTCATCATTACTTAGTTGTATCTTTGAGAGGTACATCAGGGACATTTTTTTGTCAGGTTCCAATTCCCAAATTTTAGTTCCCTTTATTCTGGTGAACTGAGAGATCAAAAAATAAAGACTCTGAAGGAACACTGACCTATGGAGTGGCTACATTCAAACACAAAAGCTGCTAAGTACTTTCTGTCTTCCTGAAGATTATATGAATAGCTAAACTGTTACCCTGAATTTGACAAGAATGGAACTTTTAGACAGAAGTTGACAGGAAAACATCAGTTTCTACAGAAAATCCTCATACATATTCTTTCATATGTGTCATTTGATATTTCCTGCTATAAAATATTTTCATCTAACTAGATTCTGAGAGTTCTTGTTTCAGATTGAATCTGAAATATTAGACAAGGAGAGTATCCCACCGGGGGCAATTTGCTATGAAACCAATTGCCAGAAAAGATTCATGAAACTTTACAAAGGTTAAGGTATTGCCATTATCAGAAGCACTCTTACCTGAAAACAGAATGAATCAGTTTTTCAGATGATACTTCAACTGAAACTTATGAGTATCTCACATGAACTTACATTCATTATCAGAGTGATAAGACCAAACTTCGCTTAAAATGCAACATAAATCACGTAGTAGGAGTCAGATCCAAATCAAGATAAATACGATTTCTAGCACACCATCGTTCATGATCACAGAAGTCTTAGATCAAGATCTATTACCTTTCTTAAGGACCTATTGGATTGATAAAGAGAGAGAGCCACAAGATAGTGTCCCTAACGTTATCAGTTAAGAATGTCATCATTACTTAGACATTACCCTAACATTTTAAGAAATTAAAGGATATTTTTTAAAAAGTGATTTTTTGAATATTCTACACATTGATTTCAGCAGTGGCTACATTGTTTGCAATACTACCAACAGTGAATGGAGGTTTTCCTTTCCAGTAACCTTGCCAGATAATGTTAGTAGTATTCCTGTTCTTAGCTATTCTGACAGGCATAAGATGAAATCTAAGGAAGTTAGAATGGAATTATTCTAACTGCTAAACATGTTAAACATACTTTTTGAGATAATTCTTAGCAACTGTTATTTTTTTTCTCCTGGGAACTCTGTTACTATTTGTGATCCATTTTAAATTAGTTTATTTTGTTGTTGTTGTTGTTATTTTTACTTTTTTTTTTTTTTTGGTTTTTGTTTTGCTTGTATCTTTGCTTTTTAAGTACTTTGCATTTTCTGGATATCAACCTTCTATCAAATATATAATTAGCAAAGATTATAACCCATTCTCTATGCTTTCTTTTCTTTTTATTATTCACTGTATAAACACTTATTATTTATTTATTTATTTATTTTTATGACGTCTCATTTGTCAAGTGTGTACTTTAATTCTTGAGCAAACCGAGTCCTATTTAGAAAGCTCTTTCCTACGCATATGGTTTGTAAGGTATTGTCTATGGTTTTTCCTACCAGTGTTTCAGATTTCATACTGAGATCATTGATACAATTAGAGTTATCTCTTATGTAGGGTGATAAATATTATTCCAATTTCATTCTTTTATATGTTTATATCTTGCCAACACCATTTATATTAGATGCTGTCTTTTCTCCAATGCCTATTTTTGGCATCATTGTCAAAATATCAGGGATCTGAAGTTATGTACACTGATGTTGGGTATTTTATTTTGTTCTATTGATCTATATGTCTGATTTTGGGCTAATAGTATGGTATCTTTATGACTTTATAATTTACATTGATATCCAATATAGCAATCCCTCAAGCATTACTTTGTTTTAAAGATTGTTTTGGATATTGAGTATTTTATTATTTATGAATTTTATAATTTTCTGATTTATTTGAAGAATTTCCTGGCGATTCTGATTGTGATTATCTTGAATCTATAAACTCCTTTTAGTAAGATCATTTTTCTCATACTATTAATTCTACTAATCAATGAGTATGAGAGAGTCTTTACATTTTCAAGTATTTTCATTAATCTCTTGATTCAGAGATTGAAGGTTATCATTGTAAAGGTCATTTTCATTCTTAGTTCTATTTCTAAATATTTTTCAGGCTATTTTCAATGGGAGTCTTCATATGCACTTTATCAAAATATTTCTATATTGAAAGATTAAAGATCTTTATGAGTTAATGTTTTAGCCTACCATTTTGCTGAAATTGTGGGGAATTCCAAAAACTCTGAGAGTCAATCTGTCATCTGTCCATGATATATGTCCAATGGATTTGACATCCTGCCCCACAGAGTCATGAAGGCCATGATCATTGCTGCTCTATCTGCCTGGAACCCGATGATGAATACTCTGAAGTAACTAGATGACTGTTCCTGAGACACCAGTGGCATTGCCTTTCAGAACCTGCTGCTTCTGGTGGGCCTCCATGTCTTTGAGTGCCCTGCCAAAAGCTGTGATGTCCTAGGAGACATTCAGTCTTGCAACAAGAAAAGCATGGAGCAGAATTCACACTGACCACACTCTAGAGTCACAGCCTCCCAAGAGTCAGTGTGGGTGGAGGTGATGATGGAGATCTTGCTGTCTTTGCTGGCTCAACCCAGCAACTTGATGTGCCAGGTAGTTCGGGATATGTTTGGTCATATCTGTTCCCATCTTACTCCACACAGTCTGCAGCTAATCCTAGCTATGCTCAACCCCAAGACAAATGAGGATAAGGATGACAGAGTGGTGGTCACGATAATACTGATGAAAAGCAAAAGCAGCTGTAGCATGGGGAAGATGAAGACTCAGATAATGAGGACAGTAAGAACTCAGAGAGTGACAAGGATAGGGAGGATGGGGAAGAAAGTGAAGAGGAGGACCATGATAAGGATGTGGACCCTAATTTCTGTCAATAGCTGATGGAAGTGTTACAAGCTGGGAGTACACTGGGTGGAGTGGACAACAAGGAAGAAGAGGAGGAGAGGAGTTTGGGAATGAGACCATGATAGCCCTGGACCAGAACCTGACCAGCCTATTTGCAGAGCAGAAGATGCACATCTATGTGGGGCATTGGGCTATGCACAGAAGTTACCTCCCCTTCAGCCCCCACAAAAGAAGCATGGTTAGTAGTCACATAGGCAACATCCAATTCTAATGCAACAGAAAAGAGAGCAACATACTTTAAGAGGCTCCGTTTGGCCCCTCCTCGCTCTCTCACTCCCCTCACCCTCTTTCTCTCTTGCTCTTATTTATATCACTCCTCTTCTATCCTCTGGCTCTCCTCTCCTCTCTTTCTACTTCTTCTTCTTCTTCTTCTTCTTCTTCTTCTTCTTCTTCTTCTTCTTCTTTTTCTTCTTCTTCTTCTTCTTCTTCTTCTTCTTCTTCTTCTTCTTCTTCTTCTTCTT
>NC_034594.1:122177632-122185132 GCF_900095145.1 Mus pahari
TCTCTCTCTCTCTCTCTCTCTCTCTCTCTCTCTCTCTCTCTCTCTCTCTTTCCCTCTCTCTTATTACCCTGCTGGCAAACACTGACTGCTGAAAGTTCTGAACTCTTCTGACTGCTCACATGCTCCAAGTCCTCAAGGGCAACATCACTAAGAGACGCCAAAATGGTCAGAAGTTACAGGGAGCTGACACCATGCCTGAGCCCAAGGATTCAGACAACCAGACTGCCAGTTGCTTAGAGTTGAACTTTGTGACCTGGGTGTATTTGGCATCATTGGAATCTCTTCTGATCAAGCTTATCAGTCCACTCACGGTTCCCGTGTTCCTCAGCCTTTTCTCCCAGTACTTGGTGATCTGTAAGAACCTGCTCCCCATTCTGGTCCAGCATGAGGCTCTCCAATCTTGGTCCCACCATCATGTCCAGGAATGCTTGATGCTCCAGAAGACCCTGTCTGCACTGGAGTTGAGAGTATGTTTTGAGGATCCTGAGTGGAAGCAACTGGTTACTAATAGGAAAGGCCACCCAGACCCTGCAGACTCTTGGGGAGGCACAGAGCAAGGAGGAGCTCCAGAGGGAGCTATCCCTCTGGAGCTCTCTTCAGGACAGTCGATCAAGAGAAGCTGTCTGTGGACTTCACTGCTCTCTTAGGTAGGTTTCAGAGCAAGCATCAGAGCCTGCAGCAAAGCCTGAAGCAGGGAAATCACTCGTCTGGCTCCAATTGCCTCTATGTTCTCTACTGCCAGACCAGAAGGATGTGAGGAGTCCAGTGTCCAAAGTCAGAAAAGAAGAATGCCAAGAATATTCCTAGCGACACCTAGAGTCCATTAGCACAAAGCAGAAGAAAAGGGGATTCTTGCCAGAGACCAAGAAGCAAAAGAAACTTAAATATGAGGGCACCATACCAGAAAAGAATGCTGCATCACAGCAGGATGCAATGACAGAGGGTACCATGCCTGCTCCACTGGTAAAGACCAAGCAAGCAAGCAAGCAAGCAAGAAGAAAAGGAGGAGGGTGAAGGCCGGCACACCATCCCAGATGAATGAGGTATCTGTGGCCAAGAGCCAGGCTCCAAATAACCCCACCCTAAGCCCCAACACTCCTGCCAAGACCCCCAAACTGCAGAATATTAAAAGAGAAGCTGTCACAAATGAATAGAGCCACTCCTGTGTCCCTTGTAGAGCCTGAAAGCAAAAAGCATCATCAGAAGACTCTTAGCGTAAAGGAGGCCATAGAAAGTTCCCCCAAGAGACAGCTATATCATAGCTGTGCCAATGCCTGACAAATACAGAAGTGGATGCCCACAGTCATCAATTGGATGGAACACAGGGCCCCCAATGGAGGAGCTAGAGAAAGTACCCAAGGAGCTGAAGGGGTCTGCAACCCCATGGAAGGAAAAACAATATGAACTAACCAGTACCTCCAGAGCTCGTGTCTCTAGCTGCATATGTAGCAGAAGAGGGCCTAGTTGGAAATCACTGGGAGGAGAGGACCCTGGTCTTGGGAAGATTATATGCTCCAGTACAGGGGAATGCTTCCAGGGCCAGGAAGCAGGAGTGGGTGGGTTGGGGAGCTGGGCTGGGAGAGGGTATGGGGGGACTTCGGGATAATATTTGAAATATAAATGAAGAAAATATCTAATAAAAAATGTTTTTGAAAAAAGAAAGAAAGAAAGAAAGAAAGGAAAGAAAGAAAGAAAGAAAGAAAGAAAGAAAGAAAGAAAGAAAGAAAGAAAGAAAGAAAGAAAGAAAGAAAGAAAGTCCCCCAGTCTGTCCCTCCAAAGCAAAGGACAAGGCTGTCTCTGCTGAGCAGGAGTCCCCGTCTGTTACAGAGTGAGGTCAAGGAAAGGAGAGTGGCCAGCAGGAGAATGCAGACACCTTGAGTGTGCACTGTCTGTTTCCCTGCCAATCAGCAGCCCTAGAGACTCCTAAGTTTTTACCAATATTTTAATAAACAAGCCATGATATATGGAAACAAAAACAGAAAACAAAAAGTATAAAAATATTTCCCTTATTTCCTCATTATTTTAAAAGAAATCACCAATTTTTGTAATATCTACTACTACTCCTCCTCCTCCTCCTACTATTATTATTATTATTATTATTATTATTATTATTATTATTATTTTATTTTATTTTATTTTGTAGATTTCATGTACACCAATTTGGTCTCAAATTAGCTAAATAGCTAAGAATGCCACAGTGTCTGTCTTATGAGGTGACAAGACTGAAGCTTGGTCTATGTCTGCTATTTATCAAGTACTCTTCTAACTGAACTATTTCTGTCCCATATCTTTTCCTTTCTTTTAAATTTAGATTTATTTTGCTTCTAAAGGGTCACATAGATCATCAACTGGTGAAAATAAATAAGATAATATGATATATTCAGTGTAAAATATCCTTAGTACAATTCCGTTAAAAGGGATGCAGAATGTGACAGTGTTCAGAAAGAATGAACTGCTCATGAGAATGTGAAGCTGTTTTACAACAGGGCTAATTTGGTGAAGTAAGAAAAACACAAGGCCTCAAGGAAAGAACAAAGGATGAAAATGATAAGCTGGTTAAACAACTCAAGGCACTCTCCAAGAAGTGAAATATAGCCAGCATAGCTAGGAACCAGAAAGTAGGGAAGCGTTTGCTTCCTGTCTGGATTCTAGTCTATGGCACACTGTGCCTTGGCAGCCTCTACCCGCCTCTCCAGTCATTACTGTTCATTGTGCTGTCAGCACAGCTAAACTTCTTTCTGTTCCCTGAGTGCTTGGTGTCTGGTTCTTCCAGATCTTTGCATTTATTTGTTTTCTGCTTGGAATATCCATATGGTACCTCCATTATCTGCCTTTAAGACTTTTATATTTTGAGTAGTAGGTCAGTGTGTCATGGAGGCTTTTGCTTAAGTAAATTACCACATATATCCACTCTCTCCCCTGTTAACCTATCCTGCCCTGCTTATCTTTATATAAACTATGATATTTATTACTGTTGTTGTATACATCACATAACTACTATTAACAAGGCTTTATTGGCAAGAATTTTTAATAGCATATTTTTGCTAAATCACCATGGATTTAAACCTAACCTAGGCCAGGACACATAAACCATAAATACATTTTAAATAAACTTCATTAATGGAGAAAAATATCAAGCAAGTATAGTGGGGACAGGGATTAGGTCTTTATTCATAATCTCTAATATTAAAATTTATGTTTGAAAAATCAAAACCAAAGATGGCTCACCATTTAAGAGGGTGAGTTTTGTTTTTACCAAGTAGTTCAAAACTGCCTCCAAATCCATTTCTAAGTGAATATAATTCCTTTCGTTTTCCCTGTTATGTTATGTGCATTCAGATATGCATAAACAATCTCCAGACACATATACAATGCTCAAATACAAAAATTTAAAAATAAATCCTAACTATGTTGAAAATAACTAAAAGTGAGTTAAAAAAGAATGAGAACATCATCAATTAAATATCCAAATTCACTGTGGGCTATCTTGATTCAGGAAGTAAGTGTAGAATAAAAATCTTAACTGATATAAGATTCATGATCAATATTTTGAGAATGAACTTAAAAACTTACTGTGCTATTAATAAATTTGTACATTAATCATTATGTTTTTGGGTATTTAATCAGATCAGAACTTTCTCTCAAATTTTAGCCATAAGAATGATTCTATATGTATTTTATTATGTCCGATATGGGACCCTCCCTGAAAACAATTGTGCAAGCTCATCTGCCTTCATGAGAATGAATATGCTGATGGNAAAAAAGCCTTCTTTGATAGTGTTCATCATATTGTGTATTTAGCCATGTTGTTAAATGAATATATCTAAAAATGATAGGTAGATATAGTCACAAAAATAATTTTACCTTGACTATCTTTAATACTTAATTTTCAAATTCAACATAAATACTTATATTTACTTGCTTGTTATATATTGCTTTCCATAATTTTCTTTATGTATTGGAACTCCTTTCTAGCACTTTGTACATATAAAATTTAAATTATTTAATGTGTCTGTTTTAGGATTTGCAAGAAATTAGGTGTTAGATTCCACATAAAAATAAAATGTAATTATCTCTATTTAATAATAGACTTGTGGAATAATTTAAATAGTTTACATTTAAAGACTCATTTATGTCCCCTAGGTACTTTTGAATTCCCAGTTATTGTTACTACAATGAAGATTAACGTAGTGAGCTCCAGAGTCAGGGCTGGGTTGGAATTATAAATGAACTATTTTCACAGCATTATGGTTCATAACTATGTGAGTGTAGACACTTGGATCACTGTAGCCTGCTAGTGTTCATAAATACATACAATATATTGTATGCAATGTATTATTTCTTAAGTATTTTACATTTATATGTACTGAACTTTTAATGGTACTGTAATGTGTTTGTTTGTATGTTGTGAGTGTGTCTTGTGTATATGCGTGTATGAGGTAGGTGTATGTACCTGTGCATATGCAGAGACCAGAAGAGAACAAGTGACATGCTCAATCAATTTCAACAATTTAGTAAGTTGTCTCACTAAACTCAGTTCTACATTTATGGTCATAAAACCACAATTATCATTCTAATTTAATCTCTTGAGTTGTTGAAGTTTAGGGGTATGCCTGGCTTTTTATGTAGGTTCTGAATATTTGAAATCACATTTTCATTTTTCTATAGCAATCACTCCTACCGACATAGCCATACTTCAGCCTTCAAAAGTTTTTAAAGGAATAGAACAATTGCTGTTTCTCATACTGTATAGTAATTCCCAAGACCAATCTACTAGTAGGTCATCTCTGTTGGCTCTTTGAAGGTGATAACTTAATATATGACATGACAATACACTATTCAACCTGATGAAGTCTCACCATGAGTAGCAGAGGGGTCCAGAATCACTAGCTGACAGGGGACCATCAAAACTGCCCAAGGACAAGGAAAAGCAAGAAAAAGTACATCCTGAAGGAAGTCTATGTAAAGCCAGTCACAGAGGTCAGGAAGCACAGTTTAAAAGATAATTTCCAGGTCCATATGTGTTCTTACACATAAAGTATGTCTGTAGAAATGTCCAAAGAAACTAAATGTAACGGTTTAGAGACAGAAAATTTTGTAAAATATGATTTATTTCTCTTTTGCAAATCATACTCATTCTCTGTTAGTTTACTGGTTTTACATTAATTCCCTTCAAGAGTGAGAAAAATGCATATAAATACTTAAAATCACAGCTTATATCAAACTATGTAAAAACAAAAAAAAGAAGACAGTCAACTGTATAGAAATGTGATAGAGTCGACTATATATAATGTCTTAAGTGTGTGGATATAAGCTATAGAAGAGTATTGAAGTAGTTAAAGGACTGTCAAACCAATACATGGAAAGCAAGCTAGGTATGGGTAATGTCTACACAGTATTAATATCAACAGTCAGCACAGGAGGAAAGACACTCCTTAATCTTGGTTTTAAAGAATCCTGAATAGTATTTATTGATAAATTCTTATAATCTGTTTAAATCTGACAACTTTTTTCCATTATACTTTTAAAAATCATTAATTTTTCAAAGGTTAAATTTTCTTCAAAATTGGTCTTAAACAACATGTGCCTTTTGTGACTTGAAGAATGCAGATTTGGGATTAAATGAGCTTCTGGCAATGTTAATTTAAATGTTAGTTTGAAAATTAATAAACATATATACCACCACAGACCAATCTTTCTGAGATACCAGAGTACTTAATGGGACTCCCATTTCATCACTTAGCTGTCTAATTAAGAAGCCCAGCAACAATAAGTGTGTTTTTGAAATTCTTTCAGGGACTGGAGAGAAGGCTAAGTAGTTAAGAGCATAGACTGCTCTTCCAGAGGTACTGAGTTCATTTTTCCAGCAACCACGAGGTGGCTCACAACCATCTCTAATAGTATTTGATGCCCTCTTCTGGTATGCATGAATACAACTACAGTGTACTCATAAAATAACTAAACAAATCTTTAAAAAATTTTTTCAACAAAAATAAGGAGATATTACAAAATAAGGTGATAATTGAATATTACCTAGTTGTATACCCAATAAACTTCTCCTTGTCTGGGTCAGAGACCTGGAAATTGATGTTAAGAAAGTACTTAACTTACTGAAGTGTCAGATAACTAACACAAGTTTATGTGTACCCAGAAGCTTTTTATGGTGTGAATGAACCTACTTCTTTTAGGAATCAATTTATTTCTTTCCAAACTTAAAGCATATTATACACACACACACACACACACACACACACACACACACACAAAGAGAGAGAGAGAAAGAGAGCAAGAGAGAGAAATGGAAAGAGGGGAAGAGAGAAAAAGAGAGAGAGGGAATTTTCCTAACATAAATACAAGGATAGGCAATTTCAAGATGCAAACACAATATAGTTTAATTACATAAAAAGTTCTTGGAATGATTTTCATCAAGCACATTTTTTTGTTTATTGTTAAAGTATCATATGCTTAAATATTGTATGTAGAACATAAATATTTTTGAAAAACATCAATATAAGTACACAAATTACAAATCAAGAAATCAAAAAATAAAGGAAAATGATACTTTTTAACAAATGTATTACTTTAAACTGTAATTATAAAATGTAAATTAGTGGCTAGGGAAATATTGTAATCTGTAAAATGCTTGCCTCAAATCATTGCCCATTTTCCACATAACTAATGCTGGCTGTGATGACTTGTATCACAGTCACAGACTCAGAGGATGCTTGCGGCTTTCTAGACAAATACAATAGGTAAACATGTTAGGTTTAACCCTATGAGAGGCTAAGTCTCCACAAAGCAATAGGTGCTTGAGGAATTGTGCTCCAAACTGCTGGGTTACACCTTCACCCTCCCCACACGCACACTTGAAACTTCTACATGATTATGCATGTATATACATTCACAAGAAATCAAAATATAAAATTAAAATAAACTGCCCTTTAAATTAACAAAAGAAAAGAAAAGGCAAACTAGAATTACTAGATTTACTAGAGGTAATTCATACTCTGTAGCTTTAAGCTTTATATCAGTAATAGTAGTCCTGGCAACTAATCACACAGATTTCCAGGTCAATGTCAGTATTTCTGAGCAGTATTAGACCACTTAAAATGGTTTAAGGAAGCCTGGGGCAGGAAAGAAACAAAGTTAAATCATTTATCTTTTTACTAATCTGGTCATAAAACAAATGGACTCATAAAGGACTCATTTCAAGTAAAATATACCAACAGCTTTTCTAATGTCCAAAGTCATTTACATTCAAATGTTTCTGGCTCATAATTTAACAATCAAAATATTGACATGGCACAGTAAGAAAGAAGATGTTAAGTATTTATTTAATTTCAATATTAAATTACAAAGAAACTATGGAGTGTATTAACATAATATATTTTAATATGTGTGTGAAATTTGTATATATATATGGAGTACAATATTTTGTTTTGATACATTTATATTTTATGTAATAGTCAAGTCATAGAATGGATATGTAGCACTTAAAAC
>NC_034594.1:122187632-122219218 GCF_900095145.1 Mus pahari
AATCCTATCCTTAGTTTCATAGATCTGGGAGGTGATTAACAAGTTTCTTTCCAGTCCAGTGGGTTTCTCAAAGTAAAGAGTGTTCTAAACTCTAGATGAGAGGTAACATTAATATAGAAATTACCACATTGTACTGGGCACTTTAAAAGTAGCAGCATATTTAAACCCAGGTAAGTCATCAGAAAGCATCATTCTAGATGATTCTTTTTGGAAAATGCTTTAAAATTTAATAGATAATAGATAAAGAGTTTATACAATGACTATAAAGTAACAGAAAGATTGTCATGGGGTAACCTGTAATCCCAAAACATATAAAGCAACAATCAACTAAACAAACAAACGAACAAACTAAATTCCTATGTTACCCAAAATGTCGCCTTATGGAAAAGTAGCCAGAGTTGCCTCACTTAAATAAGAGATATTGGAATAAGAGGGGAAAACCCTGGGTTACCTGGCTTTCTTTTCTGCCTCTGTATTCTTTTCTTCTTAGTTTTTTCTCCCCTTTCAATTCCCCCATTCTAGAAACAGATTTAAAACCAAACAAAAATAATGGTTTGTAGTTCAAGTTGCACCACGCAGAGTCTATAATGTTTGAGAGTATGCATGTTAACCTTTGTTTAAAAGCATAATTATCTTTCATATATAACAAGATGGCAAAATTAATAAATTCTCTTTAACAGAGAAAAGATAAATTTGCAGATTCTCCTTGTCAGAATGAAAGATGAGTGTTATTCCGTAGCCATGCTTGCTACATTGTAATTACTTTCTCAGCAGTATATTAATTAGTCACCTCCAGTAGTCTAGAACTCTTTGATGCTAGGTAATGAGATTAATAAAAGATCTCTATCAGCCCCCTGGAAGCTCCCACAGGCTTCAAGTATTCTAACCTTTATTGCCTGTCTATGGACATGAAAAGCCCTTTGGGTGTCAGGAACTAAGCCAAAACCCTGGTCAGTATTTCACAGTGCCTAGTGCTTACAGGAGGAACATCAGTGAGAGCAGCATCCCTGTAAGCCTGGCTATCACTGGGGATAACTTCTCTCTGGGTATAATCCGATACCAACTAATGCCTGAAGAGTTACAACTTCCAAGGGACAGTCTTGAATTTAGATGACACTAAGCCAAAACCATATAGCATTCATTAAGAAGCATATTTTGTAAAAGAGAACATATCAGAAATTTCTCTTCTGTAAATGGCCCTAAGTTTTCATAAAGAAGGATTTTTATACATATGATTATAATAATGATTCATATAAATATTAACTGAAAATTAAACTTGGACTACCCACTGTAACTTATTAATATGCATATATGGTGCAAAATTTTGATCCCATGAGTTGCATCCATTTGGATCTGCTTTTTTGCTTTTTGTTTTCTTTATATGTCCCTTAGGAAGTCTGAATAGCTTGTGGAAGCTGATCATGCATGGTTCCTGTGAAGACGAATATGCTAATTCGAATGCCAGAAGCACAGCGCTTCTCTCTCTCTCTCTCTCTCTCTCTCTCTCTCTCTCTCTCTCTCTCTCTCTCTCTCTCTCTCTCTCAGGCAGTTCCAACATCCTGGCTTAGTGTTTCACTCATCAAGACATATCCCTGAGGAAGTATTTGTACAGGATCGGAAGCTGATTCTAATATGCATATGTGTTGTGGGATGGTTTTGTGCACTGTTGCCGATTTCTATGTTTAGACATCTTTTTTCAGTCTGAAGATGGCATGGGCAACTACCTCCAGTCTCTATGTATGTACAAATTATTTTTCATTACCTGCGATTGGTTAAGAAGGAGCTGAATAGCTACTTGGTTGGGCAGAAGAAAATAGGGCAAGACTTCAGATATGAGCTGAGGCGGCGGTGGGGGAGGTCCCAGAGACAGACATAGGTGAGAAGGAGCATGAGGAGAGGAAGGTGGGGAGATCCTGAGTAGTTGCCATGAGCAAGTTGCTAAGGGAGTCTTCCTAAGGACACACATGGTCCAGAGTGAGCCAAGGAAACACTCAGATTAAAAGTAAAGGATAATGTGGCTGGAAAATAAGCAGACTTAGAGGGCTAGACTAAGTTAAATCCTGCCCAGCATAAACTGGCAGCTTGTTAACAAAAGTAGCAGTTTTCTGTGTCTTTATTCAGGAGCTAAAACAGACTAAAGCATGTGTAGAAATGTCTAGCAGTTTTTTGAGAACAAGGGGGGCATATAAACCCCCCAAGAATGACTTTTACACATATGTATATTTTGTCTGTAAAAAATCCAACCCATTGCAGTAGGTGGAGGGTCAAAATTTCTAAATCTAGGACTTATTCCTCACAAAAGTAGTGTTTTGTCAGACCATTTCTTTTAAGATAACCAAGGAAAAAATGTAATAACCGACGGTGTATCTTCTATTATTTTCATTACTGTACACCTTTTTTTCTAAATAAAGTCATTTTTTACACCAAGAGGAGCACTTGAAATTTGCAATAATTTGCAGAACATCACATAGAAATGCTTCTGAGCATGCTCTGTGGTACCACTGATTCTACAGATATGGAAACCCTTACAACAGGCTTCCTCAGAAAGCTAAACCAGTCATGACTGGACCTTCCTGCTACCTAGTGTCTGTTTTCTAGGAGTGGCTACAGAAATAATGTCCCCAGTCTGAGAGAAGTACCATGCTTAAGCGTGCACTGAAAGTTCCACTAAGAGGTTCTTGAAGCCAGTGTGATTATATCTGAATGACATGTAAAATTTGTATTTGAATACAGCAGATCAATAAATGTTAGATATTTATGTCCCTTAATGTTCTAAAGCACTGACATTATTCTTCATTATTACACATTAAAACAGAAGCGGGCCAAGCGAAAGAGTGATATTTGTTTTTAATCAGTAGTTCAAAATGTTGTGAAATTCTCTGCATCGCCTTGAGTTGGACTGGTGACTTCAAGCTGTAAGAAGTACTTATGACCAGATGCATTGCAGTACTGAGCCTCAGGGAGCCAGTTCACGTGAGTGTGTCAGCAGTGTGTGTTACAGTGAATGCATATGGTAAATCTGTGGACTTTGACTGATACTGCTGTTAAATGAGTTAGACATGGCTGTTTTGTTTTGTTGTTTTATTTTAATTTGTTTTGTTTTGTTTTGTTATTTTTCCCTATAATCTCCTTTTGACACAATAACCACATCACTGTGGTTATAAGCAAATTAAACTAAGTTTATGACAAAACTTAGGAAACTGTTTTTCATGCTTAATTTCATCTTATTTAAGTTTTTGAATTTTAATAATTCAAATTATTGAAATTTGAATAAATACACTAAATTGATACTGTTACGATACCTAAGAAACCCTCTAAACCCTAGATGTAAAGTGTAGCCCGAGGTAGGCAGTGTGTAAGCCATGTCACACTCAAGTGTAGCCCGAGGTGGGCAGTGTGTATGTCATGTCACACTCACGTGTAGCCCGAGGTGGGCAGTGTGTATATCATGTCACACTCACGTGTAGCCCGAGGTGGGCAGTGTGTAAGTCATGTCACACTCACGTGTAGCCCGAGGTGGGCAGTGTGTATGTCATGTCACACTCACGTGTAGCCCGAGGTGGGCAGTGTGTAAGTCATGTCACACTCATGTGTAGCCCGAGGTGGGCAGTGTGTATGTCATGTCACATTCACAAAGTACACAGGCTAAGATCCTCTTAGCTTGCAGTTTCACGAAGTCAACTTGTCCCTCTTCCAGTGATTTTGCTAATTCTCAGTATGAATAATGACCTCTGATGATACACGTCCCTTTACCTGTTACCTTTCTTATGCTCCACTGGGTTTTGTTCACATAACTATATCAGTGCTGTTCTTCAGTACTTCACCTAGGACTGCTTAGACATAGAAGTTTCCAGTACAATTTGAGAGCAGAGAAGCATCCTTACTTTCAGGAACTCTCACCTATTAAAAGATGACATCTTTCAATTAGATTTGATAATTTACCTTAGGAAAAACTTCATATTCAAAAGTCTTTAAAGGAAATATGTTCAACTGTGCCTACATTTATTTCAGTGTATAGTTCTCTTTGCTATAGGAAATACACCAGGGCTGCTCCAAGGGGAATGCTGGCTGCTTTCTGCCTTTTCATTAGGTGGCCCCCATGAAAAAGTTGTTCAACCCCCATAAGGTCATGATCCACAGGTTGAGAACCACTGTCTTAGAACCACAGTATTCTAAAACAGGTTTGAAAAATCATGATATTGTTTTTTGTCCTCTACTGGGATGCAAATTAGATAATGTGTTAAACCTTATTTTGTAAATTAAAAGTTAGGATTATTCAATAATTGTCTAATATATTTGAAAAGAGAAAAGTGAAAGCAATGAGAAGAAAACCTTTNCCTAGCGGATAGTTTGGCTTGGGCACAGTCTAAGTATATGGGTAAATCAGAATAAGAAAGTGCTTTCTATANCTAACACTAGAGATATCTGGAAGAGTATTTGAGCAGAATGAAGTCAAGAAATGCAATTTTATATGTTTTACTTGTTTCCATTTCCTGTGCACTAACAATTTTATACATTAAGTGTGTATTGGATTAATTATAAAAATTAAAATTCAAGGACTTTGGAAATCCTTATATTTAGTCTGAATTTTTGCAACCTTGATTTCTCTATGACTATTGTCACTGTTATTTCCTTGGAATAAAATTGCAATAGTATGAAATTTCCATAGGGTATCCTCTTTCCATATATGATATTTGGTATTAAATGAATTCTGTTTTCCAGCCAATACTGATGAATTGAAGACAACCCCACCACATATTTCAAAATACTGACTGTATTCAGAGACGGATCATTCAAAGAAATTAATATGTTTAAAAGAGATCATGGCAATCAGCCCCAATCTATTGTCCTTTCCCATAAGAGAAGTTTGGAATGTGTTCAAAGAGGTAACTATATGAAGATGCACTAAAGAAAGACCCTTTGTCTGTTCTATTTGCTGCTACACATACTTTTGTCCTATATCCAGCAGGTTGTTTGCCCTTTGACCTTCAAAATATCTTTTCTCCATTTCTGCTCTGCCAATGGCTGATAAACCCACATGCAATACTTCTACTACCCAGTGCCTTCCCCTCTTGGTTTAAGCTGCGACCACTACAAATCAAAATTAGCAAAAGTTCTGGATGTAGTCCCAGGATAGTTGCAAATGCAGTACCTCAAAAATCACGCCTCCATTTCCCCTTTTGGTCTAAGCCAGTGAGATTCGCCAGAGGTTGTTTCTGCATACCTTGATTGCATTTGAGCATGGGCTTTCCTCACATTCTCTTCCTTTACTCCATTTGAGTTTTTCAGCTGCTCCTGTCAGGGTAGGAAGGCAGCAGCATAGCAGATGTGAAGAAAACATTCTAGCCTTATAAAGGCAAGATCAGAAAGTCAACATTACCTGGTCGGAATATGCCAATTGTTATACTGCATTGTCTCTTTTTCCTATCCCTTTATGCTAAATCTGAGAGTGCCTTAAATAGATTGTATAATCAATGAGTAATTAGTGAGCAGCTATCTTACAATACTTTTAAAGATGTTCATCTGCTAGAGTTGATGCTTTTAATCTCCTAAAAGTAATTATAGGTTGCTGAGAAGAATCAGAGAGGCAGAATTAATGTTAGGATTTCTTAATTCACCTGATCTCAAAATGTTTTCTCACTCAACTTCACCTCTGAAGTTCAGCCCTTATCTAGCTCTTTCATGGAGTATTTAAAAGTGTTTTCAAATTGAGAAACTGAGAAAAACGAGATTTGGGGTTCAATATACCTAATGCATATTAAATTTATTAAGTTATTGTTTATATTGAAGTTTCTTGATGAAAACAATATATTATATCATAAATAGTGGAATTATTAGATAAAATATTCAATGCACACAAAAACATTCATCAGACTAAACTTTTTAAAACTTCATTATCAGATTTCTAAAGTTATGCATTTTTCATTAACAGCTTGTCAATATAGTGTTCTAATGAAATTTAAAATTGTACCTCTGCTGCCATCTAGACTCAGAGGGGGAGAACTTCATGCATTCTTGTTTCTGTATGTGTTGGTGCATGAAAAAGTAGTGGCACAGAAGACAATTATCTGAGAAAAAAAGTATGAGTTCATTGATTTCAACATGCTTTCCCAAACATGGGTGTAAATAACTTTCAAATCCATGTATCTACTGGGCAGTATAAATACATATTGTATTAATTAACCTTTACAGCAAAAGACAAATCAAGAAAATGTATACAAATAATAAAGCTTCATATTATTTCAGGACATTTTAAGCAGCACCAGAAACACTGAATTAGTATAATCAATTAAAGTTTATAACATGTTTATTTACTCTTTTAACATTGATCGCTCCAATTAAAATTAATCTCCAGCTATTAAGTTCTCTTTATAGTATATCTACTCCTACCTATTACATATTCATGAATTCCCCTCGGAAGCAGCAGTGAAGTTTGTTACATGTCACGTTCTGCAGACTCAGTATGAGGGTCAAATCCCAGTTCTTAGACATCCAGTCCATATGAACTTGAGCAAGCTTTTCAGTCTCTCAGTGGGCCATGTTTCTCACTGTTAAACAAGGAGATAGTAATATTGGCCAAGTGGCTTTGTTTTGAAAGTATAACTTAATGGCATAATATCCATGTTAGACACTATGTTCAGGATAGTCCACTTAGCTGGATAGTCTTTCTTAGCTCCAAAAGCAGCAATCTCAGTGAAAATCCTCAAAGCTCGCAGCCCTTCCTCAGACACCTAAATAAATGTTTAGTATTCACTACGTATCATTTTTGTTGTTCAGTTTCACTGACTAGAAAGTTAATAAACATATAAAAGCCAAATTCAAAGACAGAATAAATATATACAAAGAGAGATTATTTGTTCCCTGTATTTGCCCTCTTCTTCCTAAAACAAAATCTACTGTCCAAATTACTGTGCATACTACTCTCGGTTTTTCTTTTCCTATATATACACTTGCTTAGACTTCATTATATTTTACTGTAACAGGATCATCCTGTGCATTTTGTCGTAAGCTGATACTTAACTGGAACTCCTTTAGCTGCATTCCACTCAGATTGACTCATATTTCAGCACGTTTCCCCATCTGAGAATTCAATTTTGCTTGAGATATATTGAAAAATAATTCAAAACACTTCTAGAATTTTCTTAGAAAAATGAAGATCACTTCAAATTACCCTCTGTTTTTGTAGTTCCCACTTTTCATTTGTCTTTCTGTCTCTCCTTCTCCCTTCAATGCCCCAGAATTTTGCTACCTCATGCTTCATCCACCACTGTTCCCATTGTCCACAAATGTGTCCATTATTTAAGAAGTTTATCTTTCTATTGATTGATCTCATAATCAAGAGATCCATTTTGTATTCTCTAAAATAAAAGAGAAGAGTTAAGGATTTAGGAGGAAAGGAGTTTTAAATGATTAAACCTTTTTGTTTTTACTATGTCACTTTTCAACAATCATCTCATTTAAATATCCCTTTGCTACCAAAGAAGAAATATAAAACATCAACAAACCAAGCCACAACCTTTTGATCTACAGGGGTGTACTACATACAATATTTGCTAGTGCAAGGGCAGTGCACAGCTTGTGGGAATAACATATCTGATTATTCTTAAGACCCACTCCACAAGAGACAACCCATCCCTTCCACTGTTTAGGTGACTAAGAACCTGACACTAGATAGTCCAGGAACTCAGGATAAAACCAAAATGCTTGTTCTTCCAGAAAAGGAATACTGGGTAGCCATGAAACCTAGGGTAAAGCCAAACACAACAAAATAAATGAATCAAAATTATTTCTAATATTCTGCTCTACTCATTGAAAGGTGTCTTTACAGTCATCATGAAAGATACCTCCTCGGGCAGCAGATTTAAACAGGCACAGAGACCTATACGTAGACATTATGTGACAAGAGAGGCTAAATTTGTGATCTCCATAGAATTTCTGCCTCAGAGCATGGGGAATTAAGGAGAGAGAGAGAGAGAGAGAGAGAGAGAGAGAGAGAGAGAGAGAGAGAGAGAGAGAGAGAGAGAGAGAGAGAGAGAGAGAGAGAGAGAGAGAGAGAGAGAGAGATGAAAGATTGTAGGAGTCAGGAGGATTGAGGACAATATAAGAACATATCCCACAGAATCAACTCAACAGGGTCCCTACAAGCTCACTGAAGGCACAAGCGCTGTGCCTACATGGGTAACCACCAGGTTCTCTATGTACACGTCATGTTTGTGGAACACCCTGAACAGGAAGAGTGGGTGTATCTCTGACTCTTTCTGTTCCTTAGGAATCTTTTTATTCTATTGAGTTTACACGCCTCACTTCAGTATGAGGACTTTGCTTTGTCTTGTTGTATCTTGTTTTGTTCTGCCTGCCTGTCTTTTCTTGGATGTCTGCTCCTTTTTGAAGAGGGAACAGAGGAGGAGTGGATCTGAAAAGGGGGATACTGGGGGGATTAGAGGTAGAGAGAATGTAGTAGGGGTGTATTATATAAGAGAAGAATCTATTTTCCATAAAAAATAACAAAAAGGAGCAATAAAACGATTCCCAGTGACATTCTGCAATACTCATAGATTAGTGCCTTGCTCAGCCATCATCAGAGATGCTTCTTCCTGCTGCAGATGGGAACAAGCATAGAGAGTCACAGAGAGACATCCAGAGAGTCAGAGACCTTGGAACACTCAGCCCTAAATGGGTTGTCTCCATCAAATTCCTCCCTTTGGAACTCAGGAAACATCTCAGTAGAGAAGGCAGAAAGTGCGTAAGGGCCAGAGCAGGTAGGAGATACCAAAGAAATAAGGCCTTCTAAAGCAATAGGATCTATGCAAATATGAACTCACAGAGACTGAGGGCACTCACACAGGACCTACACATGCCTGTTTCAGATAGGATCCTAATGCTCAAAGGAGAACTATCACATGCATTCATCACTATCCTAGAAGACATCTCCAATTGATAACCACTTGCAAAAGAATATTTAGTTTTGTCCAAGCGAGTCTTACTGGGAGAACAAGCTACTACTTTAGATATTTTAATAATTTACATTTCAAATGTTATCACCATTCTCGGTTTCCTCCCTGGAAAGCCCCTAGCCTATCCCTCCTCTCCTTGCTTCAATGAGGGTGCTTCCCCACCCTCTCATGTACAACTGCCTCCCGACTTGGCATTCCCCTACACGGGGACACTGAGCCTTCACAAGGACCTCTCCTCCCATTGGTGGGGTAGACAAGGCCATTCTTTGCTTTTAAGGATAGGTTGCATACCTAGTAGTAGTTAGCTAACAAAACATGAGCTGAAGTGCATCTTAGAATGTTTCTTATATCGTAGTGTAATGTTAGTTTAGGGCTCTTCCATAAATACTAATATATATTTTATATATATATATATATATATATATATATATATATATATATATANACACACACACACACACACACACACACACACACACTATATGTATATATATATATATATATATATATATATATATATATATATATATAAATTTTTACTATTGATTTATTTATACATGTTCTCTGTTTTTACCTTACAGACTCTTTGTGTATATATAGTGACTTCCAATTTAGTGTTTCAATGGGATCCCCGTATGTGTGAATGAGTGAGTCTCTAATTCTTATACCTTCTCTTGAGCTTTTTCACTTCTGTTTGTTTTGTGTAATTCTGATACATTAGTTTATTTTTACTCAACAGAAACCTGTCTGTTCTTTAAAGAGAAACAGAAGGGGTGGATCAGGATAGGAGGGGATGTGATTATGATATGAGACTCCTCCAAAATTACTATATATCATCTGAGGGAAAAAAAACCTATTACCTGTAAAAGGAAAAGATGAAAGAGAAAATGTGAAAGAAAACATTCCTTATGTGCAGTATTAATCAAGTCTCAGCAGGCAACTGGGCTCCATGAGATGCCGTCTCTGCTGAGTATTGTATTCAGTTGTATTCAGCTGCACTCCTTTCGCTGCACGTATTGACTGCTACGGAGTTTTTATTAAAGGTTTAACAGACCTAAATTAGAAGTATTGATCATTTATATTCATAGTAAGTTGCATAGGCACTGTCTTTGAATCATATGCCTTAATTTTAATATAAACTGAGATTTACTCCACAATGCGAATGGACACTTACACTCTAATAACATCATCAAATTAATTCGTTTAAAGAAAAAGTGCACTTATTTGTGCTATCTAAGTAGTACCAGATCTTAATAATATGGTCTCCTAGGCATTTA
This sequence comes from Mus pahari, assembly GCF_900095145.1. Classification (NCBI taxonomy): domain Eukaryota; kingdom Metazoa; phylum Chordata; class Mammalia; order Rodentia; family Muridae; genus Mus; species Mus pahari. The sequence goes on from NC_034594.1 coordinate 122,197,864, forward strand.
TTGTTTCTTTGTGTTAAGGTCACTCAAAATTCTACTTATAGAATTATAAGTATGTATATAATTATGGTGGTAACATACTTTTTAATATTGATAATTTTATCCAAACTTCAACTTCTTACCTGTTAACCATCTTCTCGGTGCCCTTCTTCAACTATCCAGAACCAGAACATGTAAGTAACAAAAGCAATATGTCTCTTTTTCTCTAGTTACCACAAGAGGCCTCAAGCAACAAGATTTCCCTTTTTGTCACAGTTATATGATAGTCTATTGGTTATCTATACTCATTCATTCATTCATTCATTCATTCTCCCCATTAGGTTCTCTTGGCACACTGGCTGCTTTAAATAGTGATGTAATAAGTGTAGGAGGAGTTTTCTTACTCCCTGATTACTGGATCATTTGATAGTTCTATTTTGACATAATCTTCATAAATATTTTTATTAGATCTGTACTACGTCATGCCCCCAGACGAAAATAGAGGGGTGAATTCATTCATTTCCTTATTGCTGTGACCTGACAACAAGCAAGTTAAGAAAAAAAGTGTCTGTTGTTACCTTACAGTTCATCTTGGATAGAGACCCTCATTGAAGGACAGAAATGGCAGCAGGCATATGGCATCTCATCAAACATCACTGCAGTAAGAAACAGAGAACAGACAGAAAGTGAAGTGGATATAAAACCTAAAGTACCAGTTACATCATCCAGTGACTTTCCACTTCTTTCAACAGCAGCAACAGCTATCAAACCAGCATTTACCCATAGGAGCCTGTGGGGAAAAAGTCATATTCAAATAAAGTGTTAAATTTTACTTTCCCGTTAGTCTCACTGTCAAATGTTCTTTTGTCTGTTTTGATGTTGTTTGTTTGTTTGTGGGATTTTATTTAATTGTGTTGTACGCTATTTTATGTGACATAGGTATTACTGTGTAGCCCTAGCTGTTCTGGAATTCACTCTGGGATTCAGGCAGGCAGAACTCACAGACATGTATCTGTCTCTGCCTCTGAGCACTGGAATTAGAGGCAGGTCCCACTATACCTAGTTACTTTTATCATCTTTATTTTCATTTATTATTATTCTTTGGTACCAGACATGTAGTTGGAGTATCACATAGTTCTTCTTAGTGTTTTCCTACTGATGGATGCTGTTGTATCCTTTCTCATTTCCATGTAAATTTAAAGTACTCAAGTTCACATACGCGATGGTAGATGTTTCACTTGTATCCTATGCTAGGTTTCTGCTGTTGTTCTGGTTTTCTGCACCACTACATCCTTTACTTTCAGGAAGACAGGTCAAAACACTTTGGGCCCTCTGTGACATGTGAAGTTCTGAACTTCTGGTAACTCTTAGTCTTTAGGTTACAGATTTGAGGGTTTTAGAAGGATGGAATTATCAAATACTGTGAGAGAAACTCAAACCTCATTTTTTGAAATGTATTTTCTTCACCTAAGAGTTTTATCTGTATGCATATCTGTGTATCACTTGTGTCCCTGATGCCAATGGAGGAATGAGTGCATCAGATCCCTTGGAGGTACGGCTACAAATAGTTGTGAGCTACTGTGTGGATACTGGGAATCAAACTTCTGTCCCCTGGAAGAGAAGCAAATATTTTAACCACTGAACCCCCAAACGGAACTCTATAAATTGCACCTATTAAAAGAAAAAAAAAAAAGATGAGAAAATAAATGCAAAAGATGGAGGTCTGGTAAAATAAAAGAAAAACAGAAATCTACATAGAGAGAAAAAGTAAATTAAAAACAAAATTGAAATAGTAGTCCAAGACTTGGTGGAATTAGATAACCTGAATTTAAAAGAAAATATACAAGAGAAATAGATATTATTAACATTTATGAAAATAGATCTTTAATTCCCTTTAACTCTGTTGACATGTAGTAATTGTCAAATATTCTTGCAGTTAATCAGCTTTAATTCATTATTTGGTTACACTTAAAGTTCCACCAAAACACTCCAAATTTTAGAGAATTCATTATATATCAAATAGGAAAACAAACAACCAAAAAACCAAAAAAAAAAAAAAAAAAAAAAAAAAAAAAAAAAAAAAAAAAGAACAAAAAAATAAGCAACCATGTTGTTATTTTTCCTAAATATCCCTGAACATATAATATATAAATTTTATAGTGGGCCTCATTAGTCAAGCATCAAAATAAAATTGAATCTTTGGGCTGAACACAATCAATTCCTGTGAATCTATACCCTTGCTTCTCGTTCAAATAAGTAACAAAGATTACAAAAATTAAATCTGACACCTGAGTCCCAAAATAGTGATTTTTTTTCCTCAACTATATCACAATAGGCATTTCAACTCTTCTGATTTCTGAAGCTTACCAGGTTTAAGATTGGCTACCAATTGGTTGGGAATAAAAGGTGATTTATCTCTAGGCTGAGAACCCAATGTGATATTCCCAATAAGTGGGATGAATAGACCTGGCACCACATGGGGTTCCCAAGAATTTGATGCTGTGGTCTCACACATTCATTCTCTCATACTCAAAATTACTGAAATTTAAAACTACCATCCTCATTAAGCCAAGAATTGTCTAGTAATGGTTTTAAATGCTACAATTGGATAATACTTTGTTTTGTTTCATTTTCAGCAACATTTTAGCTATAATTTCTCCAAATCTATATAGAAACATGGTTTATATTCACCCAGACAATCTCAGTTATTGTAAAGGCTTTGGAATATCAGCCTTAGCTTGGGTGCAACTTTCTCTATGAAAAATGTGCATTTTCTGGTGGACCTTTATTTGCTATGCAAATAAAAAGTTAGTCACTCACATACAAGCAACGAAGTGGTTATTTGTGTGTGAAAGTTATTTGGTCAGAAGAGTGTTGTTCAATCTATGAAAAGTCAAGAAATCACTTACCTTCTTAACTCCAAAAGTTGAGAGAGAGACAAAGACAGACAGAGAGAGAGAGAGAGAGAGAGAGAGAGAGAGAGACTCGTTTTAATAAATGACTATGTCAGTCTGTGCTGTTGTGTTTAATTTAGTCCACACCAAATAGGATCCAGACACACCAACACACACACACACACACACACACACACACACACACACACACACACACACACATCTGTCCAGATTCAGGCATAAACAGAACTATAAGTTCACAGACATGCTTTCAGTTTTGTGATTTTGGTTAACTTTTATCCTGCCTTCTGGAAACTCTAGACACCAACTCTGATCTGAAGTATGAAACTGCTACTCTTTCCACTACACTGGATACCATCAGGGCAGTAACTTTTGGGGAAGTCAAGCTTCCCTAATAATGCAGGGCTATTCTCATCTACGCATTGAATATTGGCTTGGAGAAACAACACTTTTGCATGAACAGTGTGGCCATTGTGGTTATTATGCTAAGGCTAGACTCAAACATTTGGGGCTTTGGCATAATACTCTTATAAGTGGCTTGGGTCTTGTCAGATGCTGTGTTCTTAGCTAAATCTGTGATTCCTTTTTACTTTGCAAAAGCCTAGGAATCCCTTGGCTAAACTAGATGGGTGGCAAGGACAGTTTCCTCAAAGTGCCACTGCCATTCTCACTCAACAGCTGCTGCTTCTTATTACAATAAAGGACAGAAACAAGAGTCAGCACAACCGATCAAGTGTCAGGCAATCATCCGAGCACCATTGCCCTTAGAAACAATTAGTCCAGTTACCAGCTCTTGGTCTGTTGCCAAGGATCTTGCTCTCTCTGTTATGAGTAATGGAGGTAATAATGGCTCTCTTTCCCTCTCTATCATTTTTCCCCCAGAGGTGCTTACTCTAGTGCTCATTACATTACCTAAGTGGTGAATCTAGATTACAAAATTGTCTACATACATTAAAATCACAGTCAAGGGCTGTCATGTAACTTCTTATTCTTTTTGACGTTCCACACAATACTGGGAGTGACTGAAGTCTTCATTCACTTTCCAGAATATGCAAGTCTTGTTCTTGTCATAATTAATCTTCGTTGTCAGCATGATAAGATCAGGGTGAGTGCAAGTCTTCGCTAGAAGGATTAGCTGAAGAGGAACACCTCCACCCCAGCATGAGCTGCAGCTTCTAATACCAGTCCAGACCTAAGAGTGTTTAAGAAAAAAAAAAAGATACCTTTGTCTGTCTCCCCCTGTTCCCTGTTAGTGAGTGCACACATACTATTGTTGCTGGTTATTGACTACTACTAAATAGAGGTTGAATAAAAAATCATCTAACAATTATGATTTGAAATATTAAAGGATGATACCAACCTTAATCATATTCTATGAATAAATAAAGAACTAAGTAAACCATTGCACTATAGTGTATATCTCTATATAGTACATCCACACTGTATTACTGACTTTACAGCTTGCATCTTTAGAGAGAATCTTCTAGACTGAATTTTTGAAAATAGTTTGATACAGTGAAACAACAGAGCCTTTGATGTGAGGTGTGTGCCTTATACCTGACTCTGCTATATCTTTGGCAAGTAAGATTCAAGAAAGCTGCTTAGTAAATGTCTCAAGATCAGGTTATGAGGAAATGAACACTCATGTAAATAAGGAAAGGGTCAATCATTTCCCCACAGATATGCTTTCTGCATTTATGTTGATGTCTGAGTTTTCATTCAGAAATTACCAAACTCTTACTACTAAACTCAATAAGATATCATGAAACAAATATTCCTGTTTTTATCTTGTCAGCATCCTTGAAATATTTTTCCTCTTCTTGGATTTATATGGCTGTCTCTGTTCTGTTTATTGTTTGTTTCTCCTTGCTAGGAATAGTTATCTACTTAGATATTCCATTTTTCATCCAAAATATAGTGTGTATGTTTATCATTTTAGAAATCATGTGTTAAAATAGTACTTAATTAAAACACACATGTCAGGAAAAAGAATAGGCTTTACAGCCGGGCGTGGTGGCGCATGCCTGTAATCACAGCACTTGGGAGGCAGAGGCAGGCAGATTTCTAAGTTCAAGGCCAGCCTGGTCTACAGAGTGAGTTCCAGGACAGTCAGGGCTATACAGAGAAACTTTGTCTCAAAAAACCAAAAATAAATAAATAAATTAATTAAATAATAAGAATAGGTTTTACAGTAAATGGCATCAAAATAGGGAATGCCACTATTTAGGAGATTTTAAAATCAGACCTCATCTTATTTCAATTAGAAAGATAAAACAGATAGTGGAAAAATCCAAAAATCTGAGTGTTTTACAATGTAAAGGAAATGATATTTCATGTATACCGTTGGTGGAAATGCAAACTAATGTAACCATTGACCACTACAAACAACAGTATCAAATTTCCTCCTAAAGATAAAAATAAGACTTACCATATGATACATTAGTTAGCTTGATGATTGCTGAGAGGGACTGCCTGACAACAGCCATTTGAATAAGGAACAATCCATCTTGGCTTGCGGTATAGAGATGCAATCCATGGTGCAGAGAAGAGACAGCTCTAGGAGCAAAATGCCACTGGTCACATGTGTGCACAGCCAGGAAGAATGAAGACAGCTGGCACTCAGCCTTCTCTTTTGTGTGATCCATCAACACTTGGAATGATAATCATATTTGCGTATCATTCTGTGGACAAAATACTCTGCCCTAACATAACTTTAGGAAGGAATTGGATTGGTTTTCTGTTTGTTTGTTACTTTTATTTGTTTTATTATTGTTTTTTTGTTTGTTGGTTTTGGTTTTTGTGTATTCCCTTTTGTTTTTGTTTTTGGTGTTGTTTTGTTTTGGCTTATACTTCTAGGTTCATCATTTTGAGAAAAGTGTGGTGGTTTGAGTGAGAATGGTTCCTATAGGCTAACATGCCTGAATATTTCTTTTCCAGTTAGTGGATTGTTTAGCAAAATTTAAGAGGTGTGCCCTATGGGATTAAGTCTATCACTGGAGTTGGCATTGAGGTTTCAAAAGCCCATTCCAGGTTCAGGCTTCCTCACTTTATACCTCTTGCCTGCATACAGATATCTATTTATGGTCTCAGTTATTGTTCATGTCTCCTGATTGCTTACTTTAATGGTCTCTGCCATGATGATTATGGATAAACCCTCTGAAAGTGTAAACTAGTCCCTGATTAATGATTTCTTTATAGGTAGCCTTGCCCATGGCATCTTTTCATAGCACTGGAACAGTAGCTAAAATAGGAATTCAGAGGAGGAACTCAGGCCATGAGCAAAGTAAAAAGCATGTTTGAATGCTAATTCTAGCTTACTTGTTCCTGAATGAGTAAGAACCACCTCCCAGGGAAAGACGCTTCCTGCTACAGCCTTCCTATGTAAATTAATAATGAAGATAGTCCTTGACAAGACATAACCACAGGTCCACTTTACCTCAATCAAGGCCTTCTTCTCAGATGACCTGATACTGTGTTAAGTTGTCATTTAAAGCTAACAACGTCCTGAATTTATTAACAGCTTGTAACTGATTCAAATGAAATAAACACTGAAATGTCCAGCACTGTGAACATCATACAAGCTTAAATGTAATTTGTCATTATTACTAAGTTAAAAATATAAACACAGTTGGGCAGTGGTGATGCATTCCTTTAATTCCAGCACTTGGGAGGCAGAAGCAAGCAGATTTCTGAGTTTGAGGCCAGCCTGATCTACAGAGTGAGTTCCAGAACAGCCAGGGCTACACAGAGAAACCCTGTCTTGAAAAAAAATATAAACACATTTTGAATGCTTAATTTTTTTCCTGAATGACTTATTTGTTCCTTATAAAAGCATACAGTATTTGAATAATATGGGATTTGTTTTCCTCATATACTTGTCATATATCAGAATGTAAAAGTAAATATATTTTGAGTCCTTTAGTTGAATAAATATGGTTTATTGATACATAGGCTTCATGCCTAAAGAGTTTGATATGATAAAAAAAGAACATATTTGGATAGTCAAACAATAGGACTCAGATGACTTATTGGTTCCATTTCACACTGAATGCATGTGTGAATTTTGATAACGTGTATAAATGTATATAAACATTTTACATTCCTCAGTTTATTTTATTTTATTGCATTTTTATAAGAAAGTAACTGACAGAATCACCTTAAGGGGAAAATATTTGTGGCTCACATATTTAGGGTATCAGTTCAAGATGGTAGGCAGAACACAGAGACATAGCATCTCTTACTTCATGGTAGAAACAAAACAAACCAAATCATAAGGAATATATCAAAATTCTAGTGCAACTCATGAACCCTAATAACATGACTCCAGTGACCTGCTTTCTCCAAGTAGTGTCTGCTTCCTACCTTTGTCATTTCTTCATCATTTGATGTTTTAAACTCATCCACAGGTTAATGAAGATGCTGTCAGAACTCTCAATATCTAACCATATCTAGAAATTCCAGCAGACATTACCCGGCCTTTGCTTCATTGTTCCCATAGGAATCTCTCATACTATTAATTAATAAGGACTTCATGTTGAAATATGAAGGGTTTATTTTGCTCATGAATATATAATCAATTTAGTGACTAGAGAGAATAGTGAATATAGAGAATGTAACAAATATATTGTTATAAAATTAGCTTGAACAAACACAGTGATACTTATTCATTACTTTCTTGCTATTGTATAGATCTCCTCCTGTGAGGAAGCTAGTCCCAATTCACGTCAGACACCTATTTAAAGACCCATGTGTGAGCAACTTAAGTCTACAAATATCCATAAAGAACTGAGACTTCGAAGATTCTTGGTTCTTTCTATGAATCCACATCTTTGAGGATAGCCGGAATCTGTACATGTCCATCAAAGATGCCCCTGATTCTGGTCCTTGACAACTGGTGGAATAACTTTGTTACTATCTTCATCTACTGAGGTAGTCAAAGAGTTTGTTACATAAATGGTGATAAAAATAACACAGGACAGAGAGAATGGACAATAAACTTTAATAGTTTAAAGATAATCGGCATGTATAATATCTATGACCAGAAATGCTTATAGCTATATGTAGTTTAAATGCCTTAAATATGTGAAAATTACACAGATTGCCTACTCAGTGTCTTTTAACTTTTTTATTGTTTCACACTTTCTATACTCATGTATAAGAGGCTCCATTGGCATAGAAATGAAATGCTCTAATATGTGTTAACAATAATATCACAGATATCAAATTACAACAATTTTGAACAAATTTATATTATTTAATTATGAAGTTTGGTTATGGTATTAGTAATAGGACATCTTAAAAGACATAGTAACATAAAGCTTTTGTATATTTTAGACAAAACTCCTGGATACTAAATGACAAAGCTGTTGCCATGTGTAAAAGTTATAGAAAATTTAGTGTTTAATGGTTTTGATGCAAACATTTAGGTTCTATCAGAACATATATGGTAACTTAACAATAAAACTATAAAATGATTCATAAAACTTTAAACGGGGTAACTTCTAATGAGGAATGGAATAATCAGTTCATAAATTTTATGGTTCTGCAATTAAGCTTTGGTTGAGAGAGCAGCTAAGTTTAAATCTAGAGGCACATGACATCTGATAAAAGAGAAATTGCATCTAGCATTCTTTTTTACTAACAAAAGTATTTTTAACATACACAAACATAAAATGCTAATATTCAAATATAATTCACCATATCTTTCTATTGAAATGTCTATATTATGAGAACTTAATATTCATTCCTTGTTCTATATTATTATACAGTTTATGTATCTTTGTTCTTTCAACCAATACATAGAAATTTTTGAAGTACTTAGCCAGCTAAGAGAGTCTCTGGCTTTTATGGCCATACAGATTTAAGTTAAGGTTACAGATTTTGGCAAAGGTACTAATCATTTTGTGATAAACAGTAAGTTAAGTTCACCAAAGAAACTGTTTACTTATCCATTTATAGCTCCTCATGAGACTTGTTTATCTTTACAGAAATTATTTGAAGTTGTATTTTTTTAAAGTATAAAGCCTAATGATTTTCACATATAGAAATATTAGGAATAGTCAGCCAATCTAGCATGTTTGTAAATTTTTAAAAGAAGGTATTTGTTTACTTATTGGATTAAAGTTTTTGTTTTTGTTTTGTTTGTTGTTTTGTTTTTAACATTCTGCTTCTTTTTTATTGTCTATTCTCCTTGCTTTGATTTATTTAATTAATTTATTTTACACTCCATATTCATTCCCCATCTCCCATCCACCCTCCAACTGCTCCACATCCCAAACCCCATCCCCAACCCCAGGTCTCCACAGGAATGCTGCCATCTCCCATCCCAACTGACTACTAAACTCCCTAGGGCTTCCAGTCTATTGAGGGTTAGGTGCATCATCTCTGGATGAACAGGAAGTCCTCTACTGTATGTGTGTTGGAGGCCTCATATCAGCTGGTGTATGCTGCCTATTTGGTGGTCCAGAGTTTGAGAGATTTGAGGGTTCCAGATCAGTTGCTAAGACTGCTGTTCCTCCTACAGGGTTGCCCTTCTTTTCAGCTTCTTTCATCCTTCCCTAATTCAACAAGGGTCAGCTGCTTCTGCCCATTGGTTGGGTGCAAATATCTTCATCTGACTCTTTCAGTTGCTTGTTGGGTCTTTTGGAGGGCAGTCATGATAGGTTCCTTTTTGTGAGCGCTCCATAGCCTCATTAATAGTGTCAGGCCTTGGGACCTCCCCTTGAGCAAGATCCCACTTTGGGCCTCTAATTTGACCTTCTCTTCCTCAGGCTCCTCTCCATTTCCATACCTGTAATTCTTTCAGACAGGAATACTGAAGTGCACAAGTAAGGATGCCTTAATGCCACTTGGGATAGAGAAGAAAGCAATCACAAGTGTGGAGAGAGGGAGGGACCTGGGAGGGAACAAGGGTGGAGGGAGTGGGCTGGAGAGGGGAACCTGATCTTGTATTGGGTGAGGGAAAATAACTGAAGCCCCGAGGGCCAGCAGAAAGAATGGAAACAGGCAACCTCAGGAAATAGGAGGTTGGAAGAACCTTCAGAATGCCTCAGAGTCCTGGGAAGTGAGAGACTCTCGGGATTCAAACAGAAGGACCTTAGATGAAATGCCCAACCATAGGGAGAAGGAACTTATAGAGCTTACCTCCAGCAGGAAGACAGGGTATCAAATGAAGGAGGGAGGCATTCAACAGTCACAACTCTGATCCATAATTGGATTAAGGTTTTTAAAGAGCACTGTGTTTTTGTTGTGTTAGAGAATATCCTTTCCTTAATTTCCCGTAAGTATAGTACTCATAGAAAAGATAACACATCTACATGGTGACTTATTTATTTTGTAACTTAATTTACTATGTTTATAATTTCTAAACTTTTTCCCATTGTCTTTAGAATTTCTTTCTCTCTTTCTTAATTTCTTTATTTCTTTCTTTTTTCTTTCTCTCTCTCTCTCACTCTTTCTTTTTTTCTTCCTTTCTCTCTTCATTCACATTGAGGACAACTGTAGAAGGATAATTTACTGCTATTTTATGCTGGCTATTTTTATTCATTTATTTTCATATTGGATATGATAGAAGAAAATTTTAGCACACTCTCCCAGTGATAGTAGGATCACTATCAATGAGTGAGTGATCCTAATCCTTAAATTCCAAGAAAAGAAATTTACCACTCAATTCTATGAACAGAAATTTACCACTCAATTCTATGAACATTCAAAGAGAAAATAGTACTATTGTGTTTTAAATTCATATGAAAAATGAGAAAGTGATAACTTCTAGTTTTGTGAGATCAGTGTCTGTGTGTTTCTCTCTCTCTCTCTCTCTCTCTCTCTCTCTCTCTCTCTCTCTCTCTCTCTCTCTATGTATCAGTCCAAATACTATGAGAAAAACATAACTTCAGAGTACCCCAAATATTTTAAAGTGACATGAGGAAATAATTGAACAGCATATGAAAGGAATCAAACATCATGACCAAAATGGATTTGCCCTTGTGAAGAAAATATATTTAATATGCAACACAACACCAACCAAAACAAAAATCTACTTAGTCATTTCTACTTAGTACAGAAAGTACACTTTCCAATTTTAATATTCATTTATGGTTAGATTATCCACAAAAAAGTAATTCACATGTTAATGTAAAGAAATAAGAAAATCCATCCTGAGTGAGGCATTCCAGAACCAGAAAGCTATATACGACATATATACACATCACTGATATGTGGATAATAGCCTTTAAGTAAATGATAATCAAGCTATAAACTGTAGAAACACAGAGGTTATGTATAAAGTTAGAGACAAGAGTGTATAGTAATGACAATCTTTGGAATCACAAAATACTGGGAAAGACAGAGCCGCAACTGAACTTCTCTTTTCACAAAATGAAGGTTTGAATTATATCTGAGTTGTTGGCCAAAGGGGTCCTATTGGAATCACCCCCAAATATCACACCAATTGCTAAGACTATATGGTGCTCTTCTCAAACTGACAGAAAAGATTGACTGCTAATGACAACACGTAAATAACTCTCTGAACATGGAAATATCAAGCTGTTGCAACAAGGAGGCTTTATCAGTGTGTTATAGTGTCTTTGCTATAGGAATTAACTCTGAATACTACCAAAAAAATGTAAACACCAAGTCAAACATAAATAATTGGATCTATAATTGTGTGGGAGTAATCAACTAATATCTGATATGACTTAAGACCAGAACTATAAGGAGATAGAACCCATATCCAACATTGCTTGAGTGACTGAGAACCAGAAACCGTCAGACCCAGAATTAGGGAAAATCAAATATTACTGTTCTAAATAAGATAATGTAGCAATAAAATGACTCCTAAGGACATTCTGCCATACTCATAGATCAGAGCCTTGCTCAGCCATCATGATAAAAATTTCATCCTTCAGCAGATGGGAACAAGTATAGAAACTCTCAGCCAGATATTGATCTGAAGGTGGGAGACATGGGAGCACTCAGCACTATTTCTCTTAAATCCTTCCCTCGGAGCTCAGCAGACCTCAGGAGAAGAAGATGCAGAAAGTGAAAGGACAAAGGGAATGGAGAACACCAAGAAAACAAGGGCCTTCTGTTAACATGAAGCTCACACAAACTCATAGAGACTAAAGTGGCATGCACAGGGCCTTCATGGGTCTGTACCTCTGCAAATACATTATGGCTTCCAGTTTAGTGTTTTATGAAATTCCTGAGTGTGTAAATGAATATGTATTTGTATTTTTAATACCTTCTTTGTGGTTGCTTTTCTTCTGGTTCTTTGTATCAAATTACAATGTGATGATTTTCGATTTATCTTACTATATTTTATCTTGTTATATTTTATTATTACCTTACAGAAAAGCAGAGAGAAAGTGAATCCTGATACCAGAGGAGGTGAGAAGAAACTAGAAAGACAGAGAAGAATAATTAAAATATAGCAGTGAGAGGGAAAATCCATTTTCATTGAAATGAAAAACATACTCATAAAACAGAAACAAAAAAAAAAAAGTACCACAAGACAAGAAACTTATGGCAATGCCTTTGATTTCATTTTTTGTTGTCCATCTAAATGTGGACATGTGACCAACACCTAAAAGTAGGTTTTTGTTTTTGTTTTGTTTTTTCCCCCCAGAGTGAAATTCCCTTTAAAATGGATGCACTGGCTTACTTACTCCTTTTTCCTTCCTGTCTGTCCTTGATGTTAAGATGTGCTTCTTGAATATAACAGAAAGATGAACCCTGTTTCTCCATCCATTCTATTATTATACTTATTTTTTCATTAGGACCTTGAAACCACTGGGGTTGACAGTTGTCAATGAACAGAGTTTGTTGACGCTTGTTATTTGTCTTTGCCGTGTTTTTTGTTTGTCTGTTTTGTTTCTTTTTTTGATCTGCTGGCTTGCAATTAAGTAATTTTTAGGTGTGGTTAACCTCTTTAGGTTGATATTTTCTTTCTAGGGCATCCTGGAGTGCTGGGTTTGTATGTATAAATGGTTTATATTTGTTTACTTTGGAATGTATTTTATTCTCCATCTACTGTAACTGAAAGGTTTTCTCACTGTAGTAGTCTAGGCTGGCATCCATCGTCACTTAGAGCTTTTACAATCTCCACTGAGGAATCATTTCTCTGTTTCTATTATTATTATTTGGACCTCTCAAGTGCCCGAGATTTCCGGGATGTTTGTGCTGCTGGAATCGTGCTATGTGTGGCCACTGAGGAGTCCAATTATAATGTGTTTCTAGGTATTAGGTGCTGATATTTAGAAATGAGCATAGACAAGAAGTAGGAATAGGGCCGAGTGGAAGGTACACAGAAGAGAAGAAAGCAGGATGCTCTACTGGAATCTTCTTAATCCCCTAGGAATGGGGTCAGAGAGTGGGGAGAGGCCAGCCAAGGTAATCTGCTACAGATCCTGGTATGAGACTGGGGTAATTGGATTCAGAGGGAGCCTTAAGATCTGAATATCACCTACCTACTTTCCTAGCCTACTTGCTTGCTCCTCTGGCAAGCTTGGCTATCAGGTTCTCTCAAGGATTGCCTTTATGAATTGGATGCTGGAATGTGTTGTGGGGAATTTTGGAGGAGAACTCTGTGGTCTGATGAAGATGGGGTGTCAAGGTAAGTGATGCCACAACGGGTGGTTTGGTACAGAGCTTCAGGTAGTACTGAGGTATTAGATTTGGAAGAGAGGAGGAAAAATTGGTAATCTGATGTTAATTTACTTGCTTCCCTGTTTTTTGTTTGTTTGTTTGTTTGTTTTTTAAATTGGTGTGTGTGTGTGTGTGTGTGTGTGTGTGAGAGAGAGAGAGAGAGATGGTTTCCTGGGGAATGCCTGCTGGAGCTGGGGCCTAGGATAAGGGGATGATTGGAAGGCAGGAGGATTAGAAGAGCAGGTCTGTGTGATCTGCTAGAGATGGAGCCTTTTAAATTTTATAAAGAAGTTGAGGTGTTGAAAACATAAACAGCTTGATACTGGCAGAACTTCAGTGTGATTTTAATTTTTTCCTGATACAAAACTCATGCATATATATATTGCTTTACTACTTTCTCTCTTTATAAAGGCAGTAAAAAATATATCATTTTGTCACTGTCATGCAGCCTACCCATCTTGAGATTGTCAGAAGGTATGTATGATAATAATATAATTGTCTTCTAACAAGATGGATTTTAAACCAACCTGAAGAGTGACCAGGAAATTAACACAGGAATACTAGCTGTCTGTATGTGTATGTGTATTATACCTATAAAGACAGAATGAATGACAAGAAAGATAAGCCCATCTTTGCACTGACAACAGAAGAAGTATTATGAAAGCTTTAAAAATCCAGAGGATATTTATAATCATCTTTTTCACCATCTGTCTCCCAAGTGTCAGGCTTGCTTAAGTATCTGCCATTCTCAGCTGGTGATAGGCTGCTGTGATCCATCTGTATATATGCCACATGCCAGTTGCTTGACTGATACTAATTTGAACAGTCCAATGTCTAAAAATATCCATGCATTGGCTTCTAGGTATTTCTCACTGCTATGTTTGTGCTTAAAGATGACTCTACTTCCCAATAATGCAAATCAAAGCAGATCTTCAAAGCAGGCTCTTACTTGTGTTTCTCATGCATCTAGGCCATTTTGTTATACCTTCACATAGTGTGGATTGGCTATGAATGGGACATAACTCTTAACTGAATTTCATTCAGGTTTGAGGATTTGGTTAAAAGGACAATTTTGTTTAAGTAAAATAATGAGTAACTCTCTTTTGCCAGCCTCAGAGGACATCAAAATTCAGTGATGTTGAAAGATAAAGTGAAGGAACAGAAATTAATAAGATAGCAAATAGATGATGTTCACATGAAAATTTTAAGTTGTGCTTTCTGAGGAAAGAGTGTGATTGGAATAGTGTTCTATCTTAAGCCTTAGAACTGACTTATAAAGATTAAGTATATTTTATTTGCAAAATAGTAATACTGTTTCCATTTTAATTATCACACTTCTGCCTTTTCTCAAAGTACAATAGACATATAAGTTTACTTTAAGTCGTTGCCCTACCTATTAATAGTAAATATCTAATTATTTACACATTTTGGTTTCTTTCACTACAATTAAATAATTGCATATTCTATAATAATCATAAGACTAAATATTATTTTGTTTAACTGGATATAATGCTATACTTATAAGCTATTCAGTCAATACTGGCTTGTCACAAGAATGTTGTTTGTTAAAAGTACTTCAAGAAAATCAAAGATAATGAATCTTTAATGTTCAAATTATCATTGTTAAATTAGCAAGACTCTATAGCCTTATTAGAATGAGTAGCCAGAAGGCAACAACAGGCTGGGCCAGGTACATACATCCTCATTTTTCTCTAGAGAGACTCAATTCACCTGCAGCTTCAATGAAGAGGGTAACACGCATTTTCTTACAGATATAAATGAAAGGCAATCACTGACCCCCCCCCACTTTCCTATTTATGAATGCTAGCATTATGAATTGCTTGACTCTAACATGATGCATTTCACTTGTACAAATTGGGAAAAAAATGTGTCTTAAGATTGGCTTCAGGTGCTGCAGCTGACACATAATAGGGAAAGTCAGAAAAGAGAAGAGTTTTCATTGTTTGAAAGGATTACATGAACCGAATGATTAGAACATCTTAAATCCAGGTCTCTCATACATACTCTCACTCTCTTCTGAAAATGCATTCTTTGTGACATGATTTTATTTCATTTTGGCATTGCAAAGTGTAGCATTAATTTTAAAAAATAAAATTTTTGTATTTATCTGCATTATTTTTTCTTCATGAGGCTGACATGCATATAATGTTGCTATTTGGAAACTAAGTAAAAAGTCATATTGATAAAATTTAAGAAGTATATTTAAATGAAACTGTTAAGTTTGTATAACTGCCTTATATAAGACATATTATTGTTTAGTGAAGTAAATGATAGGTAAAAAGAAGAAACATTTTTCTTGTCTTTCTATTACTTTAAATATTCTCAGTAATACTCAGTGACAATCTGTGGAGGTCTTAGAATGTTCTGCAATTTTTCTGTGCTTTTAAAAGGTTAACTCACAGAAGTAAGCATGTTTCTCAAACCTATTCACTTCGTGTCTGGATGCTTCATTTGAATTACGTAGAATAAAGAGCATGTTAATTCTGGTCAGAAATAAATGAGAAAAATTTTCATTCATGCCCATAACTTTTTTTTTATGAATGTAGAACATCTAAAGACATTCGAGGAAGTATGAACATTTCTTTCCTTCCTGGTTTTTTAATCTTTCTTTTTTCTGTTTTTATAATAAATCCCTTGGTAGATGAATAAATCATTATGGGATTATTTAAAAGTAATGAGAATATTATTTTGTACTATGTTCTCAACCATTAAGATCTAAAATAACAGTTGTGTTTGCTGACTTTAGGCTGCATTTGTGGTTTTATAAAAGTCTAAATGTAATCTATTAAAATATTTGAACAAGTGTTAAGGAGAATTAAAGCATTCATTATTTAGTTTTATTCTTGTTTTTATTTACAGTTAAAAAAATCTTCCAAAATTCTCCTCTATTTAGTAAACATTTGAAATGGAGTTGGTAAATCCCTTTTTCTAAGATGTGATGATTTATATTAAAGAGTACATCATATATTTCAAAAAAGATCGAGTTAGCAATTCTGAAATTAGGATTTCTGAGTTAATCTGCTTTATACTAAGTTATCTGGGCAGGTGCAATACAACAGGGAAATGTGAGCAGACACCTGAGGGAACTGAGAGTATAGGCTCTATCCCCAAGTGAACAAATGACAGTGTGAGAAAGGCAGGAAAGCTGTCAAGCCATCAATGGTGGCTCCTCTCTGTGTTCAGAGACAGTGAGAGGCCATCATGAACCACAAAAATCAAGGATGAAACTTCAGGAGAGGAAATCAAAGACACAGCTGCTGAGGATAAAGTTCCAACACAGTTTTGGTTGTGATTATTATCATCACTCTGTCTTTACACGGATTGGCATGGGAAAACAGTCGTGTTTTGGACAGAGGCTGGATCTATATGGAGAGACTTGGTCAGAGTGATGTTCTGAAAATGCTGTGTGCATGGACACTGGATGGTCACTTGAAAACCATAGTTTTAGAAATAATATTCACAAGTAGGAGGCAGAAACTATCTTGTTAGTTAAAGGATGATGTACAATGTATCAGGTAGATATCATCTGAAGATCAACAAGATGATAAATAATTAAACTATATAGATTTTTGGGTTGTGTCCTTTATCTAGGAAGTGAAAACATGACATGTTTGTTTCATTTCAGCAGACCTGAACATGCATGGTAATTTACCATAATACAGTTTCTCCAAAGGGTAAATAATAGCAAGGAAGAGGCTGACTTCACATCATTCTCATCCACTCTAAAGCACTGGAAGGAGAAGACAAGTGCTTTGGAGATCATGGTACTTAGATTAAAAAGTAACCTTTTTTTTTTTTTTTTCTTTTTGAGATGAGAGACTGCACATACTGTTCACTTTAACACATATGTTTAGTATTTTCACATCAACTTCTAGACAGTACAAAACAGAAATGATGGAATAAAGAAGATTGGAAAGGAAAAGTAAAACATTTTCAGTTTTTATATAAATTGTTCATGTACTGCAGTTCTATTCACATTAATAAAAATATTTGCACATTTGAAAAATAGAGCAATATAATAACTTCTATAAAATAGTAGATAAGCAAAACAATTGTACTTAATATTAATAGCTTAAAATATGAAACATATAGTAGCAAACCTAAGGAAATGTAATACAGTACCATTACAGTAAAAACTTTGTGTTGTTGAATAAAATGAAAACGATCCAAATACCCAGAAAATTATGTAATACCAAGAATATAAAAGTCGAATTTCACCTCATGAATATGCATGTGGCAGCATTTGTTAAGTTTTTATTTTCTAAGATTTGTCTACATATTAGGCAACTATATCAATTTAAGTAGAGTTACCTTTCTTTGAAGAATTTTACAGGTGAATTCTAATGTATGTATTGAAAATCAAAAGGAAGAAAGATAATACCTGAAAATACAAAATAAAATCAACCAATTTGGTAATTAATATTAAATTAATATTAAACTTTATTCTATGGTTAGACTGTTAGCAGTCTATAGACAAATATGTTAACCAAATATAATGCATGTGTAGCTGAGACACACTTGTGAATGACCAAAGAGTAAACTCAGTCAATAGGAAAACAAGTTTTATTTAATTATGTAAAATTATGGGGATCTTAAATATATTCAAATTGTTCTGCAACACAGAACTACTCATTTTCTTAACCTTCCCATCATCCCATATGGTAATGCTGTGCCCATTAATAATTCCTCAACTATGTCGAACCCCTGTTAACTCTAATTCAATATTCTATCTCTGCAACTTAGATAATGAATTTTCTGAATGTTTTTGTTAAATAGTATTTTTTTTATTTTCTTTATTTACATTACAAATGCTATCCTGAAAGTTCCCTATACCCCCCCCGCCCCTGCTCCCCTACCCACCCACTCCCACTACTTGGCCCAGGCCTTGCCTTATGCTGGGTCATATAAAGTTTGCAAGACCAAGGGGCCTCTCTTCCCAGTGATGGCCGATTAGGACATCTTTTTGTGTCATGAATAATCTTTCCCTCTCTCCCTCCTTCTTGGCCCATTCACACAAAAACACCCTTCAATGATAATATGTCATTGTCATCTGAGACCCTACCATGTTTAATGTATTGATCTCAGCCTAGAATGTCTAGAACCTTGAACTGAAGTAAAATTGTTCTATGCATTGCAGGTATTTTGTTATATACATTTGGGTATGGGGTAATTACATTTAAAATATTTTTAAATTTCCATATATTTTCTTCAAGCATTCACCATTTGATGTTCCCACCAGTAATTATAAAGGTTCCAATTTCTTCCCACCCAACAATATCCACCACTTTCTAGGCGTTTGTTATTTGTTGTTCCTTTTTTTGCTGCTGTTCATTTGTTTTCTTGATTTCTTTTTGAACTCTTGATACTCTTGGCTTCAGTTACTGAGTGCTAAAGTTACAAGGATATTCCAGGATGTCTGGTTTATGTGGTGCTGAAGGAAGATTAAATCAGTGCTTTATATGTGCTAAGCAAATGGTCTATTAACTGAGCAATAAATGGAAGCTTCTGTGTTTGCTTTAAGTATTAGCCATCTTACTTGTTATGCTGGCTATCTTGTCTTTAGTTAAACACTCACACACACAAACACACACACACACACACACACACGCACGCACGCACGCACATACACACACGCACATACACACACATATACAAACACTGAACAATTTTTACTTTGTTAGCTCTGGGCATGTTCTCACATTCTGTAGCATTCCCATACTTGGTTATTTTTCTGTTACTTTAGGTTATTTTTCTGTTACTTTATAGAGTATAAAGAATAACTTAGGGGAGATAAGGTTTTCTTGTTTTTACAGTTCCAGAAGGAATTAGGTACACCAAGATTAAGAAAGAATGGTAGCAAAGCATAGGCTAGCCAGGCAGTCAGAAAACAAACTGGCCACATTTCATAACCTCCTAATGTTATGCTCTAAGAGTCTTGATCAGAATTGTTTTAGTTTTTTTTTTTTTTTGTGGTTTTTGTTTTGTTTTGTTTTGTGGGGGTTGTTTGTTTGTTTGTTGGGCTAATTTAAGAATTAACAGGGAGGCCAATTCTCAAGCAGAGAAGCCATAAACACGGCAAACAGATGCTAACAGGACCAGCAGTTGAAGAAAGGCTTTTCTTGGGATTAAAGAAGCACATACAGAGGGAAGCCAGTCCCAGGTTCTCTTTGAGGGCTGGGACTATTAAAATCATGGAAAGATCTTCTTTCACAAATTTAGGGTTGCTCTGTTTGAAGAAAGACAGGATGGTTGATGATCCCACAATAACAGTGTAAACGTATCATGATCTAGCTTTGAACTTGTTAAGCCAGTCCACTATCCACAGTCCTATTGAGCAGAGAAAATGCAAACCAGGCCATGTTTTAAGCTCCCAGGTTTTTGTATCAGGAAGGAGGATACAAAAACCTCCTTCAGGTCAGGAGCATGAGGAAAAATCGCACTATCTTTGAAGTTTGCAGTCTTTATCATGGTTCCTTTTCCTAACTATGTACCTACCAGGAAATCCATCTTATGTCTAGTCCCTCATTAGATACAGAGGCAAATAGGAAATGGCCAGGCTACAAAACCTGCCCTAAATGGCATACTTCTTTTGTCAAACCTCTGCCTGCTAAGGTTCCATATCCTTCTCACACAGCACAACTAATTGAGGACTGAGTGTTCAAATGCATTGGTCTTGGTATGAGAAAGACTCTGCTTTTTGCCACAGTTTAGACAAGGCGACTTGGCCTCTGAGCTCTCCTAGATCTGCTGACCCTGCCTCCCATGTCAGCTCTGGAACACTGACATTACAGATGTCCTTGCCAATGTGAACAGCTTTACGTGGGAAATGGGACTCCAAACTCAGGCCACTGAACTCACTTGCATTGTAAGAATTTACCCATTGAGATGTCTTTCTGATCTTTTACATTTCATTAGAGTAATCCAATATTTCCAGCCCCTTTAATGAGTTATCAGAACCATGCCAAAATTTTTATTTTTCTGTATTTATATTTTTGAGATTATACTTTTGTTACAACATTCCTTCCTTCTATTTCCTCTGTTCAAACCCTCCCATATAACTTACTGGCACATCTTCCAATTCACAGCCTCTTTAAAACAATAGCAAAAACACTCATTGTTATTGCTGTATTATGATATAGACAGATAAATGATAGAGTAATGATAGATAGATAGATAGATAGATAGATAGATAGATAGATAGATAGATAGATAGATATCATAACTGTCAGGGTAATTTTCTTGGTATATTTAGCATGTAATTATCTTTTTAAAAATCCACTCTATGTCAGGCGACACACTGGCAGCAGCGGGCTCCCAGAGCCCATGGCTATACCCAAGCAGTGGTCTGCCCAGTTTCTTGCAGTTTGCTGCTATTGAACCACTTTCCCCTGCAGCTAACCTGTCGAGACTGACTACCAAAACGACTATCCCCATAAAATGAAAACTCCAGAGGTTTGTAATTTAACATCTAGATTCATAACAGTAGATCCTCAGCCCCCCAAACGCCCACACAAGAACACAAAACTCAACTGATATTGATACAAACTGCACGCCTAGATTTGACAAATGTTCCCTACATTATTCTATTGCCTTTCTATGATGTCCATAGCTACCTGTAGCTATGACAAGCCTCATGAATCTGGTTCATCTTCTTCCTCCATCCTCTCTCTGTCTTTTCTCAGTCTGTCCCCTCTCAAAAAATTTGAGCTCTGCCTTCTTTTTCCACTTCCCAATCACAGACTGTAGCCTTATCTGACTAAGATTTCACGTGTGTGTGTGTGCGTGTGTGTGTGTGTGTG
>NC_034594.1:122219488-122242156 GCF_900095145.1 Mus pahari
GTGTGTGTGTGTGTGTGTGTGTGTGTGTGTGTGTGTGCTTTAATCTATCCCAAATTTGGAGAAAAAATCCTTTGGAAAAATATGAAAATATTTATATTTTCATGTATTAGAATGAACATAAATATATGTGAATCACATGAAGGTACATACGAACATCAAGTTAAAAGAAATTACAGAAAATACAACAGCCAATAGTGATATCTATAGCCATCATTTTTTGAACTGGATGCAGAACATGTAGTAAAGAAGCAAAGAGGTTAGTTGGTAGAGCTAACATTAATTTTAGTTGTTATATTGGCTGATGTGCAGTAATCATTATTGTAATCCTCACTAACTTTGATAGTTTAGAGTCTGGTATGCTTTTGGAAAGTCATCTGCCTGTTGTTCCAAGAAGTAATGTCCTTTAGGATAAACACATCTTCTAATTGACAATTTGGCAAGAAATTATATTAATATACTTAATCTTTTTAGATTGAAATGTTACATTACTCAAATGCCATCTATTGAAACCCACTGGTAGATTTCAGTGTTTTTCGATACATCACAGACTAGAATTACTTCTGATTATTTTTAATATTTTAGAGAAAATTTGTTGTGGAATATTGTGACATGAAATGAGTAATTGGCCTACTTATCAAAGTCAAAGCAGGGAAAACAGAGAGCGTAGTTCCAGTATCTAACTGGAAAATGAGGCTATTTTCTTTAAGAAAACTTACATTTGTTTTTTTCCATGTGCCCACAAATTTGCACATCAATAGAGTATATATTCCAAGTGGAAATTTTAGAACATCTGACAAACATGCATTTGGGAAAATAAATTAAATGCATCTTCCAAACAAGAAGGATTGGCATCCATTCCAGAATTGTGAAAATTTAAAATACTTATCCAAACACATTTGTTTACATTGTTGCAATATCAAGGTAGTCTAGTCTTTATTGGTGCATGTGTATTTAGATTCCAAGGCAGAACTTCAGTGTGTGTGTTTGTGTGTGTGTGTGTGTGTGTGTGTGTGTGTGTGTGTCTGTAAGAGAGAAAAGCCTTATATATAAATATCAGTGCTTTCTTATATTGGTGCTTCTCTCGTAGAGTACTACACAGAATGTACAGAAACAGTCAACACTCTACATTGCTGGGGTAGCAAAATAACAATGTTGTCTAACTGCTGCTGTTGCTATGAATACCAAAATAGATACTATTTTTCAACCTGAATTCTCCTATTTTTTGATAACATAGGAAGCAATTACCTAGATAATATTAGATAGCAAACAATCTCATTTTTAGTTCTCAAAAATATAAATCAAACATGTATGTACCCTACAACTCAACTTGAAGATTCATCAGAATATTTTTATTTAAAACTAACTAACTAAATACTCAAACCAACCAAACAAACAAAAAATAGTGAAGTAGATGTTCCACTTGAAAGCATTGGTACTCTGCGAAATCAAGTTAAACCAATTTGTAAATTCTTGTTGACAAATGAGAAAATGTGGGTGGAGACATGAGCATATGATTTAAAATGATCGAGGTCCTGGTGACTTAGAAAGAGTGTCCTGGGTTGGTGGAAAACATGAAACAGAGCAGAATTTGGACAGTAGGACCGGTTTCATGGGTGAGCAATAATGCCAAGATCTCCTGGCCCTGTCAAGTCACATCATTAATGTTTTACACCATACAGCCTACCAGAGTGTTAGCACTGTCAAGGTCTTAATTTTCTTGACAGATGACAATTAGAAGTGATTTGTGAATTAATAACAATATTCTGCGTTATGATTTAGATGGACTTTGCACTGGCTAACTATACATCTATGCTAATGAAGGTCTATCAGATTTAAAATGAGGGCTGGGTGATTTACATTTTGGTTGACTCTGAGAATTTAGGGTTTATTGCCTGGGGAAAGCCCTAATTCTCATATATTATGATTGACTGCTCTCTCTTTATGAGAGCATAATATGATTTTAGCCAGGTCTTACAATGGAATTTAGCTTTTTCTCCTTAATATTTTTAATGTCGAGTTTATTTTGGTCTTTGCATAAATTATGTGCCAGAATGGCTTTCCCAAACCACACAGCTGCTCTCCAATTCCAGTGAATTTTGGTTAATGCACCATTGGCCTGGTCCATCTTGTGCCTGCCCATGTATTAATACCCAGCTGTGAACAGCTCAAAATTCTCTCAAGCATAAAATAGATAAGTTTCAATGACTTAGAACCTTCTGCTTCAGTTGATATAAGAGGATTTTCTTGTTTTGTTTTTCACTTTTAACTAAGGTTTTTCTTGTTCTCTCAAAATATTTTAATTAACCACAACATAAGACAAATTTTAAGTAATTTAAGTTTCTATTTTCTAAAACATTTTCAGCATTATGTTCAAAGAAAGAAGTTTTGTGAAATACTTGAATTGCTATTAAGTAAAATATTAGTTGTAAGTCCACTTGCTAAAAGTAGTTTCTACTTGAGTTAGTAGAACATATTTTATTAAACTTATTTAGAAATTAAGGTAATTATATTTGGATAAATATGTATTTTTCTCACCGAACACTTTAAAGCAAGTAAACATAATACTTACAATTTTTTTGTTGTTCCCTTAATGAGACTATTATGTAGAGACATACATAGAAACAGAAGTTAATCATAGACACAACTGGTTTTAATATTTTTTACATGTACAAGAAATAAATATTATGTAACCAGAATGACTTATTAACATACCAACTGCTGATTTGCTATTTTAACGTCACCTTTTTTTCAGAGAAATAACATTTTTTGTATAGTTTGATCATATTGTTTCCCCACCCTAGTCCTTCCAATCTCCAGCTCACCTCCCCACCCACCCAAGTCCAAGTTCCTCCCTCTCTCTCTTCCGCCCCTCTCTCTCTCTCAAAGAGGTAAATCTTGCATATCACTTAATTTGTGTGAATTTTGTGATAAGGCTTGTTGCTTCAGGCTAAAAGCCAGGACTAGCAGTAGGCAATCTAATCTGGCTTGTACATTTTTATTTTCTCTGAAACTTTATGGGACTGTATTAGATGTGAAAGGTGACTTCTTAAGACTTTCAGGGGCAGAGAAATAACTTGTCAACCCTTTTCGGTACCACAAGTAAGTGGCAAATACATCTGAAGCCATTAAAAGAGCTAAACTCTAAGTATCGAAAGTATCAACTGTAAGGAAAGTTCATAAGACAGCAGAAGGCAAAGCACAGAGTTGGTTTTAAGCAGTCAGCATGTGAGTAAGCCAGCTCCTCCTATAAACTCAGAGGGGATAACAGTATTCCAGTCATAACAGACATAATTTCAATCCCCAGTAAAAATAATGTCCATGTCTGATGTGATTAGATGTCAAAAATAAATTCTAAATAATTTCCTACATAAAGTATATCTAGCTTTTGAGCAAAAACTTTGATAACCTACTACTCTGAAAAATCAAATTGTACACATTAAATATTTTATAGAAGAGATCCAAGATTTCACTCATATCATATATCTGTCACAATAATCATATAAGCTAGGGAACATCATCCTTCATTTTCAGAGTCATGAAAGATTTTATGCAAAAGCTAAATTGTTTGCCTAAGAAGTTAAAAAGTTAGATTCAAATCCTATTTGACTCCAGTATCTCCTCAATTTGTGATTAAGTGTCAAGAATACCTTTATTTTAGGGAGTAGCCAACATGTAACTGACTGTCTTCATAAGGTTTGACTGAAATAATAATACTGGATGTACTTTGAATATTCCTTCCTCTAATCACCCTAGAAAGAGGCAGAGACTATCCTGGATTTTGATTGAATTGTGTTTTGTTTTTTTTCAACATCTCCTGTGAACAAATAAGACTTCAGTTTAGAAATGAAGAGTCCTTATAATTCAGCTAATGATATTACTTGTTCTTCTTTGAAATTTACCTTTTCTGTATTTGTACTTTGAAGTTGTGTTCATTGGTTCCTAATTCATGAAGACAGGTATTCTCCTGTGCTGTGATATTCCACCTAGTGTGCCTGGAGGCGATTTCAGATTCTCATCCTTAAACCTATTCTTGAGTTCTTCATAAGAGACTTTTTGGCTGAAAAAGACAGAACCCGAATTTAAACCCAAACTTAGGCAGTAGGAAGAAGGTAACTAAGCCACTATTTCAAACATAAATACCCTGTTTTATAGCAGATATCCCAGATAAATGAGAGCCTGGATCTTCTTATATTAAAAGCTACTCTCTTCCATATAAAATAAGTTTAGAGCAAATATGGAATATGTTCATGGTAAGGGTTTCGCCCTTTTTAATTTGCATATAAACATGGTGAGTGTTATAAAAAAAAACCTAAATGTAAAAAAAGTAGTTTTCCTTGTAGTAAATAATAGCTAAGTAAATGTAAGTTTATTCCAGTAAGTTTAAGTATGAGTCCATTCAAATACAAGAATTAAAATAATAAGCATGTAAACAGGTACTAAAAGTACTAAGAAAAATAAGAATAAGTCTTTTTTTATTAATTTTAAACTGACAGAAATAGTAATCCAGTATTGTTTTAAATTGAGTTTTCTTTCTTGACTAGTATAAATTAATGTATTCTATACTTAATAGATAGCTACCCTGGCTATGGAAGAACTTACTTTTTATGTGTTTGCTTGCTTGTTTGTTTATATCCCAAATGTTCCATCTCCTCCTGTGCCCTCTCCTTCACAAAGTCCCTCTCACTATCCCCTCTGGCCTTCTCCTCTTAGAGGGTGGGGCCCCTATGGTAGGCCAACTCTACTGCCTCTAATTCTTTTGTTTACTCTGCACTTTACTTGAATTTTATAATTAGGAATAATTAAGAGTAATGAGCTACATTCCCAATAAGAGAACTATTGGTTAAAGTATTGACTGGTAGCATATATTTATATATAATTTGAGAGTAATAATCAAGGTCATGTTCATTTGACTTGGGAGTCAAATGTATTACATACAAAGTTTTACAAGAACATGCTATTTTTATAGAGTAACTATATTGTATTGCAAAATGAATATAGAAATATTTCCACTATATGATGGAAGGGTATATTTTTCTATTGATGCCGTGTATTATATGGTAAAGTCATATAAAACTAACAGGAGAAACATATGTACCATCCAATGTAGTTAATATCATTAAATTTTATACAATTTTAAATATATTTAAAACATATCTTTTCTTTACTCTGATTCAATGAATACAACTCCACTAGTCAGCAAATGAGTATACTGAAGAGCTTACTGGAAAATTATGGCCTAAATTGACATTGTCTTTTACTAGGCAAAAATAAATTCTCTTCATTAGATTTGTTAAATTTATGAATTTACCAGAGTCTTTAGATTATCATAAGTATGTTTATACAAATGTATGTTTTCAATTTTATAAAAGAGAAATTTTAGTATGATCAACTAAAACAATTACAGAAAGGCAACTCTATTGTAGGAAATGACTTCTAAAGTGGATACTAGGGGAACAAAATCATGCATATATATTTGTGTTATAATTATAAACAATTGGCCACAAATACTTGGACAAATGGAGGACCTCTATGTATTTGGGCTGTGGAACATATCATAGAAGATTGCAGATTTTAAATGGGTTTCAAAGTGTATGGGTGTGTCACAGCATGAACAAGGATACTCCATATTCTGGAAAATATACAAGTAAAGATAACTAACCAGGGCTTGGCATATCATTCACTAATGAAAATATAATGCTGGTCACAATGGACACCATACAAATATGACTTTAAATTTTGTGACCAATTTAAGAAAAAGATAGTAAGGAAGAAAAGTCAAATATATTGTGATTTGAAGATGTCAATGATACAAATTTGGTTGTACACACTGCATATCATGCTGTCCCTAATATAAACTATATGCTATATATAACCTATATATAATATAAACTTTATGCTATATGCTATATTTAGTAGTCATTTTAGTGTGAACTAAGACTAGTCTTAATGTTACACATAGGCGTGGATAATTCTATTGACTCAGTATCAACTGTTCGACTCTGGTCAGTTGGCTGGGTATTTTCACCAGGGTGGCAAGGAATCTCTAGTGGAGTATGTAATATGTTCACTTCATAAATGAAATACTTTTAATTTCAGAATAAAATATAAAAAAACACAAGTTCTAACATAAATGGCACTTTGGGACTCATCCCATAGAATAGTCTGCTATGTTTGCCAGGATAGATTGGTTAACTTTTCCTTTGTCACGATGGGACCAACAAGTCCCTCCCTTCTCATTGCCAAATATACACTTGGTTTGTGGATCTTTGTCCTATAATTTCCAGGGCTTGTATTCTAAAGACTTCTCCATTTTCACTTCCACATTCTTCTCATTACACACACTCACTCTTCCAGAGATGGCTCATTCTCTCATGCATATCCTGAAGTCAGCTACACCTTATTTATGCATTGTGTTATTTCTTGTCAACTTTCACAAACCCATTGTTTCTACTTCACACATAGTCCTCCAGCCCATATCTGGTGCTATGTCACCACTCTTCCCTTAAAGGAAAACATGATGTTGAGCCTTGGCACCTACCACTATGTTGTCAAGTAGCAACTCGTACTGATACCATCAGATTCACCGGTTCTAGAGGGCCTTCCCTCTCCTTCTACTAAAGTCAGTTCTACACACTTGCCTACTTCCTTTTCCTTCAAGTAAGGCAAGAGCTTCATTAGTTTGTCACCATTATTCTATTCATACATTTTGAATTTTATGCTCCCAAACTCTGAGAAAATAAAGTAACATGAAACCATGAAAGTATTTAAGTTTTTACTTAAATTATCTTAGGATCTATCTTTGCCTTACATATAAGGTTTCATCTGGAGTCCTTATATATTGACTGTTGTTTGTTTGTTTTCAATTTTGAGAATTTAACCCAGAGCCTGGAAATTTTTAGGCAGGAGCTCTACTGAAGCCTACATTCATAGCTCTGTCTCCTTTCAGCTCCTTGACCATCTTATGAATTAAATTTCACACTTAACCAATACAGAACTCCATGGACCTCACTGCACACATGAAGCTGCACTGTGCCCACAGAGCACTGAGTCATTCGCTTCCTGCATCTGTTATGAAGACATGTGCCAAGTACCCACATATGAATCACCTCACTTCAAGGAGGGTCAGAAACTGACTGACATTCAAGGGTGCTTCAGAAGAGATTGCTTAGAGTATATACAGAATTTTGTTACAGTAGTAATCAACGCATTAAGTGTGTGTGTGTGTATGTGTGTATGTGTGTGTGTGTGTTAAGCATCAAACTGAGCATGAATAAAATAATTGTTTTCTATTCATCCTTATGCTTCTAGTATCTTTTTATAAGCTTTATCTGGCACAAACTGAAGTCAGGCTAGAAATAACCCATGTGGTGTAAGCACACTCATAAACATCTCCATGTGTTTAAGTCCAGTGGAGTCAAGCATACACATCTGAGAAGTAAATTATTTTCAAATTAGAAGTTGAATATTCATGAAAAATATCTGTAATCCTTATAAGGAATATTTCATGTTTAGAAAGTTTTATCTGAAATAAGAAGGTATTTTAAACCTTAGTCTTCCATCCCAACACCTGATGAGAGAGAAGAAAGATGGGCTTGTGAGAATTAGTATGAGAGTGTCTGCATGTGATATGTGCTGCTAGTGTACTTTTGATACCTCAAGTGATCAAATGGGGTAAATTACGATACAGAAATCTCTCTTACACTAGAACTCTAACTCCAAACATTGTAAATGAAAGATAGATACAGGAAGCAGAGTGAGAACAGATTCCCTTGCACTACCACACAGGTCTTTGCACCTATTAAAGCACAGGAATATTTAGATTAAAACAACTGTAACATTCAGTTTTTTAAACTCAATATTTTTGCTAAATATCATATATATATATATATATATATATATATATATATATATATATATAGTTTCAAGGGTATGTGTAAACATCTACATACATATAAATGCATATACAATGAATATAACAAATTTTACATTTTCATCTATTTGATATAAATAGAAACACTGTCAGTATAAATTATTAATATGATTGTATTGTGATACTATAGAATGAAAATAAAATCATAATATTGTAATGACAAAATTAAATAAGAAATCTTAAACCCATGCAACATGAGTTAACACATGAATTAATAATGTATATGAATTCTGTGATAAAGTCTAGATACCTTATAACTTGGCATTCACTACAATAAAATGTATACTGTTTAAAAAAAAATGAAAGTATCATACAGTGGATTATACAGCCATGAAAACTAATTATAATGCTTTATCTGTTGTTCCAAAGTAATAAATGAACTCCGGGACATACTATTTTGCACATTTCCACTGCCGCATAAAAGTCATAGAAATATAGAGAAAATATATGCTTAAAATGAGGGGAACCTGATCTGGTATTGCATGAGGAAAAAGGACTGAAGCCCTGAGGGCCAGCAGAAAGAATGGTAACAGGCAACCTCAGGAGATAGGAGGTTAGGGGGACCCTCCAGAATGCACCAGAGACCTGGGAAAAGAGAGACTCTCAGGACTCAAACAGAGGAACCGTAGATAAAATGCCCAACAGTAGAGAGAGGGAACTTATAGCTCCTACCTCCAGCAGGAAGACAGGTCATCAAATGAGGAAGAGGGGGGTCATCCCATAATCACAACTCTGACCCATAATTGTTCCTGTCTGAAAGAATTACAGTAATAGAAATGGAGAGGATCCTGAGGAAAAGAAGGTCCAAGGATAGGCCCAAAGTAGAATCCAGCTCAAGGGGAGGTCTCAAGGCCTGACTCTATTAATGAGGCTATGGAGAGCTCACAAAAAAAGATTCTATCATGACTGTCCCATGAAAGACCCAATAAGCAGCTGAAAGAGTCAGGTGCAGATATTTGCATCCAACCAATGGACAGAAGCAGCTGACCCCTGTTGTTGAATTAGGTAAGGCTAAAAGAAACTTAGGAGAAGGGTGACTATGTGGGAGGACCAGCGGTCTCAATAACTGATCTGAACCCCTGGGATCTCTCAAACATTGGATTACCAACCAGGCAGCATACATCAGCTGATATAAGGCCCCTAACACACATACAGTAGAGGACTTCCAGGTCTGTGTTCATTCAGAGGTGATGCACCTAACCCTCAAGAGACTGGAGGCCCCAGGGAGTTTAGAGATCAGGTAAGGTGGGGGTTGGTGACATCCATATGGAGAGAGGAGGTGGGAAAGAGGTGTGGGATGTGGAATAGTCGGAGGGTGAACAAGGCTGGTGGATAAAATATGGAGTGTAAAAAAAAATTCATTTAATTAATTTAAAAAGAAATTAGTTATAATGTCCTTAAAATGCTAAATTTTTCAGCATCTTTCATGATCATCAGAGCTTTTCACTGTGTATATCTGTCACAAGGAAGAATGTGTGATTATCTATGAGTAGAAGTGTGTGTAACAGAAAAAAGCATTTGGTGTGTGTGTGTGTGTGTGTGTGTGTGTGTGTATGTGTGTGTGTGTGTGTATCTAAAGAGAAAAGACAAAGTTTAGAATTATTTCTTACCATCTGGTAAACTAGGAATGAAATTTTCTACATAAATCAGTGCTTCTTATCTCAATCCTTGTGAGCTACTAAAATAATATAGCTATTTTCATGACTTACAAATTACAAATGCTTCTTCTTAGAGTGAGTTTGGAAGTCTTAGGTTAAGATACTAAAAGATTCCCTGTCTGGTGATGCTTTTGGATTTATAGATGTTGATTTATTGTTATTTCATTATAAGGACACTAATCTAAACCACATAGGAAGAGTCCTTATAACCTTCCGACTTTGCTAAGGCATTACTTATTTATGCCACCACCTTGAAATTTAGGAGCTTATAATAGGGATTTTAGGAGGACAACACCCAGCCTTCAGCACAGTTCTAAGTACATAATGAACAAGGATGTGGCAAAGTATTCTTGTTCCAGTAGGTTCTGAAATCTTTAGTCCTGAGTGTTTCCATGCCTTAGGCTTTCCTCGCATTGTTATTGTTTCCTCATTTATTTGTTTGCTCATTTTAAAATAGTATTTCCTAATATACAGAAGCCTATACCTGACTAGAACAATAAACTCTAGCTCAGAGCCTCCTTACTTAAGAGCACTGAGGAGAAAATGCTCCCCAGTTCTGTAAAAAGTAATGATTGGAATTGTATGGAAAAAAAATCATTTCCTTTCCTTCACAAATCCTAAGCTCTGTTCCAGGAACACAGGCCTTCCCTTACTACGGGCTGATGTGTAGAGAATTCTGTGGCCATTATGAACTAAATGTGGATGCTAATGGGTTCAAAAATCACTTCAAATACAAAATCCATCAGCTTTGACTCTCATTTTATGGGAAATAAGGAGACGTGTGATGATTGGAACAAGGAATGCATTATCTAACCCCTAACATTTCACCCCCTCCAAAACAAAAACTCAAAACAAACAAGCAAGCAAGACAAACAGAAACAAAAGCCAAGAATAGACCAAAGAACAGCAGAAAACCCAAAATGTGATGAGCTTAAACAACCAAGTCCAGCCCATTCTTCTTGTATCTAAGGAATCAAAGATCCAGAGAGAAAGGAAACACACGTTGCCCAGAGATACAAGTTGGTGTCTGTGGTTCAGAGTGGCAGTAAAGTCAACAGCTACAGGAAAACTTGTTTAGAGATGAGGATGCCAGGAATGATGGGGATGCTGATTGATTTTGACACATTTCAGGGCTGAGGGGGCCACTGGAGGATCTTTAAGTGAGGGTGCTTGGATAAAGCATCAGAACATATTTTTTTGTTGTTGCTGCTGCTTTTGTTTGTTTGTTTCGTTTTTGCTTTGTTTTATCCACTCTTGTCACCTCATCTCTTCCTACCTTCATACTCGTATGAGGTATTTATTCAATGTCTGCTCTCCACTACAGAGCCAGTAACTGTATGGCTAGTCAATGATATGCTGATGTTCACTGTCAACTACAGAACAGCTGGAATGAACTGTATTTGGTGAGGTGGAGTTCTGCTATCACTTAGGATGGGCTGGAGATTGCTGAAGCAGCCAGGGTTTGTCTTCACTGACATCTATCCTCAGCCCTGCATCTCCTAATCATAGGCAGAATCTCAGGCACAGGGCTCAGCAGTCCTCAGGCAGGACTTCCATTGCTGGCATCTGACTGCCATTTCCTGACACCGGCACCCAGTCACAGATTTTTTTTTTTTTTTTTTTGTATTTTATTTTTCTATCAAACTAACCATTAAAAAACTATTCACCACTGCATTACAGTTTCATAGTTTGATATTTCCTAATGCTTCAGATACTCTCAAATGCATGAGAAACTAAAAGTTCTATTATCCACAGATAGCCAAAGGTGATATGGGAGATGCACAAAAGAGCTGAAAAATGTTTTTAAAAGCTTGTGCTTTCTAAGATAATTTGGGTTCCTAAAGTTGACCTGGAACTCTGGGCTGTATAATCTGGCTAATGTTTAAGTGCATTAATACTAAGCCATTAAACCAAGAGAAAAATCATTAAGAATGATAACTCCCAAATCAGAGTATGACCTACTGCACCTCAGTGGATTAGGAAGCCTGATCTTCCCACACTCTTGTATAACCTCACAGTCCCTGCCTCATTTAATTCTTTAAAGCTTAATTAAAAGCAGTAGGAAAAGCCAAAAATAATGAAGATTAAAATTCCCTTTATAGTCTATAATGTAGTGAATACCCATTTGAGAGATTCTAGAAAATGTCTCGTGTGTGAATATCACACAAGATTTATTTACTCTGAGCCAACATTTTTGTGGAAGGAAGCTATGCTAATCTGCTGTTTGTTGTTCTAGAAACATCAGGATCAAGCAGCAGAACGATTATATATCAGACCTACCGTTTTATTATTTTATCTGCTTCTCTCCTACTACTTGGCTCTGATTAACTTTATAAATTGAATCATTGTGCTGTCAGATACATAATTGTGCAGCTTGGTTTCTACAAGATGATGCAGGCATTTCAGTAATGTACCCAAAGTGAGAGAACTGTACTGTCATTGTCACTGTGTGGAAGGTCAGATTAACCTGAAAGAAATCTGTATGATGGAGAAATGCTGGACCAAATGTATAAATCAAAGGTAGAGATCTTACTCAGTGTGCATGAGAACTTTGGGCCCACCTCTGGTACTGCTAAAAACAAACAAATACACAAAATGTTTTATTTGTAAATAAACTGTAATTTTAGGTAGTCCAGTATAACCCCTATGTATAACATAAACTCAGTAAGTATTTTCTTCAATTAATAGAAGAATGAATAACTAAATTAATGGTAAAATTATTGTGGGAGATAGAAAAATAATTTGAAATAATATATTTATTGAAAATTATTCCAGAAAGGAATCTAAATAAAAAACCCATCTCTTCCATCATTCACAGTGATAAATATAGTATGGTTTAAGAACTTCTTTATTTGTGATAGACCTATAAATATGTAATCATACATATTTGATTGAACTAACTTACGTTTGAAACCAAATACAGTTGTAAACTATCACAATAAAGATGTTTGACTTACAAGACTAATTCAAAAATATGGTTTGTTTCTGAGACAGACTTTCCCTGAGTACTCTTGGCTATTTATACCAGGCAAGCTTAAAACTCAGAGATCTAACTGCATTTGCATGTTGAGGTTAAATGAACCATCACCTGTGTAGGCACCTAGCCTACACAGGGAGAATTTTTTTAAGAATCAAATATTTCCAGCGAACTTGTAAACCAAAGACAAGAGAAAAGAGAGACTCAACTATACAGTATAGGGTTAAGTGCATTGCAACCAGGGCATGTCTTGTACTTTCCTCACAAGTCAATAAAGTACCTCCCCCTGTTCTAGTTTCCCTAAGTTTGTATTACTTGTGTGGTCTCAACCCATCCACCAATCTCAGAAGTTGGGGTTCATTTTGCTTGCATACTATATTTACTGCTTTAGTGAATCTTTAAACACAAATGCTGGATTAATTTTTATGTGCAATAAATATAGTTTTGGGGATTTTAAATATCAATATTTCTTATTATCGCACTTTCCTTTCTAAAAGTCTAGTGAATCCAGGTAGCCTTGGCAGGCCAGTCATGTACCTCTGTCTTCTGCACAGATAACCTTCCCTGACCTTGAAGCACAGGGCTTTCTAAATTCTATCTATTCTCCTGTGGTGATCCCAATGCTCATTCTGCTACATTTCTTCATATCATGTATTATTTTTTTTCTTTCCTTATGCATTTCATGACAAATAGCCCTCTGGAATTTACCTAAAACACAGTTCCTAGAGTAAACTTGTTTTAAATATTGAATAAATATGAGAACTGCTTCTCAAAAACACAATGTTAGAATTAATTAAATAAATATGTTTACAATATGAACAGAGCTCTCTGGGACTAAACCACCAATCAAAGAAAATACATGGTGGGACTCGTGTCTCTAGCTGCATATGTAGCAGAGGATTGCCTAGTCAGCCATCAATGGGAGAAGAGGCCCTTGGTCTTGTAAAGATTCTGTGTCCCAGTATAGGGGAATGCCAGGACCAGGAAGCAGGATTGGGTGACTTGGGGGGCAGGAGAAGAGGGAAGGGGGGAGGAGACTTTCAGAGAGGAAACTAGGAAAAGCAATAGCATTTGAAATGTAAATAATGAAAATATCTAATAAAAATAAATAAATATGTTTATATTTTTAAAGATAAATTCTGGCATGATTTACTTCCTTTACTAATGCATAGTAATAGCATGATCACCATTATTAGATGAAGTAATACTGCTCAGAGTTTTCTACACAGTTTTTTTTTTTCTTATCATATCCTCCTATTGCATTTCTTCTTTCTTTCTCTTGGTCTGCTTTCTACTTTCATCTTCTAAAAGTACATGCATACATAAACACACAAACACACACACACACACACACACACACACACGCCATTACACATTCATACATGCAACCATTCAAAGGAGACTCTGATGCATATGAGAGAAAACAGTGATTCCTCATAAATGGATTCTACAGCAAGACTTATCAAGACTCTCAGCAGGTTTATTTCATTACGCTTCTATTTAGGAAATGAAGAGTGAGGCATAGATAGGTTAAGAACTTTTGTGAAGTTCCACTGCATGTGTTTGGTATGATTATGAAACTGAGCAGCTAGTTAAGTTATGATGATCTTGAGTACCTTATCTGTTACTGTCATGCATTTATTTATGCCAGGAATGTTATGCTCCTCCCAAGATCCATAGTGATTGCAGTAAAATTGGCTATTAACAAATATTTTTTGACATTAATGATAAGATACCAGAATATTCTACAGAGAGTTGTGACTGCAAGAAGAAAAAAGTGTCTTGAGGAAACAAAAAATAATAAATGAACAAATAGATAAATAAATGAATACTTTGAAGGTCAATCCCTTTTGTTAAATATCTGTTAAAAGTTAGCATAGTATTTACTGGCAACAAAATATGGTTTCTACCATGAAATAGTACCCACCCTATGTTGGGTACTAGATAAGAGGAATAAAACGCATGTCCACTGGCAGTTAGGATATCAGGAGACAACTTCATGAAACATGATACAGAGTTTGGAATAGTCTATTTCTTAAGAACAGAGTAGTAAGCTGGGTCCTCAGGTAATACTATGTCCAATTTTCGGAGGAACCACCAAACTGATTTAAAGAGTGCTTGTACCAGCTTGCCATCCCACCAGCAATAAAAGAGTGTTCCTCTTTCTCCACATCCTCACCAGCATCTGCTGTCAACTGAGTTTTTGATCTTAGCCTTTCTGGCTGGTGTGAGTTGGAATCTCAGGGTTGTTTGGATTTGGATTTTCCTGATGACTAAGGATGTTGAACATTTCTTTATGTACTTCTTTCTCGGCCATTCAATATTCCGCAGTTGAAAATTCTTTGTTTAGCTGTGTACCCCATTTTTTAATTGGGTTATCTGGTTCTCTGGAGTCTAACTTCTTAAGTTCTTTGTATATATTGGATATTAGTCCTCTATTGGATGAAGGATTGGTAAAGATCTCTTCCCAATCTGCTGGTTGTTTTTTGCCCTATTGACAGTGTCCTTTGCCTTACAGAAGCTTTGCGATTTTATGAGGTCCCATTTGTCAAAGATGCTCCAACATTTAATAGGGACACATACTTCACTATGTTCATAGCAGCCTTATTTATAATAGCCAGGAGCTGGAAAGAACCCAGATCTCCTTCAACAGAGGAATGGATACAGAAATTATGACATATTTACACAATGGAGTAATACATAGCTATTTAAAACAATGAATCCATGAAATTCTTAGGCAAATGGATAGAACTAGAAAATATCATCCTGAGTGAGGTAACCCAGTCACAAAAGAAAACACATGATATGCACTCATTGATAAGTGGATATTAGCCCAAAAGCTCCAAATTACCAGGATATAATTCACAGAAAACTTGAAGATCAAGAAGAAGAAAGCAAAATGTGAATGTGTTGGTCCTTCTTAGAAGGAAAAAAAAATACTCACAGGAGCAAAAATGGAGATAAAGTGTTGAGCAGAGCCTGAAGGAAAGGGACTGTCCCACCCAGGGTTCCATCCCATATACAGTTACACTATTGTTCATGCCAAGAAGAGCATGCTGAAAGGATCCTGATATGGCTATCTCCCTGGCAGAGCCTTACAAATAGAGAGGAGAATACTTGCAGCCAACCATTGGACTCAGCACAGGGTCCCAAAAAAAGGAATGAAGGATTTGAATGGGTTTGTAACCCCATAGGAAGAACAACCAGAGACTAAGCCATCAACAAAGGAGTATACATGGTTCCAGAAGCATATGTAGAAGAGGAATGCCTTGTCATGCATCAATGGGAGGAGAGGTCCCTGGTCCTATGAAGGCTTGATAGATGACCTTGTGTAGGGGAATTGAGGACGGGGAGGTGAGAGTGAGTGCGCGGGTGGAAGAACACCCTCATAGAAGCAGTAGGAGGGATGGTGTGATAGGATGTTTCTGGGAGGGAGGGAAACTGGGAAAGGGGATAACATTTCAAGTGTAAATAAAGAAAATATCCAAGACACCCCCCCTCCCCGAAAAAGGGCATAAATAACTCCATTAAAGAAAAACAGAGCTCCTCGGAACTACCCCACCAATCAAAGAAAACACATGGTGGAACTTGTGACTCTAGCTATATATGTAGGAGAGGATGGCCTAGATGGTCATCAAATGGGAGGAGAGGCCCTTGATCCTGTGAAGGCACTTGCCAAAGTATAGGAGAATGCCAGGACCAGGAATGGGAGTGGGTGGGTTGGAGAGCAGGAGGAGGGGAGAGAATAGGGGATTTTTGAAGGGGAAACTAGGAAAGGGTGTTGGAAACAAAATAAAAAGGGGGGCAGGGGAGCCTTAGGAAAAAGTGGTGAGGAATAATATGCCATGTCCGGCCAGAGTTCCTGTGCGCTGGGCAGGCAGATGCAGGGAGACTGCTGGATGCTTTTCCACAGGGCCCAGGATGAGCATGCCTGACCCATGTGGTGGGGGTGGAAAAGGGGCAGCCCCCAACCGGGAACCAGCCCTGGAGCTACCTTGCTAGCACACCAGGGTTATCGGAGAGAGGGACTAGGGAAGAAGTTTCCAACACTGACCAGAGTTACACAGCGGATTCTGGATGGAGCAGAGACACTCTATGGTTTAAGAGCTTTATTATAGAAATGCAGGGAGAAAGAGAGAAGGGAGAGAGAGAGAGAGAGAGAGAGAGAGAGAGAGAGAGAGAGAGAGAGAGAGAGAGAGAGAAGGAGAAGAGGTGAGAAAGGAGAGAGGAGAGAAAACAAAGAGAAAGGGAAGAGGAGAGGGAAGAGAGAAGTGAGAGATAAAGGAACAAAGGAGTAAGAGAGTGAGGTGGGGACTGAACACCCCTTTTTATAGTCTTCACTGTTGCTAGGAAACTGAGGAGGAGTTTAGCCTGAAGGTCAAAAGCTTGGGCCATTGCTTACATGACTACTGACGATGCTTCTCTTGTGGGGGCTGTGGGAGGTGAGTGTCCCTTAGGCAGGGACCAGAGTTCCAGGAGAATTAGGGAACACTTACCGTGTCAAGTAGGTAAATTATGACCATCAAGGTTCAGACCTCATCTCGACTGGAGACCAGCCTGCAATTCCCCACAAAAGGGGGATAACATTTGAAATGTAAATAAAGAAAATATCTAATAAATAATGAAATAAAATACATTATAAAAAGAAAAAAAAAAAAAAGAAAAAGAAAAACCAAACAGAGTAGATAGGCTTCGTCAAGAGAAATATCAAGCTTCCACCTAAAGTAGCTTAATGACAAGACACCTTCCCAGGTAGAAAGAAGTGAAAGATTATATTATCCATCTGGAAACTCAGCACGTGTACAAGATTGCTGCTGTACAAAGTATGAAGTGTCAAGGGATCAAAACTGTCTCATGGCTTCAGCCATCTTTAAACTCGTAAGAACTCCTTACTAACCCAGATCGCATCCTTCTCTCTTGAATTATGACATTCAACCAAAAAGTGTTCATCCATTGGATGTTGTGTGTTAGGAATATCTTAGCCTGAGTTTTATCAAGATCCTGAGTTGACAATGTGAAAGCTTGTCTTCTGCTTTGTTAAAGAATACCATGAGCACAGGGAGGAAATATGAAGATTAAGAACTAGACACCCAGGCAGAAGGAGATCTCATGAGGGCACAACTCAAAGATGTTGTAAAACTTGCTCCATTGTCAAAAGCTTTTGGTAGACAAAAAAACCACTCATACCATTTGCTGGGATTGTGATCTATAAATCAGGTATATGTTAGTCTCCTACAACTGATGTTAATACACACAGAATTCCTATATGACTCCCTACTCTTTTATATCTATAGCTTTCCCTTTATAAGTGTCCCTATCCATGGAACATTGTTTAGAACCAATGAATCTAAATGAGCACATCATTTTTATCTACATGTCACTTCATGTAGATTTGTTGTATAATCACAAGTTTTAAAAAACTTTTTGCAAATGCTTGGTTGTGTGGTTAAAATCTAGTACTTTACAAATGTGCCAAACTATTTTCTAAAGCATCATTTTGCTGGCACTGTTAACAAACTGCGGTGTTATCTTCATGAACTCTGGGCATAATTTTTCCTTCACAACATTCTGGATTATGTTCCCCAAATGGGTGTGTAGTAATGTAGTATTTTCTCATTGTTGTTTTAACACATTTTTCCTGATTGCATATTAGAAGAAATAGCTTTCCACATTTTCATTAATTTACAAAATAATGTGTGTTAAAATAAACTACCATAATAAATAATCACAGACACATACACACACACACACACACACACACACACACACACACACACTTGTCAGCATGACCTTCGCTGACCAAAGTTGTCTATGGGGAATTTTGTCCTCCATACATTGTGACCAAGCAGAAGACACTCTACTTCAAGCAATTCTGATTGACTGCAAGCAAAAGTGCTGAAACTGGCCTTTCGGTCTTTGCTGGAAGGGTTGATGTCACTATCATGTACCCCAAGCAGAATTTACATTTGTGAAAGTATAGATAAAACCGTGCCTTACTCAGACAAGCTTTTTGAGAGGATTCTTAGTTCTAAACCTTATACTGTTGCATCACCAAAGAAGCTGATTCAGCCTGGTCCACTAAAAATCACCAAATTGTCAGTGACACCAATCTAGAAACAGAAGAGACACATCCAGCTTCATCAGATGATACTCTTTTAGTCCCAGCCCTTGTGGTTCGCCATGACAACACTTCAAATCAATGCCTTGGCATTGATGGTGGAAATTTTCCATATATAACCTTAGCTTTAGCAAGTACTTAAAAGATGCTCTCAGCCAGTCTGAGTCCATCACTCTCCTATCTATTGCAGCCCAGAATGCTGCAGGCCACCAATTCATACTCCAACATACTCAAAACAGCCATGGACAATCCACAGATTGAAGGTGAAAAGTCAACCCTGTGCCACACAGTGGAGGATGCATTGAAGGATCACAGAAGAAAGGCTATGGATGAAGCTTGCCAATGGATGATGGATGTCTTTTCTCAAAGATAAAGAAGAACGTGAAAAAGTGAAAAGTATAAACCTCACACAATTGACACAGAGGGAAAATTTCACAACATAATAATTGTTCTGGGTAGTGTGGTCAAAAGATCCAGAATGCTCAGTTGGATGTTAGGGTGGTGCCTCAAAATCATGAATTTGCCAATCAAGCATGGGATGAATTTAGGAAAGAGTTGGGAATTTCACTTCAGATGTCACTCATAAAAGGAAATAGGTGAGTATTTATGACCTGGCCAACAAACTTATCTGATTGTCCATTATTATTCTAGCAAAAACCACCTCCAAAGAGAGCTAATGCAACAGAAAGCCACAGAGAAACAGCACTTGAAGCTAGCCTTGAAGAGGCAAAAACTACAAGAGAAGAGGACCTGTGATTCTGCAGTGGCAAAGGCAATAGAGCACACAGAGGTGAATCAGGCTAAGCAGAACGGAAAGTGAGATGAGATGCCCTGGAGAATGAAGTGTAGACCCAGCTTCACGGATGGGCAGATCTTCACACTGATCATTTGCTAGTGTCCTCAAGATGCAAAACAAGAACTGAAGTAAATAATTTGAGCAGTGCCTCTGAAAACCTCTCTAAGCAAGAATTAGCATTTCTTTGTCACAGACAAGAACAGGGGGACAATTTAAATGTGGACATAAACACTACCTATGCCAGGTTCAGTGAGGCTGTTTAGATTCATGCTGTTGCTAAGTAAGTAGCCTGAAAAGGCTACAAGCCCTGGTATTCCATGGGACACTGAGATACAGCACAAAAAAACCTTGTCTGTAGCAACATCTAATATACCATTGTGGAAGGGAGTTGAGGCTTTTTTTTTTTATCAACTTTTCTGATAATGAATTTGCTCAGGATTCAAATGCAGCCATTGCCCTAAAGTTCTTGACAGTGGGGGTAGACAATGAAGATACCCCAAGAGCCTGTTTCAATCTAAGCTACTAGTCTCAAGGGTACCAGTGATTCATAACCAGAAATAGCATATCTAAGACCTCCTCTCCTAAGCAGTCCCTGCTTAAGCAACTGAAACCACCAGAAAACCTCTACCCTGAGTACTAGAACATATTTAAAATCACTCTCACATGCATCTTATTGGAACTGGCTCTAAAGTTTATCCATCAGCTAAAACCACGGTCCAGAAAAGTAGCACAGAACTGGCTGAAGGAGGCCCAAACAACTATAGAAACTAAACAACTAGCAGAGGACCTGACTCCACATGCCAGCACCATAGGAATAGG
This sequence comes from Mus pahari, assembly GCF_900095145.1. Taxonomy (NCBI): domain Eukaryota; kingdom Metazoa; phylum Chordata; class Mammalia; order Rodentia; family Muridae; genus Mus; species Mus pahari. Next base: position 122,239,787 of record NC_034594.1, read on the forward strand.
AACTATTCAAATGCAGCAGGAGTAAGGCTTGAAAGAGTTGTGTAATGTCAGCTCTTATGCAAGGAAGTCAGTTTTGGTGTTGGCAGGGTTTGCAACAAGGACTCCAGAATCATCTAAAAGCAAGCATGTTTAAGTATGCTTTCAAATACTAAAACCTGTTACATTTTCCTCCCATATACTGCTATCAGAGCAGAGAAATCCAGGAGGATTTATTTGCAACGTGTGTAACATAATCCTGTTTTTCAGGTGTTCTTGATCAAGCTTGTGAACCACACTCACAGTAATGCTTGCGATACCTAGTATAGTTTCTGCCTTTGGAGTGAACTGAATAAAACACACACACAATGAAATTGAATGTTAACATTTGTACACACTTATATATTAGATTGAACATATCACCCGACTTCACCCCTCTATTCTGCCTTTCTCACTGCTCCCCTCTTTTGCCTTCTGTGCTCCATAGATAGGTCCACTTCTGCTTTTAGGTCAGATGTGATTTTAGGTATCTATAGGTCCTGAACCACAAGTGAGAGAAAACACTACATTTGTCCTTGTAAGACCGACCTGATATAATAATGTGACAGAAAATTACTGTTTTTTTTATTTCCTTGGTAAGGTAGAAGAGATGTGACTTGATGCAGACACAGAGAAGGTAATTTGAAAGTAAACTACAAAGAAGTTAAAAGATACTGGAATAAAAGCATGGATTATTATAACCACACGTAAGAATGTTTGAGAAGACAGCAGACCTTCTGTAAGAATTCCAGTCTTCATTTTCTTATAGGAAAACCATCCTCTCACATGTGCTATAGCAAAAATATGGATATCAGAAGACAAATTCCATAACTTGATAGTCTCCCCCTTGTTTTGAGGCATAGTCTCTTTATAAAAACAATTTTACTTATGAAGATTTTATACATGTAAACAAAGTATTTTGACCATAACTACCCTACATTGACTCCAAGTTTATCTTTTCTCAGACACATCTAAACACGTTTCTCTCCCAGCCTGATCACCCATTTTTTTAACCCACATTGTCTAGTCAGTGTTTCTATTATGTGCATGGGTGTGTGGGTACATACACTAGATCATGGACGATCTGGCAGAGGCCATATACCTGAAGAGATTGATTCTTTCTCTTCCAGAAGTTATCATCTACCGATGTTCCTCTCTAGAATAATGCCCTCATAAGCCACTCCTCTATCCATGTTGAAACTTTGCCTGGCTTACTTTAATGCAAGCAATTTACTAGCACTGTAAGTCCAGGTATGTGGTAGCCTTGCTTTGTCCAGAAAACACTGACTTGCAGCAATCCTCCCAATCTCAGACTCCTGCAATCTTTCTGCTCCATCTCTTTCATATCCCCTGAGCCTGAGTGGTAGATAGTGTGATACAGATGTTCCATTTAACATTGGAAGCCCTTTCATTACTTTGCTGCACTTTGACCCGTTATAGATCTTTTTGTTAACCACTGCCTCCTCCAAAACAAGTTTTTTTGAGGAGAGGTCAAAGCACAACTAATCCATTGGTATAAAGAAAAATAATTAGACAACGGTTTGACACGATGACCATTAAACAAATTAATGGAACTAGATTGACATATAGAACTATTACTTCCCCTACCACAGATTCTTGGCAATTTAGGACATAGTCCTAGTATGTAGAGTGTGTGATAACCAACCATAAAGCAAGTTGTTACCTTTGTAATACCTATTGCATTGCATTGGTCCTATCTTTACAGGGCCACCACTATTGTAGCTTGTAGGGTTCACAATTGGGAAATACATTACACCCTCTGCAACTTGTACAGCAACTTTCAGAACTATGGACACTAGACACTAGTGAGGACATTTTCAAGCCTGTATCATGCTTGTTTGTTTGTTTTTTACCATATTATGTTACTCAAGTATGTGGTTTATTATCAAGTACTGGTGAGTAATCAAGAACAATGACAATATCCTATATTGTTCTGGTGATCGATGGAATCTTCCCTCCTGACCAAGAACTGTAAGAGTGGTATCCCAAAAATAGTACTAGGCTTTTTATGTAATAATCCACATCACCCCTCTGCCTGCCTGCCCGTCTGTCTGTCTGTCTGTCTGTCTGTCTGTCTGTCTGTCTGTCTGTCTGTCTCTTTGTTTGCTTTGTTTGAGCTTTCTATCTGTCTCTGGGTGTCTTTGTGTCTATGCCATCTTTGTCTGTATCTATGTGTATGTTTTTCTGACTGTGTCTCTATCATGGATGTCTAGGTCTCTGTGTGTATGTCTGTGTCTGTGTCATCTGTGTCAATCTGTGTGTCTCTGTGTTTGTCATCTGTGTCTGTGTGTATCTGTGTCTGTATGTGTGTCTGTGCCTATGTGTGTATCTCTC
>NC_034594.1:122242167-122256816 GCF_900095145.1 Mus pahari
GTGTGTGTGTGTGTGTGTGTGTGTGTGTGTGAGAGAGAGAGAGAGAGAGAGAGAGAGAGAGAGAGAGAGAGAGAGAGAGACAGAGAGAGAGACAGAGAGAGAGAAGAGTGAGAGATCTGTGTCTATACCTCTGTCTTTGCCTGTGCCTGTGCATGGGTTGTGTCTGTGTCTGTGTGCTGTGTGCCTCTTCTTCAGGTCCCGTGTCACTGTAAAAGTGCTAGGATTAGACCTAATTGCCATCCCTTTCAGATTTTAATGTGGTTTTCAGGGTTCAAATTCAAGGCAGTGTCAAACACTTTTAATCTCCTGAGTCATTTCCCCTTATTGATGACCTAATTTACTTACATTCTATCAAGCTACCAAGTTTGTGATTGATTTTTTCCAACAGTCCTAGGAAAGAAATGCTGATACACTTAAACATGCTTCTTTTCATGTTCTTCTTTCTCTTTTGCTCATACTTTCTATCCAGTTGGTGTTTCTCTACTTACACAACACTACAAAACTGTTTCTATATCATTCAGTTGCAAGAGGCTATAATATAACTATAATCTCTCTGCTTCAGTCATTCCATCTACAGTACTCAGGAAGAAAAGAAGAAAGCAAAAGCAGAGTGGGGATGCTTTACCCAACATCAACCATACCACCGAAAGACAAAGCAACAAGTTTCAGTATGTATTCTTAACAAATGAAACATTTTTCTTCATTTTCTAGATTTTTCAGGTTAAAAAAAATAAAAAGGTTGGTGTTCTAATAGGGTGGAAATGATTTGTTACTGAGATTTCATTCATTATGTCAGGAATGTATAACTTTCTCCAGAGGTATTTATTTTTTTTTTGACATATACCGTGACAGCTGGGAAATCAGTGATGACTGATTTGTGTGTCAGGGTCCCTGATAGTTGACACAGAGTTCTATTTCCCCAGCACACATTTACTGGAATTCTTTCAGTTACGTCTGCTCATGTCACTACTTCTGCTCCACAAATAGAGTAGATATGACAAATGTCAGTCCTTCCTGAGCCAGGAGGGCCCTTCTTCAAGCACTCACCTTTGCAGTCAGTTCTTGGAGTCCCTGGCTTCCTGCAACATGGTACAGTGTCAACACACATGAATGTGGATTGTCTAACTATGCAAGGATGTACTGTGAGACAGGCAAATACTTGTGTTAAACTGTCAAGACTTTTGTGTCATTTACTATAGTGCATTTAAGGTCAATATGGCAAGTGCATGGAGTTCCTTCTTCATCCTCTTTTTCTGAAATGATACGTTTCAAATAAAGAACTTAATCTATTAAACTTCATTATGTCTCAGTAATTTTCAATGAAAGAATTCAAACTTCATAATCTATATCATTAATTCTCCTTGAAATTGAACACAACTGGAAGTAAAGGGAAAGAATTGAATTTTAAGGTGGAAGTATGTAAACCGTCTGTCATAAATCACACTTGCAGTGACAGCACTTGGGAAGCAAAGGCAGGAGGAGTCAGTGTCGAATTTCTTCTAAGATACTTGATAAATTCAAGGCTGGCATGGGGTACAGAGGCTGCCTTGTAAAAACATCAACAAATAGTTTTTAAAAGGAGTTAATTTTTATATGTCATAAATATGTATTGCTTTCTTTTTCTCCACAAATTGAGAGGGATTTTATTTTCTTTTTGACACCTTTTTTTTTTTTTAATCAGTTGTAGAGGAGAATGAATACACTGCATCTTGATAATTTTTATTCCCTGCTATCTCCAAATCCTGCCCACTCCTGGTCTTTTTTTTTTTTTTTTTTTTAATTGTAAATAAATAGGTTAGTTGCCCAAAGCCAGGAATTATGTGTGTGTGTGTGTGTGTGTGTGTGTGTGTGTGTGTGTGTGTGGTGTATATATGTGCACATGTGTGTGTGTATAGTCATTTTCATTTTCTTTCTAATTAAAATGGAATTACCTTATCTGTCTCTATCCATGAGGCTGCTTTTTCCCATTCAAATTCATGTCCTATTCTTCTTTAAAAGTTATTGCTTCCTTATTCCATTTTGTTTCCCCTGTTTTGTATTAGCAGATCTCTTGGTGTTGTCCTTATTCAGTTCTTGCCTAGGCAGCTATACTGTTTGGGTGTTATGGGTGGAGCTTCACTGACATTTTTAGGTGGCACCGTCTTACAGAAAATTTTATGCTCCTCTGATTTTTATAATCTTCCAGTCTTTTTTCTGAGATGTACTCTGTACTTTACTGAAGGAGTTGTATTGTAGATGTATGCATTGGACCAGGGCAACCTGAGTCCAGTAATTCTCTTTGAAAAGTAATGGTTTTATGTAACATTTTTCTCTGTTTAAAAGAGAAGCTTATTTGATCAGGGAACAAAATCTACCCTTACCTACGGTAATAAAAATAACTACTTAGATTGCTGTTCTGAATTATGCTAGCTTAGAAAATTGCTGCTAGTAGGAGATAGTAGGTTCTCCTCTAAGTTCTACAACTTTGCTAGATCTGGGGAGTGGCTATGTTTCTAGTACTAGGCAGTTTCCATCTCCCCCCACCCCCAACTCCAGTGAGCAAGCCTACATCTAATCAGACTACTTTTTTATTATTATTGTTATTTTCTTTATTTACATTACAAATGCTATCCCATAAGTTCCCTATACCCCCCCCCCGCCCCTGCTCCCCTACCCACCCACTCCCACTACTTGGCCCAGGCCTTCCCTTGTGCTGGGTCATATAAAGTTTGCAAGACCAAGGGGCTTCTCTTCCCAATGATGACCGATTAGGCCATCTTCTGCTACATATGCAGCTAGAGACACAAGCTCAGGGGGTACTGGTTAGTTCATATTGTTGTTCCACCTATAGGGTTGCAGCCCCCTTCAGCTCCTTGGGTACTTTCTCTAGCTCCTACATTGGGGACCCTGTGTTCCATCCAATAGCTGGCTGTGAGCATCCACTTCGGTGTTTGCCAGGCACTGGCATAGCCTCACAAGAGGTCGCTATATCAGGGTCCCTTCAGCAGAATCTTGCTGGCATGTGCATTAGTATCTAGGTTTGGTGGCTGATGATGGGATGGATTCCCAGATAGGGTAGATCAGACAACTTTTGATTATTACCAAGATGTGAGTGTCACTACTGCAACACATAAGTGTATCTTACCCTATAGGACATGCTTGTAGTTCACAGATGACACAACTGGATAGGACTATTTTTTTCTCTCTTTCTTGGGATCTTGCACTCTGCCTTGCAGTGCTATATAAACTAGTCCTTGGGGAGGAGCTTTCAGGTCACATCCTATGTCCTAAGTGTATGGTGTCTTCAGCAATGGATACTTAGGTTTCCTGGGAGGCAACCAATGGCAATAATAATTGACTATTTTGTTTGGGGAGTCTCTCAGCCTCTTGGGTGGACAATTGTCAGCCCAAGTAAAATAACTTCCTTTAAATAATATGTGCGTGCACATATGTTTTCGTATAATATGTGTAATTTTACATAATAAAACAAATTAGTTTCTCCCTTGTGTCTTTTTAAAAGTTCACTGGTTTTATATTTTCCACCACTGTCCTTAAATGTTGAACTCTGACTTAGTCATTGTTCTGCTGCTGTGTAGGGACTCCATGAACAAGAGCACACTTGTAAAAGAAAAAGCTCGTGTCTCTAGCTGCATATGTAACAGAAGATGGCCTAATCGGCCATCATTGTGAAGAAAGGCCCCTTGGTCTTGTAAACTTTATATGACCCAGCACAGGGGAAGACCAGGGCCAAGTAGTGGGAGTGGGTGGGTAGGAGAGCAGGGGCAGGGCAGGGGGGTATAGGGAACTTTCGGGATAGCATTTGAAATGTAAAAAAAGAAAATAATAATAAATAAAAAAAGAAAGCATTGAATTAGAGTCTTGCTTACAGTTTCAGGGGCTTAGTCCATTGTCATGGTGGGAGCATGATTCTATGGCAGTACCTGATAGCTTTGTTGTGGTCTGCTGACAAGAGACAAATTCTTTCATTTGTGAATTCAGAGGGCTCTGGTGGGTGGCTGGAATTGTGAACACCAGAAATACAAAGTGGATTACTTAACTCTCTGCTAAATTCCATAACTTCCCCTGTACCCAATTTCACACATTTTAGCAACTGTGTCCTAGAATTTCCCTTCCCTATTGCCCTGTCCCTCCATGGTCCCTTATATACTGGCATCCAACAATTTAGAGCTAGAATCCACAAATAAGAGGAACTGTGTGGTATCTGTGTTTGTAGGACCATGTTACCTCACTCAGTTTAATATTTCTTATTCCATGTATTTACCTGCGAATTTCACGATGGATTTCATACTCTAGAAACAGCATAGATCACAGTGGCTCTGTTGATAATAGTTAGGAAGTGATATCATTTTTTAATATACTTCAGCTGGTTAATGGATAATGATAATGTGACACATATACTATTCAGCTATGAAAAATTGAAATTATGAATTTTAGACTTTTATTATTCCACTAAAAGCAGTAGTTAAAATATTTGAATACACACATAAAATGACCATTTGATGAAATATTACAATTTTTAAAATATTATTCAAATGGAGAAATCTACAGAAATGCTTATTCATAAAAACTGTTCACTGTGTTATGACAAAATAGTATGATTTTAGTAAAGCTATCATGATCATGGTTACTAAAGAATGCATTATGAAATAATTTGTGTCACAAAGTGTTAGAAAAATATCTACTATACCTGAACTATTTGTTCAGGTCTGGTGGTTAAATCAGCTGCTAAAGATATTGCCATTTCACCATATGTTGAGATTGACTTTGTATAAAGAAGTATTGACTAGCTTGGCATGTCTTCTGAGAAATACATAATCTGTAATTTCTTGTTTCAAGAATTCCCTTTAAAAGTTGTTCTCATAGGAATTCTCAACCAGATGTGAAGCATAATAGAATTCTCCACAGAGGCTTATCACCATTGTACCACTTGGAAATATGTCAATATTCAAGTGTTCAATGAAAAAAATAGAATGCATATCATTGAAACAGAAATCAACAAGATCCGGTCTCTTAGAAATTTCGAGTTTCAGGATCTTACAAGACATGAAATTAATGATCCATGGACATTCAATAATGCTCAAAATTATACATATAGGAAGTTATTAATAAATAATAACAGAACTACTTAGAAGATAATGAGAGTATGAAGAAGGTAAACTCTTCAGATAAATATGCTAAAACATTATTTTCAAATCAAAGTTTTTCCATTACAGCTTGACTGGAAAATCCATGAGCTTTTTGATGATATATTTACACTAATATCCCATCTAGTTCATTATGAAAAATATATTTAAGAATATATCAAGGAAGGCATTTATTTTTAAAAACTCTTAATTTATTCAGGGGCAAAACTGAAACATTGAAAGAGATTTTAAAAGACATGATGGCTTATTCAAATGAAACAAACTGAACTGAGAAGAAAGTATCTCCTTGATTCCCTTCATCTTGTATTTAAAAGTAACAAGTCTAAAGCATTTAGAATATGTGTAAGACACATTTCTAGTCCAATGAAGTTTATAACTAATTTTCACTACCATATGACACTTCTTACATCCAGTCAGGTTAATTATCTACAACCCTTAAGTGACATTTTAAATCCTTTGTTGCTCACTAAAAAACTGTGTAAAATAAAACTAAGTGCTATATTCGTTAAAATGCCCAAAATAATTTTCAGGTACAAACAGTAAGATATTTTTAATGCATCATCATCACCGTCATCAATCATCATCCTCCTCTCAGGATGATTATCAATCATGGAAATGATCAATTGCCTTAATCATTCAAGTTCTTTGTGTCTTCCACCTTAAAAATCAAATTTATTTCAAGGTCATCTATAGGGAGCAAGAATATAAACTTAGTGGAAATGCAAGGAGCTTATTTCATGTTTTACACATAACAGAGCTGTAACTGTTTTGACAGTGCACATCAAATGTCATTAACGTTGACAGAACATAGAATTTTCAAATGTGTGGCTGCATAGCGGTGATTATCTTCTACTTGGGTCTTCACAGCAGTTATATGGAATACAGAAGGGTTTTGCAGCCATATTCTGATTCATCTCTCTTACTTTTAGCCCTGATCTTAAGTATCAATCTCATATTTATTCATCATTGGGCTTTACTCCAGTGTCCTCACAGGAGATGAAAGATCATTCTTAGCATCAATGGAGCCAAGTAGATGTATAGCTCTCTTAGGCAGAGATGTCCATGGGTTTGTGATGACAATAAATAAATAAATAAATAAATAAATAAATAAATAAATAAATGAATGAATGAATAAATAAATAAATAAAAACAAAAAACAGTGTCAGGCTGAACACTGGAATGCTGAGCTCAGCCAGCAACTTCTACTTCTGCCTAAAGCATGGCAGTCTAGCATTATTCACAATCTATTTGCCAAAGGACAAAGGACAAGCCTCTTTTAGCAGGCCTTCTTTAATCTAGAAGCACTTTTTCAACCTAACTGATGTGAATTTTGAAATGATTAGAGTAAGTTTATGGGCACCAATGTGGTCCATAGATGGGTTAAACAGTACAGTGTATGTGTGTGTGTGAGTGGGTGGGGAAGGTGGACACTATCTAAAATCTGGAATTTTTTTAAATGGAAGGCTGATTTATATGCTATTCATACAAAATAGAAATACTTTTAAGACATTTAATTGTAAGGATAAGCAGAAAATCTAGGAACAAATATTTTTTAAACAAAATTACAAAGAAGAAAGTCTCTGTTAAAGACCAGGCACAAACACTAATCAGGGAGTGTCCTGACTAGTTGATGAAACCTAAATTAGACAATGGTCTCTATAAGATCTCTCTGTAGAATACAAGCCTCTAAGAACATTTTCTTTTCTTTCTTTCTTTTTATTTATTTTTTTTAATTAGATATTTTCTTTATTTACATTTCAAATGTTATCTGTCTTCCCAGTTTCCTCTCTGAAAATTCCCTCTCCCCTCCCTGCTCCCTCTGCTCCCCAACCCACCAACTCCCAATTCCTGGCCCTGTCATTCCCCTGTATTGGGGCATAAAACCTTCACAAGACCAAGAGCCTCTCCTCCCATTGATGACCCACTAAGCCATCCTCTGCTACATATGCAGCTAGAGACATGGGAGGACTCCTGTCTCTAGCTGCATATGTAGAACATTTTCCTAATGTGTTATTCGTCTAGGAAAGCCCAGCTCATCGTAGGTGGTGCCAGTACTGGGAAGGTGATCATGGGCTGTATATAATAGCATGCTAAGCAAAAAAGGAAGAGCAAGTAGGAAGTAACACTCTTTTAAGGCTTCAGCGTCATACCCTGCCTCCATGTATCTGCCCTAACGTCCTTCAATAATAAATGTTACCTGGAAATATTGAGATATATGATGTCTCAACAATACTCATACAACAACAATGAATAAATGTTTTAGCAAAAGAGATGCATAAATAATAAATATTAAAAGTAAGAATATATAATTGAACAACTTATACACCAATAGCAAGCACACTGAGAAACATCTTACGGACTCACTCTCATTTTCCAGAGAATCAAAGAAAAACAGGATATTTTGAAATAAACCTTTTGAAAGCCTTCTACAGTACCAGCTTAAAATCTCTGTGTATATCGAGGAAGACACTAAAGAATAGAATGGTATTCCATGTTCATGAATCAGTAGAATAAATTGTGTTAATGACCATCTTACCAAAAAAATTTACAGGTGCAATCCCAGTCAAAATACCCACAATAATATTCACATAAATAGAGAACAAAATCTTATAATTTGCATAAATATAGAAAAGACTGCAGAGAATCAAAGCAGTCCTGAGACGTCACCCCTCAAAGTACTACTGGAATGACTGACATTCCAGACTTCAAGAAATATTGTAAAACTGTAGTAATACAAACAAAACAGTACTGATACTAAAACAGAAATATTGACCAATAGAACAAATGAGGATAAAAGAATATGCATACCTGTAGCTGCAGTCACCTGATACTTGACAAAGAGATAAAAATACACTGGAGAAAAGAAAGAATTTTCAAAACAAGATACTGAGAAGCCTGGACTTATAGAAGAATGAAATTAAACTCATACACACAATATATATATGTTTATACATATATAAATATAAACACATATACATATACACATTTACATATATACACCTACGCATACATATACACACATATACATACATATATATATATATATATATATATATATATATATATATGCATATACACATACACTGAGTTCGCAATGGAAGAAATAAAATTGGCTAAAATAAACCTCAGAAAGTATTCTTCTTCATCCTTGAAATGAACAAAAAATCAGCTCGGATCACATTTCAAACCAGTAAGAATGATGAAAATCAACAAAACAATGAACAACAAATGCTGTCTAATTTGTGGGAAAGGGGCAACCTCATTCACCAATGTAAACTGATACAGTCACTCGACGTCAGTATTGGAAATATGGAAATACTTAAAAACTAAATATAAATAACTATATAACCCAGATATCCATTCACTCTTTCACATATGCCCAAAGGACTTGATATCCTACTACACAAAACATAGCTCAGAGATGTTAATTTCCATGGTTTTCAGGATGGCTAGGAAATGGAAACAATCTAAATGTTCTTCAAGCCATGAATGTATAATTAAACTGGAATACATATACATTATGGAATAATTTTCTTCAGTAAATGAAAATGAAATCATGAATTGTGCAGGTAAATGGACGGAACTAGAAAAGATCAAGTTGAGAAGAGTAGCCCAGTCCCTAAAAGACAAATGCCACATCTTCTCTCCCATCTGAAGCTCCTAGCTTGCATTTTTCAGATGTGACCACATATCCTGCAGTAACTATGGAAAACAGGATATTAAGATGGAACATTGCTGAAAAAGAGCAGGGCAGCTAGGCAGTTGAAATATATATATATATATATATATATATATATATATATATATATGTATATGTGTGTGTATAAACATATGCACATACATAAAAACACATACATATACACATACTCACATATATACATTCATATATATACATGTATACATATATACACAAATAAATATACACATGCATATATATGTATATATACACACATACACATACACACACATACATATACATGTATATATAAAGGTTAGGTCATGTACAAACCTGGAGAGAAAAAAAAGGTAAGCATTGAAGAGATATAACTATTTTATAATTACAACTGTACAAAAATTAAAAATAAATAAAAACAATTTATAAATGGCATAAGTGTTCAAAGGTATAAGTACTAAAATAGTGATATATATATATATATATATATATATATATATGTATATATACATATATATATTGCTATTTTATATATACATATATATCACTATTTTTTATATATATCGCATATATATGCGATATATATATATATATATATATATATATATATATCTCACATTGTACTTGTAGAGAAAAATAGAAAATTTTATGAATAGAACACCAATGACTCAGGCTCTAAGGTTAACAGTTGACAATTGGGACCTCATGAAACTGAAGAGATTCTACAAGACACAGGACTTTGTCAATAGGACTAAATGGCACCTTAGAGATTAGAAGTTCTAGACTAATCATAAATCTGATAGAGGGGCAATATCTAAAATACGCAAAATCATCAAGAAGTTATATTCCAAAAATCAAATAACCCAGTTTAAAAATGGTATACAAAGTATAACAGAGAATTCTCAGCAGAGGAATCTCGAACAGGCAAGAAGCACTTAAAGATATGTTCAACATTCTTAGTCATTTGGGAAATGCAAATCAAACTGACACTGAGATTCCACCTCACACTAATGGCTAAGAATGGCTAAGGTCAAAAACTCAAGTGACAACACATATTGGAGAGAATGCAGAGCAAGTAAAACACTTCTTCATTCCTGGTGGGGCTGCAAGCTGGTATAACCACACTAAAAATCAACCTGGTGGTTCTTCAGAAAATTGGAAATAGCTATACCTGAAAACCCATGTATAGCACTCCTACCACATACCACAAAGACAGTTGTTCTTCTATGTTCATAGCAGCCTTATTTGCAATAGCCAGAAACTGGAAGCAACCCAGATATTCCTCAACTAATAAAACAGATACAAAAAATACGGTTCATTTACACAATAGAATACTATTGAACTATTAAAAATGAGGACATCATGATATTTGCAGGCATTTCTTCTAGAAAATATTATCCTGAGTAAGGTAACCCAGACCCAAAAGTACATGCATGGCATGTACTCACTGATACATAGATATTAGACAAAAATTACAGAATATCCATGATATAACCCACAGAACCTAAGATTAACCAGAAGGAAGGTCCAAGTGAGGATGTTTAAATCCATCTTAGAAGCGGAGGGGGGGGCAAAATAATCAAGGGGGGCAGAAGGAGGGAGAGACTTGGGTGTGAAAGGGGGGAAGCAAAATGGAGGCAGGATGAGGTATGGGTTGGCGGACAAAGGAGAAAAACCCAGAGAGTTAGGAGAATTAATGGAAATATGTAGCCTGTGGCAGTGAGGAGGTAGGAGAACCTCTAGAAACACCCAGAGTACTGGGATATAAAAAGCTCTCAGGACATATTGGGAGTGACCTTAGCTGTAATGCATAACAGTAGGGAGATAGAACCTTAAGTGACCACCTCTAGTAGATAGACAGGGCCCATAGTGGAGGGATGGGGTCATGAAACCATCTTCAAAATTGGTTTCTGCCTAAAAGAAATGCAAGAAAAAAAACTGATGGAGCAGAGACTGAAGGAAAGGCTGTCCAGTCACTAGCCCAACTTGGGATCCATCCCATATGCAGGCACCAAACCCTGACACTTTTACTGATGCTATGTTGTGTTTGCAGACAAGAGCCTAGCATGACTGTCTTCTTAAAGTCTCTACCAACAGCTGACTGAGATAGAGACGAATACTTATAGCCAAGCATTGGCCTGAAATAAGGGACCTCTATGGAAGACTTAGGGGAAGGACTGTAGGAGCTGAAAGACATGGCAATCACATAGTAAGACCAGCAATGTCTATTAACTTGGATCTCTGGGAGTCTACCAAAGACTAAATCACCATCCACAGAGCAAATATGGGCTACTCTGAGGTCCCCCAGCACATATGTTGCAGAGGACTGCCTTGTCTGGCCTCAGTGGGAGAGGACATGCCTAATCCTGTATAGGCTTCATGCTGCAGGGAAGGCAGATGCCCATGAGGGGAACCGACTCAGAGGCAAAATGAGGGGAGATGGAGTGACCAGGTGTAGGAAAGAGATAACATTCGGGATGCAAATAAATTAAACAAAATCACATAGTATAATGTCAGTCACAGTCCTGATACATTCATGATGATTCTAGAAGCCAATAGAATAATTGCTAAATTAGGAATCTACCAATATAAGTATTTATCATCTAAGATTGCCATATACTTCTCAACAGAGTCTCCTTAAAATATAGTATCACAGGGGAGGAGGTATGAGATAAGGAACAGTCAGAGGGTAGACCAGCAGGAGGATAATGACTGGATTGTAAAAAGAATTAATAATAATAATAATAATAATAATAATAATAATAATAATAATAATGATATAGTATCACAAAGATTTTAAACTAAAGCCATATTGTCAATTCTATATTAATATCAAGTAGTCTTTTTAATTTTATTTCTCATAATAGTTTATTTTTTAGTTTCATACAATTATACAATGTATTTTGATCATTTCTATTAAGCATTATCTCTCTATTGTCATCTTTATTATCAAGAGCTGTTATTATATATTGGCAGGTGTTTCCTAATAATAAGGGTATTATTCTCAAGAAAGACCTATTGTGTTTAATCTGAAGGTAACGAATTATGTGTCCTAAGAATGCAGAGCAGCGCAGGTGTTTTCAAGGCAGTGTCTGTGAAAGGGGCTAAAGGTTACCATGTAAGAAAGGCTCACTCACACACACAGGATTAGAGATCAGAAGCAGGGTTTGCCTCATACTGTTACCATATCCCTCCTCAATTTTCTCATCCAAAAATGAATGATTGGATTCCATTCAGACCTGTATTATCTTCTGATTCTAAAGCACGAAAAATACTAGTAGTATTACAATAAGATGCATAGAAATAAACTTTTGATTTCCACCTTAAAAGCCTTGCAACAGGAAACCTGCAGTGTTGTGAAGGTGGAGAAATTATTGTTTGTTTCTATGCACACAACAGTTTCCATTTAAAATTATTACTTTTTAAAAATTTCAATGGGGCTTTTGAACTGAAGAATACATATTAATTCTAGCCACTATTGTTCATTAAATATGTTTTAGCAATGGCAAACTATAGTTCCATTATGAGATTAAATAATGTGAATAGCACTCAGCTGCCACATTACCTAAAGGATAGTCTTCTGTGCCTTGATTAGGTTTCAGAGAGAATTATAAATACATAACACAGTGAAAAAGTTTATAGGTATGCAGAGAGAGAAAGAGAGAGAGAGACAGAGAGAGAGAGAGAGAGAGAGAGAGACAGAGACAGAGACAGAGACAGAGACAGAGACAGACAGAAGGAATCAAGTTGCCCTGAATAATACAAGTTAAACTTTTCAAGGTGTGAATTCTTTTCATCATTGTCTATTCAATTGTTTAGAATAAAGATAACAATCAGGTTATCCATTTATAAGAGAAAAAAGCACAGTGCATCATAGGAGAGTTTCAAAAGCACAGATTTCACATATAAAAGATAACTAAAGGACTACTCTCATGTATGTTCCAGTTGGAGTCCTCAGTAAGTAATAGCAGTGAAGCATTGAAAACACTTCACTTGTATTCCTAACAGTAAGTAGTATTGGAGAAGGAGCACTTCTCAGCTAAAACCAAACTATAACCTCAATAAAGAAGTTACTTTTCTAGAAAATTTTTGGATCAATGAAATCAAACATTTTTTTTGTGTGTGTTGCTGTAACAATCTGGTAAACTAGTGACTGATTCCTGTATTGTACATAACTGTTATTTTTTAAAAATATATCACTACATGCAGACATGTCATCATTTGATAATGAATGTTCATCCAAAGTGAAGTACATTTCTAGCCTGTATTCCAGTAATAGCAATCCTCATACTGTGAGAACAAGACACAACTGTTTATCCCTACTTTACTTCTTTATTATCTGTCTGTGTGTTTGTTGATGTTGTTATTGTTATTTGATTTTTTTGTGGGTGGGTAGGGCCAAATCGTAGAAGTTGTTCATATGTGAAAGCAGAATCCTCAAACTATATACCTTTGCTCATTGAGAGAACAGCCTGCCCCTGAATTACTCATAAGTGAACAGGTTGGAGTTCATTGTGGAAGCACAGACTGTTTCTTTTCTTTTTTCTCTCTTTCCCTTTCTTTCTTTCTTTCTTTCTTTCTTTCTTTCTTTCTTTCTTTCTTTCTTTCTTTCTTTCTTTCTTTCTTTCTTTCTTTCTTCCTTTCTTTCTTACTTTCTTTCTCTCTCTCTCCCTCCCTCCCTCCTTCTTCTCTCTCTTCCTTCCTTCCTTTCTTTCTTTCCTTCTGTCTTTTTTCTTTTTCCCTTACTTTCTCTCTCTCTCTCTCTCTCTCTCTCTCTCTCTCTCTCTTTCTCTCTCTCTCAATCTTTCTCCCTCCTCTTTCTCTCCCTCCCTCCCTACATCCCTCCCTCCCTACTTCTTCTCTCTCTTCCTTCCTTTCTTTCTTTCCTTCTGTCTTCTTTTTCTTTCTTTCTTCCTTCCTTTCTTCCTTCCTTTCTTTCTTTCTTTCTTTCTTTCTTTCTTTCTTTCTTTCTTACTTTCTTTTTACAAATGTCTACTTGCTAGATAAGTTTTCACTTCTAAAGGACTTTACACATTCTGCTTTGAAACCAGTCATGAAATCATAAAAGACTGTTATGTAAAAATGAATGAACAAAGAAAAAGGGGGCCATTTAATTTTCTTTAAAAAGTAAAGCAATCTATATTAATTTTAATTGGGGAGTAAAATTCATTAATTTTGTTAATTGTTTTTCTATTATGACTTTCCAAGGTAAATATGGGAAAATTACAAAAACTGCATATTCAAATGCAATAAAATAAATTTAATATAGTAAATAATATGTACTGTTAAAATAAATTCTATGAATATTCATTTTTCTAATACATGTACTTGAATGTAATCACATTATAAAATAATCAATATAAAACATTTTATTTAAATTCTAGTTAAGTGTTATAAATTTGATATTAAAATAGATATTTAACACATTCATCCACAAAATGTTCAAGTAAAATGATTAATATAAAAATTAGAAGGAGATCTGACACCTTTTTGCATGAGGAGGGGTGTCTGCCCAGGAGGAGTCTCCGGGCCTGAACCAGTAGGAGGGCCATCTTTGCTCCTGTGCACTGCCAGGGAGAGGGCGGCCTGGAGAAGAGTCACAGCTTCTGGGAAAGATCTCATTTCTGGTTCCAGTCATATAGCACCTTTCCTGCCCGAAGAGGGATGTCTGCCCAGGAGCAGTCTCAAAGCGGGAACCGGTAGGAGGGCCATCTTTGCTCTGGTTCGCTTAGGCTCCAGTCTGTGCTAGCAAGAGTGTGGACCTCAGAAGCTACACAGTTTCAGGACAGATAGAAGCAACCTAACTTCTGGGATAGACCCTGTTTCGGGCTC
>NC_034594.1:122256827-122269949 GCF_900095145.1 Mus pahari
GTACCCCCTGAGCTCGTGTCTCTAGCTGCATATATAGCAGAAGATGGCCTAATCGTCCATCATTGGGAAGAGAGGCCCCTTGGTCTTGTAAACTTTATATGACCCAGCACAGGGGAAGGCCAGGGCCAAGTAATGGGAGTGGGTGGATAGGGGAGCAGGGGCAGGGGGAGTATGGGGAACTTTTGGGATAGCATTTGAAATGTAAAAAAAAGAGAATAATAATAAATAAAAGATTAGAAGGAATAATGGACTCATTGAATAAATATACTAGTTTTCATTCAACAAATGGAAACATATTCATTAACATGATTTTATATATCTACATAGTATATTCAAGTACTATGACATAAAATATGTGGATTATATTTATTTTGTATGCTGATGTAGAGACATAATAAAAATAGGCCTTGAGTTATAAACCGTAATCCATAATCTCAATAACTGAATATATATTTTGTCAGTCAGCATTTCCTAGACAAAAAAAACTAAAAGATTGTGTGTGTGTTCATGTGTGTGTGTGTTTATGTGTATGTTTGTGTGTATGTGTGTGTGTGTGATTGTGTGTGTGTGTGTGTGTGTGTGTGTGTGTGTTATGGGTACTATGTGTAGAGCAAGGAGGAGCATGTTGAATGGAATTCCAATAGAATTCCAAAGCACTGGCTTTCATGATCAGGGAGCTGTTTCTACCAATGTGAACTTTATAGGGAATTGGTACAGGAAGGGAAACTCTCAGCAGGCTGAAATCCTCAGGACTGGCAAAGTTTGCCTGTTGCACAGAACTTCTTTTATTTACTCAAGGGACATCAATCCAATTTTGAACATCCAGGATACCCCCTATAATTAAAGTGATGAGGGTAATAATTTTGATGACACTTTCAAAGTTTCTTCTCCACAGATTTCTAAACTAATTACTTTTATTTAAATTACTGAGGACCAGAAGCAAGCCAAAGAGGTAGATAAACATGACTTTGAAGCTCCATCTCTGTCCATTAAAGCAACCAACCAACTGGATCCTTTGTTTGTCTCCTTCAGTCCTTTTCTAAAAAGGTAGCCAGAATGAGCTCAGGCAGTTTTATACTCTCCTTCTCAGCCCCGGCGATGGAGAAGAAAGTCAGGTAAAGAAACAAACTGCAGAAGATACAAAGAGAAAGGAACAGATGAAGCAGTCTTTCATCAGAAAGGTCTCAAGCCGGGTGAAAGTGAGATTCTCTGGATTCACAGTTCATCCTTTCCAGGGAAGGTCAAGATAATAAAGTGTACATGGAAAGAAAACTAAGATAAATCTCTAAAAGAAATTTCTAAAGCCTAGTCTGTATGATGTCAGAGGAGACTATTGCAATCTGCAATAATAGGCTATTTAAATTAAATAGCATAAATTTATAGCACAAGACAATGAAGGATTTATACTTTAGTATTAAAAATGATAGGAAGACATTAAAGATTACTATGAAATAATCAGAATAATGAGGGAGAGATGAGAAAGAAAGGAGGTAAGGAGACAGCAAACAGGGAATAGTGACACAGAGGAGGAGGATAAGGAAAAGAGAAAGAAAAGAGAGAGAAAGAGAAAAAGAAATAAAGAAACATAGAATGAAAAACAAGAAACATAAGAGATCACTACCCATTCCACAGTCATGAAATCTACAATGAGAAAATAAAGAACTTTATCACCATGAACTTGTTTACCTAATTAAAATTAGTAATTTTTGAATGACCCAATTAAAGTCTATATAACAAGATATTGCTATTCAAAACCTCCCTGCTTATTTTCCTATTTTATTGGTTATTTTATTTATTTACATTTCAAATGTTATCCCCTTTTCCAATTTCCCTTCTTCAAACTCCCTATCTCTTCCCCCTCCCTACTGCCTCTGTGAGGGTGCCCATCACCCACTCACCCACTTTTGCCTCACCACCCAAGCATTCCCCTACACTGGGACATCGGACTTTCTCAGAATCACAGGCCTCCCCTCTCATTGATGCCTAGCAAGGCCTTCCTCTGCTACATATGCGGCTGAAGCAATGGTTCCCTCCATGTGTACTTTCTGGTTGGGAGCTCTGGAGAGTTTGTTTGGTTGATATTGTTGCTCTTCATATGGAGTTTCAAACCCCTTCAGCTCCTTTAGTCTATCCCCTAACTTCTCCACTGGGTTCTTTGTGCTCAGTCTGAGGATTGGCAGTAAGCATCCACATCTGTATTAGGTTTTGGCAGAGCCTCTCAGGGGACAGCTATACCAGGCTCCTCTCACTAAGCTATTCTTGGCATCAGCAATAGTGTCATAAAAACAGAATTTGTAAGCAGTGCCCTTCTAACAACAACAACAAAAATGCCCTGTGTTAAGTTCCTTAGCCATCTACTCTACATGCAATGATAAACACTAAATTTACATAAATCACTGTTAAAAGTAGAATTCACAATTCATTTTTTTAAAAGTCAGAATCAGACATCTTTACTATAAGAAAACTATTAGTCAATATCTATCATATACATGAACATAGGGATTCTCACCAAATATTTACATGACACATTATCCATGATGACACACATGATGGAAAGGATAAGTTTGTGCATAGTACCCACTTGTTTTACCATTAATATGCCATCAGAAGATGCATATTACCAGAACAGATTCAGGAAAGAAAAGGCATCTCAAACTTTATTGTATTAATTACTTTTCAATTGCTTTGATAAAAGATCATAACCAAGGCTACTTATAAAAGAAAAATTTTATTTCTGCGTAATTCAGAAGGTTGAAGTTCATGATGAACATGGAAGAAGGCATTCACCACGGACCTGAGCAGTTCTCATGTTGTATGATACAATAAGAAAGTAGAATGCCCCAGATGTCTTCAACAGAGGAATGGATACCGAAAATGTGGTATATTTACAGCTTTTAAAAACGATGAATATATGAAGTTCTTAAGCAAATGGATGGAAATAGAAGATATCATCCTGAGTGAGGTAACCCAATCACAAATAACACACATGGTATGCACTCACTGATAAGTGGATATTAGACACAAAGCTCCAAATACTCAAGATACAATTCACAGACCACATGAAGCTCGAGAAGAAAGACCAAAATGTGGACACTTCAGTCTTTCTTAGCTGGGAGAACTAAATACCTGTTGGAGGAAATACAGAGACAAAGTTTAGGGCAGAAACTGAAGGAAAGGCCATTGACTAACTGTCCCACCTGGGGATCCATCCCATATACAGTTTCCCAGACACTATTGTGGATACCTGTGGGAAGCAGGTGTGACAAAGCCCTGTTTACCAAGAACATAAGCCTGTTCACTCGAATGATCCTGAGCTGCCTGCCTGATGAGTCACTGGCCTATCATCACAGGAAAAGCTGTTTGAAAAAGCTGTTTGAGAAAGAAGTTGGAGAAACCTTCCTTGGCGTTTGTGTCGTTTTTTTCCCTGTCTATGCCAATCGGAGTGTGGGGTTGTGGCAAATGCCAACAAGTGCTTGCTGACAGGAACCTGATATAGCTGTCTCCTGAGAGGCTCTGCCAGTGACTGACAAATACAGAATTGTATGCTCACAGTCATACATTGGACTGAGCACAGGGTCCCCAATGGTGGAGCTAGAAGTAAGGACAAAAGGAGCTGAAGGGGTTTGCAGCCCCATAGGAGGAACTACAATATGAACCAACCAGTACACCCAGAGCTCCCAGGGACTAAACCACCAACCAAGGGTAGACATGGAGGGACCCATGTCTCCAGACACATATGTAGCAGAGGATGGCATTGTGACATCACAAAACCAAGCAAAGGATATCAATGAGAGGAGAGGCCCTTGGTCTTGTGAAGGCTTGATGCCCCTAGGGGAATGCAGGGATAGGGAAGCAGGAGTGGGTGGGTTAGTGAACAAGGGGAAGGGGGATATGATACGGGTTTTTTGTTTGTTTGTTTGTTTTGTTTTGTTTTGCTTTGAGGGGAAATGAGGAAAGGGTATAAAATTTGCAATGTAAATAAAGAAAACATCTTATTTTAAAAAAGGAGGCAGGATGCTAAGTTGGATTTTCATGAGCTTTGAAACTACAAAGTCAGTTCCCAGTGTAATAACTCCTTCAATAAGGCCACATCTGGCAATCCTTGCCAAATAGTTCTATGTAGCATGATATTTTTTATTGGAAATTTTATTTATTTACATTTCAAATGTTACCCCCCTTTCCAGGATTCCCTTCTGTAAACCCCCTATCCCATCCTCCCTCCCCCTGCTTCTATGAGGGTGCTCCCTTACCCACTGATCCACTCCCACCTCACAGCCCTGGCCTTCCCCTTCACTGGAACATGGAGTTTTCACTGGACCAAGGGCCTCTCCTCTGCTGGGTGAGGGCAACAGTAGCCTTGCCCATCTCCTAAGCTGACCAAACCTGTTTTTCCTGGAAATGCTTAGGGCTACTGCTCCCTTTCCTCAGGCCATCCATGGCTGATCTGCTCTGGTCTTACTCAGCTCCCTATGTGGACATGAAAAGAAAACACTAGAGCCTTATATTTATACTAGCCAGATTTATATAGGTAAACCTCCAACCTCTATATGCCTGTGCAAAGAACACACAACTCAGTTAATATATTTATAAGCTGCATGCCTAGATTAGGCAAATAAATCACTACACCACTCTATTGACCAGCTATGAAATCCCTAGTCATTAGCAGTTCCTCTAGGCCACATGGGTCTGCTCCATCTTCTACCTCTCCTTCCTCCATCTTCTCCCTCTGCCCTCTGTCTCTTCTCTTCTTCTTCTTTCTCTCCCTTCCTTATCCAGCTCTGCCTTTTCCTTCCACTGCTCAATCACAGGCTCTAGTCTTTATTTGACCAATTAAGATTTCAACTGAAATCACCTGAGTATGTTATCTACACCTCTCTTGAGAGAGCAGAAAATGCAGACAGAAATCCATAACAGTTCTGCCACATGGCACCAAGTATTCACATATATGACTGTCTTAGTCAGGGTTTCTATTCCTGTATACACATCATGACCAAGAAGCAAGTTGGGGAGTAAAGGGTTTCTTCGGCTTACATTTTCATACTGCTGTTGATCACCCAAGGATGCAGGACTGGAACTCAAGCAGGTCAGAAAGCAGGAGCTGATGCAGAAGCCATGGAGGGATGTTCTTTACTGGCTTGCTTCCCCTGGCTTGCTCANTCTGCTCTCTTATAGAATCCAAGACTACCAGCCCAGAGATGGTCCCACCCACAAGGGGCCTCTCCCCCTTGGTTACTAATTGAGGAAATGCCCCACAGCTGGATCTCATGAGGGCATTTCCCCATCTAAAGCTCCTTTCTCTGTGATAACTCCAGCTGTGTCAAATTGACACAAAGCTAGCCAGTACAATGACTCTGTGGGGGCCATTTTATAAATCAACCCAATATTCATGTATGAGGAAAATTGCCACAAACTAACAATAGACAAAAAGGAAAAAGAAAAAAAATTCAACCTGCAGCAAACGTTCACAACAATAAAACAAAATTAAGATGAATACATTATTTATCATATGCTGTTATAAAATAAAGTAGTCAAGGGCTGGAGAGATGGCTCAGCAGTTAAGAGCACTGAATGCTGTTCCAGAGGTCCTGAGTTCAATTCCCAGCAACCACATGGTGGCTCACAACCATCTGTAATGGGATCTGGTACCTGCTTGTGATATGTCTGAAGACATTGAAAGTGTACTCATATACATAAAACAAATAAGCAGATCTTTTAAAAAATAAAACAGTCACTGTCCTTCTACAATTTAAAGAAAGAAAATTTGCTATTTAACATAGTGAATTCAATAGCTTGACACAAAGCAACTTAATGAGATATTATGAAGGAATTAATTGTATGCATGCTCAGATGAATCACTTAATATTTACTCAAAATAGTTACAGTATACTACTATGTTTCCTGACAGCTTACAAGATAAATGACTACCTAAAATAACACCAACGTCCATAAAATTCTTTGTTCATTAATTTAATAAAATATGTTCAAGTCTCATGGGCTAGGAATTATAAGACAGTGGTGCAATAAATTGAATGAAACTAAATTAAATATAATAACACATAACATAATAATTTTGTGTTCATGAATTACAAGAGCCAATATTTAAAAGATATTCATGTTCTCTAACTGCTGTAGAAATTCAGCATATTCAGTAAAATCCTCACTATGGGATGTTCACAGAAAGATCAGTGGGGAAAGATTTGTCCCCAATACAAATGGCCTGGTTTCAAATCCAAAACCCAAGAGGTGAAAGGAGAGTCAACTCCAAAAAGATGTTTTATGATCACCACACATACAAAGTGGCATGCTCACATGTTAGGAAACACACACACATACACACACACACACACACACACACACACACACACACACACAGATAAAAGCAAATTTAAAAAATAAAAAATCTTTGAATGAGTATGCAAAATGCCAAACTTCACAATTTTTATTTAGAAAATACCTGTAACAACAAAAGTAAAAGTTAGGATTTTTAATTAACATTTTTAACCAAAATGTAATTACATAATTTTTCAATATTTCTGTTTCTTTTTTAAACTCGTCATGCCTTCGCCTCACACTCTGGCCTCCTCCTCCTTAATAGTTATTGTTACACACACTAAATACATATGCATACATGAACACCTAAACACACACTAAATATATATGTATACATACACATACACTACAAGCATATACATACACACACCTATACACACACAGACACACACACAGTCTCACACACACACACACACACACACACACACACACACACACACACGCACGCACACACACACAAACAATAAAGTTATGAAATTCTTAGGCAAATGGATGGATCTGGAGGATATCATCCTGAGTGAGGTAACCCAATCACAAAAGAACACACATTTTATGCACTCACTGATAAGTGGATATTATCCCAGAATCTTAGAATACCCAAGATACAACTTACAAAGCACATGAAACTCAAGAAGGAAGACCAAAGTTTACACACTTTGTTTCTTCTTAGAATGGGGAACAAGATAATCATGGAAGGAGTTACAGAGACAAAGTTTGGAGCAGAGCCTGAAGGAACAACCATCCAGAGACTGCCCCACTTGGGGATCCATCCCATAAACAACCACCAAACCCAGACACTAGGCAGATACCAACAAGCGCCTGCTGAAAGGAGTCTGATATAGCTGTCTCCTGTGAGGCTATGCCAGTGCCTGGCAAATACAGTAGTGGGTGCTCACAATCATCCATTGGACGGAGCACAAGTTCCCCAATGACAGACC
This sequence comes from Mus pahari, assembly GCF_900095145.1. Classification (NCBI taxonomy): domain Eukaryota; kingdom Metazoa; phylum Chordata; class Mammalia; order Rodentia; family Muridae; genus Mus; species Mus pahari. The sequence continues at coordinate 122,264,096 of NC_034594.1, forward strand.
TAGAGAAAGTACTAGGGAGCTGCAGGGGTTTGAAGCCTCATAGGAGGAACATCAATATGAACTAACCATTTCCCCCAGAACTCCTTGAAACTATACCACCAATCAAAGAAAACACACAGTGGAACTTGTGGCTCTAGCTATATATGTAGCAGATGATGGCCTAGTAGGTCATAAATGGGAGGAAAGACCCTTGGTTCTGTGAAGGCTCTAGTCCCCAATGTAGGGGAATGCCAGGACCAGGAATGGGAGTGGGTGGGTTGGGGAGCAGGGGGAAAGGGAGGGGACTGGGGATTTTTGGAGGGGAAACTAGGAAAGGGGATAACATTTGAAATGTAAATTAAAGAATCTAATAAAAAAAGAAAGAAAAAGTAGAGTTAGAATTAATATATATTATTGGGCTGGTGAGATGGCTCAGTGGGTAAGAGCACCCAACTGCTCTTCTGAAGGTCCGGAGTTCAAATCCCAGCAACCACATGGTGGCTCACAACCATCTGTAACAAGATCTGACTCCCTCTTCTGGAGTGTCTGAAGACAGCTACAGTATTCTTACATATAATAAATAAATAAATATTTTTTAAAAAATAATTAATATATATTATTAAGCTTACAATTTATACTTCAAAGATTTGTGACTATTTTAGGGGATAGGTTTGTAAATTAAAACCACTGCTTTTCTGATCTAATTAGTCACAGTATGTGCCACATAAAAATAAAATCTCTTTGAAAAATTCTAAGTGTGGTTTGTAGGTTTATTTGAAATCAGTAATACTGCAATACAATAGAATTTTTATTCAACTAGTATTTTTTTCAGTGATGTCAACAATTACATCAAATGTTCACATGATTTTATTTAGTCTTCAATTCATATTAATCATTACCATGGTGAGGATAAATTGAGTTGATATTTGCCATCATATCATATCTGATATGATTACATATCATGACAGTGTGACTCTGAGTCAATTCTTTATAGTAAACACATAGGTATATACACACACACATGCACACATACACACACACACACACACACACACACATCTCTTCCTTTAAACACTGAGAATAATTCACCATTTCCTGATTCCCTTTTCTTTTCTTAAAGGACTATACATCCTCCATTTCCAATTAAAGTATGTTAGACTATCACTACCACTGGGATGTTCAAGACTCAGATAAAAATTTATTATATAAGAGAAATTCAAGATTGATTAGGGCTTTAATAAAGCAGCAGCTTTAGAATGATGATTGCATTGGCTTCTGGAGATGTCAGGTTTTAGTTAGGAAATGGGATGAATAATTTCAGTAAAATGCACGTCATGCTCTGTAATGCTGCAGTCAATCAGCTTCAGTTCTTGCAGTCTCTGCTTCTATTTTCATCATTGTAATCTTGCAAATTGTTTTTTTTTCCTTTTGCCTTTTTAATGAATGATGACATAAAGATTTCCATTTTAATGCAAGTTTAATAAGAAATCCATTTTATTTTCTGGTCAGCATTATAGTTAATATGTTGACACTTTTAACTGTGATGCTTCTGAGTTATGTATATTAGCTAACAAAATAAGTACACGAAATCCCTGCTTACTTATGTCCAGTGCATGACGCATGGACCTCTTAACTTCCTTTAGTATGCTGAGATTCCTTCTGCTCTAGCTATGTTTTTACAATACTAGAGAAGTGGATTTTACAAAAAATCTTCAGTGATTTAAAACTTCTCAGGAACACCCTATATACAAGGGCTGACCTTGAACTCATAATTCTTTTCTTGATGCTCCCAGTGGGATTGGATTACTGGTTTAGTATTCTGCACACTGGCTGGAACTCTGTTTGTAGCTCTAATTGCTTTATTTCATTATTTTATTGTTTGTTTTCTAGTTTTTTTTTCTTCCAGCATATGATCTAACTTGGTTGTTAAAGCTAGCTTTGGATTTATGATCCTCCTACTTTAGCCTCCTTAGTACCTGGAATGAAGACGTGCATCATTGGAATAAATTATAGTTAGATAATTTTTATTGAAAAACGAATAAATTCAGACATTTTGTAGGTATCAAAGATAAATACTCTGATAACATTAATGGCTATTTACTAAAGAAAAATTTCTAAGGCTTATATATAGAACATGAAATCTACTTGTGGCCTGAGAAACTTTAAAATGTATACTAGAAAAAAGCATTATCTTTTTCACTTCAATAAAGCAATTATCGATTACAGCATTTCATTTTAAAAGTTAAAAATCACTTCTGTAAATTATGGGTCTTATAAGTGCTCATTGTTGATGATTTGTTTCCCAGAGGATTTGGTCTCTCTCTGTCAATCAAATTGTGCAAGTAAAAGTTAAGCAAGCACTGACATTTTAAAAGGCAGGCACTGCCCAGAAATGGAGCTACTGCTGTAGAAATGGGGCTATGGGGTATAGGTGTAGCTCTCATTCTTATGGACATTCTGTGAGGCTTGTCAGACACAATCACAGATTTCAGAAGAAACCCCTGATACTGCATATGTGTCTACGCATGATCTCTGTAGTATATGAGTGGCCATATTTGACCTTAGGCGATAGGAATCCAAACTTTAAGCACAGAATTGCAAGACAGAGACCATAATAGAAGATCTCAAGAGATAGTATGGACCCAACACCAACATCTACAATACAACTCCTAGGCTAAGGCTCAGGGATGGGAAGGGATGGGAAGTATACAAGAACTAAAGGGGAGACTATCAGATTGCACAAGGCCAAGGACCAGGAAATCAGTTGTGAGACTGTGTCTCCTAGAAATGGATGCCTAAACAAGACATAAACAATGACAGGATCAATATTAGATATGTTAATATGGGAGATAAAAGTCTCAGAGTCCCATCCCTAGAAAAAGAACTACACTTCACTAATTACTCCTAAGAGAGGCAACGTTAGCCTTTGCCAAAGGTGACCTTTCTAGCTGCTTATTAAATACAAAGTGTTCAGTACTGATATCACACACAAAAGCAACAAAACAAATTCAGCAGGTTCTGTTTATATATTTGTGCATATGTGCATGTAACAATAATAATTATGTCATTTTCAAGTAGATGGCACTAGAAAAAATAAACATGTATATAATTATACCTGTGACAATTTTTATTTTTCTAATTCAGCTGTGTACTCCTCTGAAGAAAGTTTATCATATTATATAAGATGTCTATGTTTTGCGTGTCTCATACTATTTTGAAATGTATTCTCTCAATAGTAATTAGGGCACAATTTCATTGTGTTAATGTACACACCTATATATTTCTAGCAGTTTCTAGTTTCTCGTTTTACAAGAAATGCTACTTAATTACTTTTCTGGTGGGAAAAGGCTAAAATTGCTCTGCCACAAACTTAGCAATCCAATTGCCAGACAGAGAACAATTAATTTTAGTGACATGTGATGGTTCCCTGCAGGACATAGCTTTCTGTCTCTAGGCACACTACTCAGATGATACAACTAAGAACTGGACTGGAAGAATATTAGTGACCTTCTGTGTGCAGAGTCCATATATGATGCTAAACATCATTCTATGTACTTTACAGCCCTCCACAACTATATGCTATGAATCTCAAGTTATAAATAGTGCTGTGGTTATAAAAAGGTGAGAGATGTGTACATACAGACTTGTTTCCAGGGATTTATGAGCAGTTCAAGATTATAAGCATATTTTTTCAAATTAAATTTTATTTTTTTAAATATTCGCTTTAAATTCCCACTCACTGTCCCCTCCTAGTCACCTCTCCCACAATCCTTCCCCCTCCTTCCTTCTCCTCTGAGTGGGTGGGACTCAGGGATTCCTTTAATCCACTGCCTACTGCTATATTGTTAGACCTTTTATTCTTGGAAATTCTCTTCATTTCTCAAAGCTTCAGGAGTCTGATTATTACCATTTTCCTGATAATCATCACTCTAGGCATTTTATATGTTTTGCAATTCTATACATATGTATCAAGAAGTGTTCCTCTCTTGAATGTTTCATATGTTACAAAGATGGTTCTCAGTTGAGCATGGTCACATGATGGGCATGCCATGTGGTAGAACTTAGGGAGTTTTTAAACCATTGGAGGATCTAGTCCTATTTTGTAACCATTTTTAGATATTTAGAAGGAGATGTTATGAAATGTTGAGCCTTGACTCACATGGTTTTACTTGAGTTTCTACATTCTATCTTCATGAGGCTCAATGTCACATGAGCTCCAGCCATTACATCCCAGCATAGTAATGCAGCACAGGTGAGATAGGGTCTTGTTACAGATTATGTAATATGATTTGGACTTTCAGAATCAAAAGTATGAGCAAAATAACCCTTTTTGTTTTTAAGTAGTCTACCTCAGGCACTTTGTTGGAATAAGACATAAATAGACTATATGCATTCAATATTACTACAAGACAGCATGCCATCTTCCCCAAGTCCCCTATTTTACATCTTATCCCATGTGTAGGATAACTGAAAAGAAAACAGGATCCCACCCTGACCACTGAAACTGACCACTAACTTCAGTATTTGATTTCTGCTTCAGATTTCTGCTTTCTTCCCTTCCTTACCAGTGATAAACTTCCTTACATAATATTTTAAATATATTTTGTTTATTTGCATTTATATAACAATTTCCAATGGATTGTAACATTGCATCTGAGAGAAGCTCATTAAGAGCTGGGAAATCCCTCCTCAGGACAAATATCCTTTTCCTATCTCCCTTGTTCCCTTCCCCTTCTCTCTCTTCCTCTAGCTCTTGAATTTGTCTCATATTCCCTGCCCTTTGTCTCTCTGGGGCAAATAAACCTCCTTAGTGCCCTGAGCCATTACCAATTTGTGACAAGGGGAGGGATTTACAAAATAAGGCAACCATTTGTGAGAGACTAAAAGTTACAGAAACCATGAAGAGGTGGGCTCAATTTTAAACTTCCTTGGACAAAGCCAGAATTCCACCTTTTCCTCAGCTACCATGGTTGTGGTCCTGGGAACCAGAGGATTTCCATGGAGATCTCTGTTCAGGCCAGGTGCGAGGTTTCCAACAAAGGGAAGCGAATGCAGGGAGGAAGTGGGATTCTCTGCCAAGCCTTCTAGGTCACTCTGAACTGAAAGCCCACAATCCAGTGAGGAGTGTGACAGGACCTCAGGTCTCTTGGAACAAAAGACTCAGATGAAGGAATAGTGCTCACTTACCTTTAATTCTCTATCCTTGATTTATATACAGTTCTGGGGGTTATTCAGCGTTTGACATCAGGTACCTCTCATTGACTTGGACTGAGAGTTTGGGGAGACCTTATTTGCATTTGGGAAGGCTTGGTGCTGTTCCTGTGTTGCTGATAGCCAGGCCTCTCCTGTGGGGGTTGTGGGGAGGTAACTTCTATAGGAACCAGGGATCTAGGAGACAGACTAACCAACCTACTGTCCCATGTAGGTGGGAATTACCACCCATCAGGTTCCACCTGGGTTCAAGATCTAGCCTCGACTAGAAACCAGGGTGTCTTGCGTAACCCATTGCCCCACAAGCTACCTTTAATTTTGCTCTAAAGAAATGGTGAGGTGGCTCTAGACAATGAAGATAAAATGCCAGTTGCCATGTAATATGATTAGTTATGTCATCATACCGGTGCTGTGTCTTAATTTTGGCTTAAGAAAAAGAGTGTGTCTGATTTCCCTGTGGAGATAAGGGAAAGGAAGGAAGATGGAGGGAGGAAAGGGAGGAGGGAGGGAAGAAGAGAGGGAGGGAGAGGGGAGGGTGGGAGAGAGAGAGAGAGAGAGAGAGAGAGAGAGAGAGAGAGAGAGAGAGAATATTTTCTCTTTCCTTCTCTTTCTTGTGGGCCCCCTGTTATTCCTTTTATCACAGGAGTAGGGCCAGACCCATGGA
>NC_034594.1:122269973-122272473 GCF_900095145.1 Mus pahari
GTGTCTGATTTCCCTGTGGAGATAAGGGAAAGGAAGGAAGATGGAGGGAGGAAAGGGAGGAGGGAGGGAAGAAGAGAGGGAGGGAGAGGGGAGGGAAGGAGAGAGAGAGAGAGAGAGAGAGAGAGAGAGAGAGGGAGAGAGAGAGAGAGAGAAATATTAGTATATCTTTAGACAACTCCCTGGATTTTTCCTTTTATCACAGGAGTAGGGCCAGACCCATGGATTTGCATCTGATGCCACCATGCAGATGTACTGGAAGTTATGCTTCCTCCCACAAACTCCTCCTAGTAGGAGCTACTGACATCCTTGGCCCTTTCTCTAAGAGCAGGACAGTTCCTGGGCCTTCTCCTGGCTGGTATTTTTAACATCTGTCTTTCTGTGTAGTGGTTATTCCAACTCTGCAGGGTAGCTCTGCCAAAAGCTAGGCCCTCAGATCTACTCTTCTTTTGACATTCCAGGTGCAGGAAAGAATGAGAGTCCCATGTGTTTGCTGACAAATCTCCGATACAGCTATTACTGATGGTAGCAAGGAAAGGTAGCTCACAAAGACCACCTTCTGCCCACCTGTCTTCCAGGATCTACCAAGTATGCAGGCTGCTTCTGCAGGAGCTAAGTGAATAACCATTGGAGTGAAAGGGGGACACTATGTTCTGAGAAGCTGCCTCCTACACAGTCTTCTCAGATCCCAGGCATGGGGAAGTGAAGACTGCAGAGTCTGGCTTCTCCCTCAAGGCAAGAGTCTGCTTAGATCAGTCTAGAAACAAAAGGAGCAATGTTGAACCTTGACCACAGAATCCCAGCTCAGGAGGACAGCAGTAAAGTTCAGGGCTCCACTGAGGTCTCCAGACAGCACGAAGAGTGCAAGACCATCCTGGTTCCACATGCTACTCTCTTCACGAACAGACTTTTAAAATCACAAGTGACAAACCCATGTATCAGTCTCAAAACACAGCCCTTTTCTATCCATAGCAGCTGAGTCAAGGCAGGCACCAAATTGGCCTGAAGGCCTGAAGTAGAAACTTATAGGTTCTTTGGAAAGTTAGTTGTGTTGAATGGTGTTTAGCTGGTGCAAACATGTAAAGGAGTGTTTTCCTGAAGTGGACACAGATGATAGACTAAGGCAGACTCTTGAAGAAACGTTTAGCTGAAGCAGACACAGGTGGAAGAATGTTCTGTTAAGGTAAGCACATGAAAGGACATGTGATAGACACTTTGCTAAAAACACACATTCACTGGTCTACCTTACATTGAGTAGTTGAGCTGCTATGTCAGGACTCCATAGAGAGAAACACACCAATAAAACTTCTGGTGGTGTACTTCTTCTGAGGAATTGGACTGATTGGCAGAGTGTTGTCCGCTGAGGCAAAACAAGTGGAGGACATGTGATGTTTGGAGAGAGTATAAATGGACTCAATAGGCAATGGTGGAGACTGGGTTAGGCTTTCAAACAGAGCTAGCTGTGAAATGCTTGTGGGTCTCCTGTCTTTGCTGATCTTTGATTAGCTGAGAGAGGCACAGTGGAGAACTTCTCCTGGTCCCTCCTGGTCCCTCCTGGTCCCTCCCGGTCCCTCCTGGTCCCTCCTGGTCCCTCCTGGTCCCTCCTGGTCCCTCCTGGTCCCACCTGCTAACTTTGCAGAGGCTAAGTAAGTCCTGGCTGTCTTTGCTAGCTGGTTTTATGGTAACTCCAGTGAACTAGACTGCTGGTATATCCCTGAGGTGTTTGCAAGTGGATCAAACTGCAGTTGCTATACCAGACAGTGGTGACACACACCTTTAATCCCAGCACTTGGGAAGCAGAGGCAGGCGGGNTTCTGGGTTCAAGGCCAGCCTGGTCTACAGAGTGAGTTCCAGGACAGCCAGGGATAAACAGAGAAACCCTGTCTCGAAAAATCAAACTGGACTTGCTCTATAGAACCTTTCTAAACAGGTACACTCCCCCATATCCTTTCTTTCCCACTACCTCTGGTGGAGGGTGGGCTAAGACAGAGGTTAAAGTATTTAAGAACAATCATTAAAAATAGGTTTTGAAAAAAAAAAAAGAGTTGGGAAACTTGAAAAGGAGACTCTTTAAGATTCTTGTAGTAACTATATCACAAATCTCAGGAACTTCCTGAAACTACTGATGGCTACTTCCTTCGCAAGATTAAGAAGTAAGGATTGCTGAGGAAGGGAACTCTCTTTTGTGATGTAAAATCCCCTACAAATTATACACAGTTCCATCCCTTACTGTCATCACCCATGTTAGGGTGGGTTTTCAGCGAGGCAATGGCTTTTGGGTCATCTGTACTCTTGTCCATCAGCAATGCTCATTTACCTACCTGCAAAACCTCACTCTATGTCAAGTCAGATGTTATTTGTTTGTGATCGTTCCCCAAGCCAGGTGTGGTGATTGGTTATGTCTTACCAGTAACAATATTACACAAAAATTGTTTTGATAATATTTGACTAAGAATATTTGATCTAAGTAATAATTTAAATCCAGTCTATAGTTCTATTTTAA